>NC_141093.1:16222178-16782178 GCF_041138505.1 Cibotium barometz
ATCCTATCAATGGCCTTCCTTACCATCTCTGCGGTAAAGAAAGTACATGTCTGTGGGCATGGTGCTGGCGGGTCAGGAAAAGGTGTCTGTCCAGGAACTGTATATAGAGATGCTGCATAACTACCCCAGACCTCTGTAGAAGTGATGGCCAAAGCAGGGGAGGACTCATGAAACAGACGCCAAGCCTCCCTCGAATCCTGGCTCAAGAACAGCTGGTATAATTCCTGCTCTAGCTGAGCAAGGAAGGCCCGCTTCTTCCTTCGCACAAGGCGTCGGAAGGCAATACGTGACCGTCGGTGAGTAGTGACTCCCAAAGCAACCTCCCGCTGCAGTCGGGCTCTGGTCTCTGTGCACTCCTCATCATACCAGCTGTTCTGGGGCATACATCGAGAATGTTGTCTCTGTCCAGGCTGAGTATGTGGATATGCCTCTCTCGCTGCATCATGTAAAGTCTCTGTCAGTATATGGGTCAACTCCTCCAAAGGTCTCCCTCGCTCCTCTGTGTACAGACGTCTATAAATCCCATCTGTGTAGACAGCATCAGTCTCTGAGGTAAAAGTATATCGAGTGTGATCTGCCCCTCGTGTCCTCTGAGCTGTGGTAAAGTGAAAAGAGATAGTCAATGTCAACAATGCATGATCCACTACTACCCCAATGGGCCGAGATCCAACTGTGAAGTCCTCAATGCATGAAACAAAGCTGGGCATAGCCATAACATAATCCACTGTGCTAGCACCATGTCTATGTGGAAAGCAAGTAAATCCAGCTGCTGACGGAAACCTCTGCAAGCCACTAAGTATGGCCAACCCATGCGCAGTCCCCATATCTACCAAATATCTCCCATACTTTGTGCACTCCACATCCTGTGAGCGTCTGTCTAATCCCATATCCAGAGTGTCCAACTCTCTCAGCATCTCCTCCGAGGTATCATAAAAGGCTGTCTGGCGGTTGCCCGTCCGGGCATTAAAGTCCCCTAACAGGATGATGTCTCCATCCCTAGAGAACTCCCATATGTCATCATCTAGCACAGAGAAAGGAGACTGCCCTCTAGGTACTGCATATGTCGATGTACTAGGAGCAAAATAGCATATGGCAATATACAGGAATCTGCCTGTGTCGGCCCTCAGTCTCACCCACATATATCTGGCCTGATCATCTCTCCGAACTATGTGTAGAAGCGGTTGCAGCTCCTCCCTGAAAAGAACTGCCACCCCTCCTGATCCTCTACTACTGTGTACCGATCTCGTCCCTACTCTGCAAGCTGTCTCCCATCTGTATCCTGTCACCTGTGGCATCATCTGACCAGGGGCCTGGTGAGTCTCCGAGTAGAAGACTATATCTCTATCTCTAAAGCTGTCCTCAAAGGCACCTACATCAAGTCTGAGGGATCCATTGCAGTTCCAGGCTGCCATCTTTAATTTGGTCCCATAGGTCTCGCACCGTCATGTAGAGCGTCGCTCCACGATGACCACCCTCCCTTCTCTATAAAATGCTATCTTACCCTTTTCTCTTGCCGCTCTAATCTCTGGCATGACTTCCTTCATATGTGCAAGCTGTGAAAGAGTAAGATCATCACCAAGAAAAATGCCTGTATTCTTTAAAGTGGGTCGTCTCTTCAAGAACTCCTTCTTCGCCTCAATAGAAGGGAAGCGAAGTATGAGAGCTCTTTCCTTTGATGTTTCCCCGTTGCCTCCGCTTTTTTTGCCCACTCTCCAGGCTTTTGCGTGTGTCGGACTGTCAATCCCCATCAACACCATAAGCTCTTTCACCTCCTCTTCAACTTTATCCCCGTCTTTAAGGCCGGTAATCCTCACATGCAAAGCACGTGTACGTCTTCGTTGTTCCTCTTCCAAAGTCATGTTAATAATTGTAGGTGTAGGGGTTGTTATCTCCTTACCTTTACCCTTCTTGGCGACCTCTATCCACTTCTCCGCTTCATCCATCTTCTTTTGCGTCTTGGTGATGACTTCCACCCATGAGGAAGTCTTTGCTTCTTGTTGCTTCTCTTCTTCCTTAATTGCCCGTACTTGTTCCTTGATAACCTTGAGCTCTTCTATCATGGATGGCTGAATTTCACCTTCTTCAAGTCCACCATTTGCCTTGGCCTCTGCAAGCTCCCTCTGAAGAGCTGAAATTACGCCTTTGAGCGTGTTGACTTCCCCGTGAAGGTCTTTGACTTCCGCTATGAGGTCCTCCTTCTCCTCTTTCCACCGCTTACCCTCATTGAATACCATTTGGAGAAAGTTTGCTTTCTCCTTCCACCATCCCTCCATCTCTGCCTTCCATTCCTTCATTTCCTTTTCCACATTTGTTATCCTCTTGTTTGTGACCATAAAGGTCGCCTTCATCGGGTTGCGCAAGGGGGAAGCCATGGAAGAAGCGAGAGAGAGAGAGTTATGCTGCTGCCTTGGGGGCCTGAGCAAGGGTGGATGCGGAAAGGGTGAGCAAGGGTGGGTGCGGAAAGGGGGCCACAGATCCTAACGGATAGATAGGCTGGCCATTGCCAGCAGACCTGTGCGGCATACAGCGAACAGGGCAGCGGGCGGGGGGGGGGGGGGGGGGGGGGGATAGAAAGTTCGAACAGAGAGGGGGCGGCGAACAGGGGAGGCGGCGGAAGTTCGAACAGAGAGGGGGCGGCGAACAGTAGGCGGGAGGGAAGGCGGCGGAAGCGAAGCAGGCGGCGCTAACAGGGCGGCGGAAGCGAGCAGGGTGGCGGCGGCGAGCAGGGGAGGCGGCAGACAAGGAAGGGCGGCGGAAGCGAGCAGGGCGAACAGCAGGCGGCGCTAACAGGGCGGCGGAAGCGAGCAGGGTGGCGGCGGCAAGCAGGGGAGGCGGCGGACAGGGAAGGGCGGCGGAAGCGCGAGAGAGAGAGAGAGAGAGATGCAGAAGGGCCTGCGACCTGCTCGACACTGCTTGCATGCGACCTGCTCGACACTGCTTGCCTGCGACCTGCTCGATTCTGCTCACCTGCGATCTCCTCGACTGCTCGCCTGCGCCTGAGACCTGTACATATTGCGAGAGAGAGAGAGAATCTTGAGCCACCTGCCTACGACCTGCTCGACTGCTCTGCTCGACTGCTTGCTTGCGACCTGCTCGACACTGCTTGCATCCGACCTGCTTGATTCTGCTCACCTGCGATCTCCTCGACTGCTCGCCTGCGCCGCCTGAGACCTGTACATATTGCGAGTTGCTTCTTTCGACCTGCACATCGTCTTCTTCAGACCTGCGACTTCTGTTTTGCATGTCTACTTCTTGCAACCCTTTGATTTTTGCCTTTTCTTTCTCTTCTCTGTACATCCCTTCTGAGTGTGTGTGTGTGTGTGAGAGAGAGAGAGAGAGAGAGAGAGAGGGTCTGTGTGCAAGCAATAAAGGTGCTGAATTAGGGTCTGAGAGAACGGGTTTTCTTTGCTTTTGTACATGGATTTGGATGACCCGGCTGCCAATAGCCTTAACATGGATCTTATTGAGGAGATGATCGAGAAGGATGTGGGTTATGCTTCAGATGCCTCGGAGCAACAAAAACGTCAAAGGCTTGATGTTGATGCAAGCTACACTCCGGTGAATGTTGGAGAGAATGCAGAGGAAAGTTCTCAGGTATCTTCTCCGGAGTTTGCACGTTTGTTGCAGATCACTGCTGAGCTTCTGCAAGAATATGTGAAGGCAAATAGCATGCAAATGGCTGCAGTAGATAATGGTGGTGTGGCTGATGTATGTATGGAGACTCCTTTGTTGCTACAACAGCTAGCAGATTTTCATGATCGTGCTGCTATCTTCTTCTTTACTAGGTGTATTCCGTTGTTGCCTCGTCTTAGGGCATGGTTGGGCCGCTTGGTGTCGCCTGAGGCACTTGAGGAGATTTATGATGGTCCAAGAGGCTTTTATGAAATACTTTTTCGCACTTCGGAAGCCCGTAGGGCAGTCTTGGAGCAGGTGCCACTCTTTTTGGATGGGCAGTTGGTTCATGTGGTTTCGTGGAAGCCTATGGCAGAGTACCAAGATATGTTGCGCCAGGCTTGCCCAGTTTGGGTTGAAGTGAAACAATTCCCACCAATGTTTTGGTGTGTTTTACCAGGTCTCATGCGAGGTATCGGTGATGTCTTGGTGGTGCCTCGAATGACATCTAGAAACCGAAATCGTCTATGCATGTTGTGGGACACTGGGAGACCTAGGCCGACACATTTGCGTGTCAATATGGCTGGACTGCAACCTTTAATGTATGAATTGAGGTGGGATACATTTGCTGGCCACTGTTTCAAATGTGGTGAGATGGGCCACTTTGTCTCCGAATGTCCTAAGAAAGAACAAGTTGTTGCTACCAAGGATATCGTTGATGGCCGTGGAAGATGAGCATGATGCTCCTTTACATGATGCCCAGCACATGGATGTACATGTGGATGTTCAGAATGAGGTTGAGCAGCCATGGGTGGAAGTACGTGGTAAAAAGACACGATTTGTTGCCCCGCGGGGGGATTTCTCAGATGCTGTTTGGCGGGGGCCTTTGCGTACTCATCAGGGGCCCTTACATACATATGCTCGTTGCTCTTTGGGTTCAGGTGCCCAGCAACAGACCAAGATTGAGAGGCCGGGAGGCCAACTTTCTCAGGGTACAAGGGCTCTTGGGGTGGATAGAGTAGAATGCTATCCTATTAGAAGTCGCCTAACAAAAGAAGCACAACAACAATTGCCTCTTGTGTTTGGTTCGAAGGGTGGGGTCATCTCGCCATGGGATGGTCATTACCCTCCGGCACGTGCTCGGGAACTCTAAGGGCAGTCTGAGATCACAAATACCATGTCTAAAAATGCAATGCTTCAAAAGGTTCGTGATTTGGCAGATTGTCCTGGGCCTAGTACACGGCCTTGTTGATTCCTTTTTTGGGAAGGCTTATGAAAATTGTACAATGGAATGTAAAGGGTATTTCTTCGCGCCAAAAGCAGTTCAAGCTTTGGCGTACAACTTTTTGTCATGGTTGGGATGTTTTGTGTGCAGTTGAACATAAGCAGCATAAGTTGGCTGTCAAAACCTATGTATATAAGGGGTTTCATGTTTTCATGTTTTCATGTATATAAGGGGTTTCATGTTTTCTACAGTGGACATCCTGCTTCGCAGTCAGGTGTTATGTTTTCTGTTCGTTCGCAGTTTCGGCCTTCTCTTGTGATTCAAGATGTTCATGGAAGATTTCTAGTGATACAGATTGTTTGGAATGATACGCCTTTATGGTTGTTAGGGGTGTATGCTCCAAATAATGCTCGTGCACTGTGGAATGACTTGTGTGCTCTTTCAATCTCTCATCCTGGCTTTGTGATGGGAGACTTTAATATGTGTGTCTCCAGGGAGCAAGCCACGTCGCCTCATTCTGTAATGGATGGCCCGGAGAGAATGGTGTGGGAAGCTTTTGCAGCAAGGTCGCTAAAACAAGACATGTGGTCTTGGTTGCATCCAGATGAAAGGCGTTACACTTATGCCTCACAACAATTTCGGGGCACTTATGCTAGATTGGATAGGATGTATATTTTACATCAAGATCTCTTTTTGCCAGAGGTTCTTACTATGATGGTTGATCAGCAACAGGTTTTCTCGGATCATTGGCCGCTTGTGTTTGAAATGGTCTATCATCCTGTGGATGCATATAAAGGCTTGTTGGGACGCTTGCCTTTGCGCTTAAATCACACTTTTTTGGAGCATGAAGTTTTTGATGTTTATATGCGTCAGTTGATACGACATTTCTCCACAAGAGTGTCCATGGCTGATTATCATGCTTGGCCAGTGTTCCTTACCAATACTCGGAAATTAGCGCGGCATTATGGTCTTGCTAATGCCTCTATACAAAAACAGCATGTGGCTCTTCTTGAGTCGCTTTTAAAGGGCTTGCAGGCGTTCATGTTTACTGACTCTATGGATGCTTTAGTTGTGGATGCCATAGAATGGCTGAAAAAGGAGCTATCTAGGGTGCAGGAAGCACAATATGTTCGCTTTAAACTACTTGCACGTCTTGATGCTTTGCGGGATGCTAACTGTCAATCTCATCGCTTCTATGATAAGTTGCATCAAAACCATATGCGTGAGAATATTGTTAGGCTGATGGATGCCCAAGGCAACCTTGTTACTCAACCTTCTGAGGTTATTCAGCATTGCATCAGGTTTTATGAAGATTTGCTTGCCCCTCGAGAGGATGTCTCGCCAGCTATCCTGGCTGCAAGGGAGTCATTGTTTGCTGAAGTATGATATCAAGTTGACCCTGATGTAGCGGTTCAGCTTGATGCTCCTGTTACTCAAGGGGAAGTGGAAGCTGTTCTCTCCAAACTTCACATGGGAAAGAGCCCTGGTTGGGATGGTTTGACAAATGAGTTTTTCCGAAAATATGCTGATCAGCTTGCAGAGCCTTTGACGCTTATTTGTCAAAAGGGTTTGGGATGAGGGATATATGCCTGCCGATTGGAAGTTGGGTATACTTCGTTTTGGACCCATTGAATTTGTCGATAGACATGAGAGAATGAGTAGAAGAGGCCATGTGGGAAGGTCTTACGCTTGCTAAAATGCAAGGGCAGTGTCTATTCCCTTACAAGATTGCAGAAATGAATGAAAGAAGAGATCCAAATTGTTTTTAGAAGCCGGCTCTCTCACCACTTGTCAAGGCCATAGCATGTGACAGCCCATCGAAGCATGAGGAACTAGCAGTTTGCAGATATGAGGATAAGAAAAGGACTGACCAGCAAACTGAAGGATACAATGCACAGTACCTTGTAGACTCTTCAAGAGGAGACAATGGCAGAACTGAATGCAGCAAATAGCTCGTTAACAGGAGGAAAGTCGATCTGCAGCTGCTTCTAGATGATGCGCACCCTTGAGTTGATGAAGAGGGCAGCCAAAGCAGCAACAGTACAGTGGGCTGTAGCAGTTCCAAGAGAGAGAACAGTAGAGGTGTATAAGCCTGAACAGGGCGGACAGCAAGTTCAGGCCGGCGGTTGCTACAGCAGCAGGTCGAGTTATGTCCCAATGCTGTGAATCTGGCGAGGACAGCACATGCAGCTATAAGAGGCGACGTTGGACAACAAATGCAAGTCAACGCTACACAACAAGTGTAGCTCAACGCTGGATAGCATGTGCAGGTCTACGCAGGGCAACAGATGCAGCTAGGCGGCGGCCTGAAGATATGGCGGGCAACACATGGGCTGCGCTGAATTGAGTGGGACAGCTTGGAGAGAATGGCGAAAGCTCATAAGAAAAACAGGGAAACCCTAAAACCTGGCTCTGATACCATGTAGAAAATATGAAAGCTAGAGCAGACTAGAAATGAAACAAGAACAAAAATGAAAGACAAAGAGTTACCTTGAGATGAGTGTAGACAAGACACAAGATTGATACTTTCATTGATGTGACACCCACAATATATAGGTGAGAAGTACAAGATAGAGTAGAGTGACTTATGGGACAATTATAGAGGTGCCACGTGGCATACACTGAGATGACCAAGACTAAAAGTACTCCTAGTGAGCACTTATTTCCAACAGGTACTAGAGGAAAAGAAGATGCCATGGTCCCATTCCCGCATAAATATCACACGCTTCACCTGCGCAGAACGAGAGGGCCCCTGAATGCGAGCCCAAGTAGCCATAAGAGTGTGGATGATATCACCCCATATAGTACTAATGCACTGAGACCCAAAAATCTGGACACCCTCAATAGCCTCCGTGCATTTAGCTCTCCAGATCTGCCATGCTGTAATACTGGCAATAATCTCCCAACTGGTGTCAATCCTCTGTCTAGGGGGTGTATAATCAGAGTGAGGAACATCCTGCAATAAACCATGCTGGGCAATACCTCTACGAATGAAAAAAACACAATCTGTACCACTGCCCTCATAAAAAAGTTGCGGACCGGACTGGGAGAGCCAAGCAACTGCCCCCCAAGTCACATGCATGGCTCTGCCACTCAATTTGCCCATAAGTTGGGTTACAAGACCCCAAATCTGTTGTGCAATGCTGCACCCCCATAGACAATGTTGTACGGACTCAGAATCTGCCGCACATCTAGGACAGGAAGGTGCTACACCGAAAACTGATCTCCACTGATTGGTGGGGAGAGATCTGGCTCCTTCTGTATGAGTGCCAAAGTCTATGCCAATATCTGCGTTGTATCACTGGAGAAATATCATAGCTCTCCCAATGAGGCCTGAGAGTAGAGATCCTATGCATCTGTCGAGTGAGGAGAAGCCTGGCATTCCGAACAGTGAAACTGAAAAAAGGAAGGCTTTTCAAAGGATCGAAGGCATCAATCCACTCCCACTCTCCTGGATCCCACTGAAGATATCTGATAGGACTGCCACCATATAGCCACAAACACCAAGAGCCATGAGTCACTATCTGAGGAGAAGGGTCAATGAACCAGTGCTTTCCCGAGCGACCAACAATCCTCACTGGACTAAGGTATGATCTCCTCCATACTACTTCTCCTCAATCTCCCACCAGGCATGATAGAATACATGAGGAAATTTGTATCCTCCTGGCCTGGCAGAGCAATGACCTGCAGAGGTATGCCTATCCTCGAAAAATCTCCCAGCCAATTCGGATGATAGTCTCCGTGTAAGAGGCGGGCTCGGGGTACAGTATCAAAAGCTTTGTGGAAATCCACAAAGCAGCAGTAAATCCTCTGGTGTCGTGCTCTTCCCTCCTCCATGATGGCACAGAGGGTGAAGATGTTGTCAAGGGTAGAGTAGCTCCTCCAAAAGCCAGCCTGTCCCGAGGCTCTGCATTCCTGGCTCTCTGCAAATGAACTGACCTCCGCCTCTAGCACTGATCCTTAGAGCTTGGCCAATGTGTGGCCAATCATGATCATCCTGTAGTTATTAGGATCAAGTGGATCTCCGGCTTTGAGGATGGGGGTGATGGTGTTGGTGGACCAAGAGGGTGGAATTCCTTCACAAAGGGCTCTATTGAACATGTAGGCTAGTAGGGGCGCTAGGGTATCATGGGCATGCGAGATGTACTCGGCAGTGAGTCCCTCATGATCTTGGGCTCGCCCATTGCATAGTCTATGAATGGCCTTGAGGACCATGCCCTTTGTGAAGAAGGTGGAGGTGGTGGGGCGGGGGTCTGGTGGTGGGGGTAGGGGTGGCTGATGGGGAATATGATAGAGGGAGCGTGCATAGGAGTGCCATGTGTCTGGGTAGGTGATAGGTGTGGGAGGGGGATGTTCTTGGAGTTTCCTCCATGCCTCTTTGCAGTTCCTCTTTCCGAGCATTGAACTCCCGTTTGTTGCGTCGGGTGAGCCGTTGAGAAATCCGTTGCGCTTGGCGCTTTGTGATTTGCCCAATCCGTACCCCATGCTTAAGACGGGAGCGTGTGGCCGGACATTCGTCATCATACTAACAGTTCTTTCATATGCACGCGGTGGTTTACTGCCAAACCACCTTGTGTTCACACAGGAAAAACCCCTCCTAGCACAGGGTAAAAAGTGCCTGTGTTTAAGACTTCACACCAAGACTTCTCGGAGGCCAAAGGCTAACAGTTGGATCATTGCTTCATTAATGGATACATCTCTTGCACTAAGGATGGATAGAGATATTCAAAGTCATCACATGTATAGGACTTGCAAAATGACAAGCCTCTCCTCTAATAGAATTATGCTTCGAAGTGTACTCTTACCTACAATATCCACGGTCAGAACAAGCAAAAAATCCTTCGCTGCATTCTTAGATAAATATGTCAATATAATTTTGCAAATACATTTCAAGGCTTCTTTCTTCTCTTCACTCCTTCCCAAGATGTATTTTTGTGCAAGCATGATTGCACTTGCTTTGACGCTATCATTGGGCACCATAATAACCAAGCATGGATAACTTTTGTGAAATGGGTTGCCTATTATGACATGCGCATAGTGAGCTTTCTCAAATGCCGAAAACACATTCACTATGTTTACATAACCATCTTCTCCTCTGCCCACATCAACAACAAAACAAGATTTGCAAACATGGTCTTCTTTCACTCCATAGAAATGAATTATATATCCTTTTGTGGCCAATGAGGTGATAGCTCAAGTGGTGAAGGTGTTTACCTAGGACCATAGTAACATAAGAACGTGTTTCATGCCGACAAAATGCCATGAAACGTTTTAGGCATGAAACGTTGTGAAACACCATGAAACCCCTCAGTTGAAATGACGTTTTGCCCAAATCCTCAATGTTAAGATTCTTTTCACGGAAAACGGTCACAAGGCAAAAACGAGGTCTATAGTCAATGAGCAAAGTGAAAAAACCCTTCCCAACCCACAAAAGAAGCATGGCCGAGCATGTGTTAAGGCCTGTGGAGTCCCTTCCCTCCTCCTTTTTCCTCTACTTCTTCTCCTCTTTTATGTTCAAGTAAAGTTGATATGTGTTTTGAGTCTCTCTTTTACCTTTTTGTTGCTATGGTATAGATTTGATGTGTATATAGGAAGTGTCATTTTGAAACCTTTGCGTCTCGTCCAAAACAGACAAAACGAAACCTTTGAAACCCCGAAACGACGAAACGTTTCATGTTACTATGCCTAGGACCAACAATCACAGCTATAAGCCGGAAAAATAGAATAGAATCACCTCAATATGTAAGGTGATTTCAACCACTGAGGAGCATCATGATGCCATGTAAGACCTGTGGTACTAGAGGAAAAGAAGATGCCATGGTCCCATTCCCGCATAAATATCACATGCTTCACCTGCGCAGAACGAGAGGGCCCCTGAATGCGAGCCCAAGTAGCCATAAGAGTGTGGATGATATCACCCCATATAGTACTAATGCACTGAGACCCAAAAATCTGGACACCCTCAATAGCCTCCGTGCATCTAGCTCTCCAGATCTGCCATGCTGTAATACTACCAATAATCTCCCAACTGGTGTCAATCCTCTGTCTAGGGGGTGTATAATCAGAGCGAGGAACATCCTGCAATAAACCATGCTGGGCAATACCTCTACGAATGAAAAAAACAGAATCTGTACCACTGCCCTCATAAAAAAGTTGCGGACTGGACTGGGAGAGCCAAGCAACTGCCTCCCAAGTCACATGCATGGCTCTGCCACTCAATTTGCCCATAAGTTGGGTTACAAGACCCCAAATCTGCTGTGCAATGCTGCACCCCCATAGACAATGTTGTACGGACTCAGAATCTGCCGCACATCTAGGACAGGAAGGTGCTACACCGAAAACTGATCTCCACTGATTGGTGGGGAGACCACCATGTAAGAATAACCAAAAGAAATGAGAGATCTGGCTCCTTGTGTATGAGTGCCAAAGTCTATGCCAATATCTACGCTGTATCACTGGAGAAATATCATAGCTCTCCCAATGAGAGATCTGGCTCCTTCTGTATGAGTGCCAAAGTCTATGCCAATATCTACGCTGTATCACTGGAGAAATATCATACTTCTCATGTTTTGGCTGGCAGCCCCTTCCCTCTTGGCCCTAGGAAGATTTTCTTCTTTCAGTACCAGGTGGGCTATGATCCAGTGGCGGAGGATCAGCGCCTTACCCCGGTCTCACTACGGTTCCCTGCTCTTCCTCGGTCCTATTGGAAGCTTTCAGCTTCCATAGGGGCATCCTTTGGCCAGGTTCTAGAGGTACTAGTCCTTCCAAGCTCTCCCGCCTCAGCTTCCGCGGATGTTACCGCCACTCTTGATGGTGTACCCCGGGTCCTTGTGCTTGTTCCTGATCCATCGATTACTGACGATCATATTATGCTTCAGAGACCTGACAGATCTCATTTCTGCCGAAGGATGGAGATTGCAGGCAGACCTGACCAGTGTCGGATTTGTTGTCGACAGGGTCACATATATGCTAGAGATTGTCCTAGATCGAGGGGCCATGCTAGGAGGCGGCGTGGTCCTACCCATCAGATGCCTTCTGCAGCTGTTGCGGAGACTCCAATACAACATTGGGTTGTGGTTAGGGATGGCAGGCACCCTCAGACCCCCGTACCTGCCCCTTCACCCACACCCCTTGTGGAGCACCCTAACCCTTAAACAGCTCTTACCTCACAGGATGTTGATCCTTCTTTGGAGGATGAGGCTTTACAGGCACATGGTCTAGATCCTTCACAGGAGGATGTTGCGTTACAGCTACAGGCCTTACCTCATGGTAAGTGTCTAGTGGAGGATGGCCTCTCCACTATTTTTTTCATTACTTTTTGGCATGAGATTGGGGTTGAGATCACATCGGCTCTCCAAGAGATGTGGGACATAGGTTCTATGCCTTCTTCTCTCACTGAGGGGCTTATTTATCTTATTCCTAAGAGTGGGGATAAGACATTGATTGGCCAGTGGAGACCTATCACCTTACTTGGGATTGCATATAAGATTCTTGCTAAGGCAGTGAGCATGAGATTGCAGCCAATTTTGTAGGATGTCATTCATGATAATCAGAATGGATTCTTACACGGCAAGAGCATCTTTGATAACGTTTTCTCGTTTTGGGAGGCCATCGAATGGGCTAAAGCAAGCAATCAACCCTTAGTCATTCTGCTCTTGAATTTTGAGAAGGCCTATGATAGAGTGGATTGGGGCTTCAGCATCTTTGATAACATTTTCTCATTTTGGGAGGCCGTCGAATGGGCTAAAGCGAGCAATCAACCCTTAGCCATTCTGCTCTTGAATTTTGAGAAGGCCTATGATAGAGTGGATTGGGGCTTCCTTGAGGATACTCTTAGCCACATGGGCTTCTTTTAGAGACGAATCAAGGGAGTTTCATGCATGTATCGTGATACCCACAGTAGTGTGCTTGCTTGTGGTGATAGAGGAGAGCGGTTTCAGATTTCTTGCTCAGTACGGCTGGGTTGCCCTTTAGCCCCATTATTATATATCGTAGTTGTAGAGGCCATGAGCATCTTTCTCTGCTCCATTGCTGGTATTTCTGGATTGAGGTTGCCTATTCGTAGTCAAGAGGAATTGGTTGACTCTGAGTTAGCTGATGACACAGCCATGTTCTTGGAGGCTTCACATATATGTTTATGTTGCTTCCGGGTAGCACTAGAGAAGTTTTGTTTGGCGGTAGGGGCACTCATTAATTGGCACAAATCTGTTGGTTTTTGGGTTAGTGATTCACCGAGAGTTGCTTGGGGTGCAGAGCTTGGTTTTACTTGGATCAGTAGAGGATGCACTGCGAGATATTTGGGATGCCAGGTTGGGATTGATATTTCTCTTACAAAGCAGTTTGCTCCGGTACTTACGAGTATCCGGAAGAAGCTCCTTCATTGGAGATCCTGGAGATGAGATTTAGCTTCCAGAGCTTTGGTGGCTAATCAGGTACTGCTTGCCTTAGCTTGGTTTATTGCCTCTTGTTGGTGCTTCTCTCGTGCGTGCATTGGTCAACTGCAAGGATTGATTCGCAATTTTCTCTGGTCGGGTTTGGATGGCACCTTAGACACTCGTGCTAGGGTAGCTTGGCTCACAGTTATTCAGCCCAAAGGAGAGGGGGGCTTGAATATTATCGATTCGGATGTTCAGTGCAGGACGTTGCTCTGCAAACTTGTGGTCAGAGGTTTCCTACCAGGCACTGAGCCTTGGAAGGATTTTTTTCTTGTCTCAGATTTCTGGATGTACACCCCGGATCGGGAGAGACTGGATGCCCAACACACGATTTTTGTTCACAGAGGCTAATATCAGGGCACCATCTTCCCCTCTTATTGCAGCCATTGTCAGAGCATGGAGAAGCATGAGATATTTTTTGCGACAAAGGCTTCCTAGGTCTTTGGATGAGGCTGACCGACAACGTATTATGTGGAACGAGCTCATTAGGGATGAGGCCGGTCGGTCACTTGTTGCATCCCGTTATATGCAGTGGTCAGGATGGGGGAGATGTGCATACACAGTTCTTGCTTGGAAGACCTTTAAGAGTCTTCCAGAGGATGGGAGAGCTGCATCCATTCAGCATCTTAGGGGCTCTCGCATTCGTATTGATCAAATTGATGCAACTATTCCGCACGAGTGGCTCTCTGGGACCTTTCATGGAGACTATCATTTGAGTTGGTGGGAGTCTTCTCGAGGATAGGCATACCTCTGCAAATCATTGCTCTCCTAGGCTAGGAGGCTACAGGTTGCATCATTTACTCTATCATGCCTAGAGGGAGATTGAGGAGATGAAGTACGGAGGAGATCATCGCAGATACTAGGAAATCACCTTACATATTGGGGTGATTCTATTCTTTTTGGCTTATAGGTGTGATTGTTGTATGTCTTTTTCATACTTAATAGAAGTTTCTTTCTGAAAAAAAAAATCAGTACTACGGGAGGATCTTGGGCCTAAGGCTAGTCAAATTTTTTTTTAAAAATATATCCTTTTGTGGCATCCATGTACATCCAATTTTTTTTAACAGTAGCCACAAACTCCAATCAATATAAGATTTTGTTGGTTGTTAAACTTAGAATTTTTTATCAATTGTAGAAAATGATCAAATTTATACTTGATATACCTCTTTATAGTAGTCTGTTCTTTTGCGAAAATTATTGAAATAGAACATGATATATTTTCTTTCTTTTTTTGCATTTGCATATATTGTAGAAATCGCATCAAATATGCATGCATGTATGCGAGGTAGATATTGAATCGAATCCTTATGGATCTTTGAGTTGTTGATAATGAGCCAAGCCTAGTACCTCATTCTCCTCTCTTATCTTTTGCTAACCATTCTCTATGAAGTCTCATCGTGAAGTCTTGCACATTTAGGAATTGAAATAGCTCTTCTATTAACCTTCGTGCAGAGAAGGTACAACTCCTTGCAACAATCTTAACTCTTGTGCGTTAAGATAGTCTAACCTCCTGTCAAGCCCCTCATTCTCCTCTCTTATCTTTTGCTAACGGTTCTCTATGAAGTTTGATCCTAAAGTCTTGCACATTTAGGAATTGAAATGTAAAACCGACACAAAAATTGGCTCTGGTCCTTGGCTCTTGAAGTAGAAATCGCCATACATATTTCGTCGAACCATTACGGGCGTCCGTCCAAGCTGTAGATTTGGACACCGTTGCTTCATATCTTGAATGTTTGATCTTTTGGTGTATCTACCTTGACTCCTTGATGTAAGATAACGGCAGTAGCTCTTGTTAACCCTAGAAATGGGTTAACACCTATTCTGCCTATCACACTATTATAGGCAGGTGTATTTTTGACGTTTGTTTCGATGGAAATGAACATGTAAAAAATCTCTGAAAGTGTCTGTAATGAAGCAAAACTAAGGTCCAAAATATGTAAATAATGGGCCATGGGCAATGGGCCATGGGCAAGGCTACTATAAATAGGGCCTTGGGTTCATTGTAGGGATCTTCTGGTCATTCATATCTTGGACACTTGCATGTACTCTTGGCTCCTTTCATGGTCTAGGGCTTTGACTTGTGCAAGGCTAATACCACCAATTATGGCTGTGAAGCTAATCTCCGAGAATTCCCTTAACGTTAACCAGTTCTCCCTTTAAAACAAAACAATCTTTCCAAAAACCCCAACATAGCGCAGGACCCCGAGGTTACAGTTCAATCTGCGAACCATTTCGAGCATTTATCCCTGGACGACGCTGATTCAAGTGGATTATTGGTGGCCTCACACGCTTTCTTGGTTTCAGCTCTAGATGCAGTGCTCCCGACTGCAGCTACAAGATTACCCGTGGACGATATGGGAGATCTAGCTGGGTCTGCGGTGGCCTCAGAGGTTCCCTTGGCTACAACTCTAGATCTTGCAGAGTTGGATGCCCCTCCATATGGTCCTGGGTCAGTGCGGCTCTTGGAGAGCAGTTGGAGGTTCCAGCCAGGGCCCCCCTTCTGCCCGAACTGCTACTGATTTATTTTGTTGCAGTCTAGTAGAGAGTCTCCACCCTTGAGATGATTCTCCTTACATGCATGAGATGACCCTTGTGGATCCTCGGAATGTTGGAGGGCCCTTTGTGCAATTGGATGCTGCCCCTCCTCTTTGGAGGCTGGGAGGTTGGTGTCGACATGTGGCGTTCTATCTTTGTATTAGCAATGTAACCTTACTCCAAGAGCAGCCAGCCATGGAGGAAGCGCCCCTCTATGTTGTGTTTCTTTTACTGCTGTAGCAGTGTTTGTACTCTGCCTTCTAGGCAGGTCTTTTTCAACTAATAGAGGGATCTCTTTTTCGGGAAAAAAAGGAGCCATCTGATGACTTTTGGTTTTTACTTCATGTATTCCGGAAAGAAATTGTTTATTTAGAAAACACTCAAGTCCAAATCTAGCAACTAAACCAACGTATCACTCTACCTTGTTACAATAGTTGCCTGAGGTAATTGGATTATGGAAAAAGAAAATGAATTGACTAGCTACACATACAATAGTGATCATGATGGTTATGATCATGATCATGATCATGAGAGAGAGAGAGAGAAAATGAAATGATATATTAACGTCTCTAAGAGGCCATAGTGGCCTATGAGACCAAAACTGAGAGTACATCTGAAGTTGGTGTGTCATCAAAGAGAACAACTAAATGAGACTAAAAAGTACAATAAATTGATTGTCCTACAGTTATAAGAACAGAACTGTAAGACGTCGAGATGATACTGAGTAGAAAATACTGAAAAATGTATATCAGGTAGATCCATGTATGCTGATCAGTTGAAGTGTTGCCCTCTCCTTAGATCAAGTATCTCCGCCATGGGGCTGTCTAGAGAGAGAGAGAGAGAGAGAGAGAGAGAGAGAGAGAGAGAGAGAGAGAGAGAGAGATAAGTTCTCAATTTCAATGTAGATTTTCAGATCAATAGATTCTGGATCTATTGTGGATTTTCCAAAAGATCCCATAATGATAGAAAAGGCGGTGCGTGTAATCAAATCCATAATTTTCTAGTTATCAATGATATTTTTTCAGATTCTAGTAGCTTTTGAGGACGTGTTTTTGATTTTGTGGATTGGTTGACATGTAGAACCTTGTTGGGGGTAAGAACATTACTATAGACATGAGCATTCATACAGCTTACATCAAGACCATACGTTCAGCTCAGCACTTTATATACATAGAGAATCAATATTTTGTTGGCTCATCCTTCGCTTGGCCATCCTACAGAAAGGCAGGTATGTTCAACAATAAATAACTATACCCTTATAAGCTGTAGTAATAAAGGGAACAGTTCTAGGATGCTTTTCCTTTGTGTTAAAAAATGCTATGATGAAGCTTTGATTATGTTTGAATAAAAAGAAAACTTAATTTACATTTAAGAGCAGAAATGTATAGAATTTTGAACATAAAGGAGCCACTTTGCAATAGAAGGGAGATGGAAAATGAACTTCATCATTGATAGCACCTAAAGCCAAAGCTGAGATAGGGGTATTGTACTATGAAAAGAACCCATTTGTGACACCTACAAGTATGCAGGGCACAACCCGATAGTAGATAGCAGGCGGTAGAGGTGGCCAATAGCACTACTACTGGCTGGGAGCATTGGTGCATATGTATACATGGGTAGCCAAATCGTCATATTCATATGCTTTCCTCAGTGTTGGACTTCCTAGAGCGTTTTGCTGTAGGCGAAGTGCCAGCCAGGAGTGTACAGTAGGTCACAGGGCTGTGATTTGATGTCTTCATGCTCAGCCACACATTATACTTGAATTTCAGTTGTATTACTGCTTTCTTGTATATAACACAGAGGCCTTTCCATTCAGCCCCCATGGCGTCCCACATCCGCCCTTGGTTGCAAAAGGATGTCCAAGCCTCATCCCGCTGACCCACTAGCCCTCCCACCACCCCTACAGTCATGCCCTCTTCCACTATCAGTGGCGTGGCATCCTCCGTCCGTGCACAATCCTCGCCATCAGCAGTCTCCACCCTCTCCACCTCGCCTCAATCCTCGCCTGTAGCAGTCTCCATCCTCTCCACCTCACCTCCTTCCTTGAGAGCAGTGGTCTCCACCCTTTCCACCTCACCTCCGTCCTTGACCTCTGTGATACTCACAGTAAAACTTCACGCAATCAAAAGGGTATGTGGAAAACGATAAACTAGATACGACAAGTTAGCGAACGTATCCGAGGCGACCAAGTGTGACTAGCCAGCATATGCGAGGTCAGAAGCCAGAGGAGGATGCGCGGTTATGGCAAGTCAGAACCCATGTTCGTGCTCAGGGGATTATGTGGAGAGCGAGTCTGAGGGGTTTGACACGTGCGCAAGGGCTAGATCGCTTATCCCGATTAGCAGGGGAGCCACACGTGCGAAAAGGGGCTAGTCCCCAATTAGAAGCTCTCAAGGGAATACAGAAGCGGAGTAAACCTGCCAAGGAACTTTTCTTTTTTTCGGTCTTCACCTCACTAGATTTTTCGAGTCACACCGCCTTCCAAAAAAAGGGGTGTTACATTTGGTATCCGAGCTAGATTGTACGGCGACCTCAACAGCACACTCGACACAGCAGGCCCGGCCGCCACGTCCGGCAGTGCACGCGCCTCAGTGGGGAGAGGAGAGAGAGCACAACTCACTCCTCCTTGTGAGAATATGTGGTCACAATTTTCCCTTTATACCCTAAACTACAACCTCAAGTGCGCGCATGTAGGATCGCTAGTCTCCACAGCCCCTCCGGTGCAAGATATGCAACTTCTTACTTTTTCTGCAGTTTCCATGCTTTGAACGCTCGAATTGGTGCAAATAATGTTCGGGAGCATGCATATATGATGTATGGGATGTAAATATGCATGTTTTATGCCTGGTTATACTCTGCAATTTCTGATTTTACTCAAAATTTTGAAGAAACTTGAGGCTATGCATTGAAAACACCTTGAAAGACACCTTATGTGATGCACTGGAACCTTATGTTTGATGTATATCTGATGTATGCAAGGGTTTGATGCTTTCCAATGCTTCGTTTCCTTACTATGTAAGATATAAAGCTTTTGTATTAGTGCCTTTTTAAGAAAAAGATAAGAAAAACAAACAAAATAGAAAATCCAAAAAAAAGAGAAAAAAAGAGCTATGGATAACGAGGAAAATCAAGGGCAAGAGCCCAATGAATCTTTGGAGACTGTAATTGATCACATAAATATGTTAGAAGGTCTTTAGCTTGCTTGATGCGAGAGATGCATACTTTACTAGCGGCTAAGGGTAGTCCAGAGGTTATTTCATTTGATGTAAACTGACCAGGGCCAAGTGAACCCAGGATTGTGCTAGATGGACCATCCACTAGCCAAATGAAATGGCAACTTAAAGACCTTAAGCCTCCCAAATACTCAGGCGCGTTAATGACTCGTATGGCCGATGCCATCGACGAGTAGTGGTTGACCAAGTGGAAGCAATGCTTTAAAATCTATGGTATTGTAGATGACGATATCAAGATTCAACAAGCCATGTATAACCTCCTCGATGTGGCACATCAATGGTGGAGAAAAATCATATCTGACAAAGCTGAACCCGCAATGTGGGAAGAGTTTAAAGTTATTTTTACAAATAGTTTTTTATCTCCCAACAACGAGTGTAGTCGTGCGCTTGATGCATGGTTTTTCTTGATGCAAAAGCACATGTCAGTTTAGGAGTATGTAGACAAGTATCGGAAAAGAGTTTTGAAAGTACCTGAGCATATTCCGGACTTTTTGTTTCCAAGTGAAAAAGTTTGCAGCAAACATTGGTGAGAATCGAATGCCCCGAAAACCTAAGGGTTCCTCTGCAAGGTTCGTCCAAGGAGGGTGAAGAATCACTAAGGCCATTAGTGAGGAAAGAAAAATGTTCTACTTTGCAAGAAGCGATTGAACTTGCTTTGGTCTTAGAGGATGGTAGGAGGTTTCCTACCCAGACTAGGTTTAAGGCCACTTGGACTCGATTTTCTAGGCAACAGACCTAGGTGTATCTTCCCAAAACAAATGTGCAATCTAAGGGCAAGGAAGTCCTTAATGGTGGTACAAATGCAAGGGCCTATGTGGGGATAAAGCGCATGGTGTCACTGATGGCTGAGAGAGCCTACACTAAATCCTTTTTAACACCACAACAAAAAGAGAAGGCCATGTGAGAAGGTTTATGTTATGGTTGTCTTGGGCGCCACCGATATAAGGATTGTCCTAGGAAAAAGCCTAAAGTTACCTCCGAGATGGTGGTAAATCCATTAGATGCAGGGTATGAGGATGATGAATTTGAGGTTTTACATACTGATACAGAGTCATTAAATGCATCTCCAAATGAACCTACTCGTATTCTTGCTATGTCGGTAGGCAAGAAGGTCCCTAGTGTACGTGATGCAGTTTTAGCTCACGAGGCTCAAAGAGGGTACCAGTTTGCTGATACAGATTTCATTGTCATGAAGGGCATGGTGGAAGTGCCACATCTATGACCGATTTGTTGCAAGACCAAACCCCCTACGAGTGGACTACTACGCAACAAAATAGCTTTGAAAAGTTGAGGCAAGCTATTTCAACAGCTCTGGTTCTTAAGATAGTTGATCCTGAGAAACCTTTTGACTAAGAGACCGATGCTAGTAGCATCGCAATAGGAGATGTGCTTAACCAAGAAAGTAGACCTATAGCTTTTGAGAGTAAGAAACTCTCCTTAGCCCAACGGAAATGGTTAGTACATGAGCAAGAGCTCTATGCCATTATTCATGCCCCCAAAGTTTGGAGGCATTATTTATATGGTGCTCAGTTTACGGTGTACACTGATCATCATACACTTAAGTATTTTTTGCACTCAACTTGACTTGAGAGGTTGTCAAGCCATGTGGGCTGAGCTTATGCAGGTATTTCATATGGAAATTCAATGCAGAGAAAAGGGCACGACAATGTGGTCGCAGATGCTCTTTCGAGAATCATGTACAACATGAGTTTCTCGATTTTCGATAGTGCATTGCTTCAAAGTAAAGGAAGCACAGGCACCAGATCCATTTATTCAAACAGTGTGGTCAAAGACCGGTCTAGGCAAATTTGTTATTGTTTGTGAGTCGGTCCTTGTAAAAACCCTAAAGATCTCTCTAGCTAATCACTATGCATAAACATGCATAAACCAGGTATATACTCATCCACCCAACCACCCCCGATCCCAAGGGTGCACACATAAATACGATGAAGTACCACATACCTTACCTTAGTCTCCCATACCACCAAGAGATATGACTTCACTCTAAGAGCACATAGCTTTAGCATAAAATGGCAAGAGAGTAGACACAATGCTCTACACAAGAGAACATCCCTTGAGAGTGCCCCATGTCCCTATTATATAGGAGGGCCCTCAAGTGACTCTTGACTCTCCATTCCTATGTGTGACCCTTGGTTACCTGACCCTAACCTCAACCCAAGGTTAGACCTAACAGTTGCCCCACTAGAGCATGTTCCCATGCTCCCATGCTCACATGCCTAGGATTGGTTAGCCTCCTAGTATATGCACATAACATACTTGCCCTCTCTCAAAACATTGCCCTCTTGCAATGAAAAGAAGGAAAATTGCACTGAACGTTCTTAACTGACTCCCAAGTTGAATTCTCAATTTTTCTGTCTTTCCACTTAATTTTAACCTCGGGGATTAAGCGACTACGAAGTACCTTTTCACGTTCATGTGGAACATAAGACAAATCTTCGACTTCAACGAGTTCTTGAGGAGTAACTATGTTATCCTCACCTCCCAGCTTTTCTTTCAGTCTATTGACATGGAAGACTAGATGAACTCTGACATGTGGAGGTAGTTTTAGCTCATACGCAACCGTGTTAATCGGACGTATAACTCGTAATGGACCACAATATCTAGGAGATAATTTTGAGCACTTTCTTGTTGACAAAGTCTAAGAACCTTTAGGAACTTTCAAATAAACCAATTGTTGAAATGTCAAGCTCGTATACAGCTGGAGGATAGCACATGGGTGCTGACAGAGTGACAGTATGGTAGATAGATTTCGTGTGGTGTGTTTATGACCGCGTCCAGCTAGTCATGTGTGGTGTGGACATTACATTAGGTTTACTTTGTAGTGTGGACATAACACTATGTTGTGTTCTCCTTTGTGTGTATGAGAGAGATGATGACTATGGCTTCTCTCCTTCTTTATGATTGATGGATATGGATTAGGATTTGCTTCTCTTGTGTGTGCTCCCTCCTGCTTCTGTTTTAAATCTTGGTATCAGAGCCTAGAGCTCATTAGTTGTGTTGTGAGAGTGAGTGAGAGAAGAGGGAAGAAGAAGAAGAAGCTGTGAAGATTTCCATTGAAGCTGTGGAGCAAAAGAAAGCTGTGGAGCTCACCTTGGATACAGATCTGAAAGCTAAGGACCACGGGTAAGTGCTATAAGACCCCCTCTGCGGATTGCAGGTAACAAAAAGCAAGTAACAGGCAAGATTGGTGTTACCAAAGCAAGCAGAAAATTTCTGGTTTTGAAGCTTTCATGGAAAGCTTGTGAAGGAATGTATTTTGTCAAATGTATTGGGGCAAATACAAAGGAAACACAGAGGTTCTCATGTATTGTGAAAGGGCACATGTATTAGCAACACTGGAGCAAACCATTGCATGAAACATTGATGTATTTTAGGAGATTTATGAAAGAAAAATTCTAGTTTTTTTTACTCCTGCAAACTAGAGAATATATGCCCTGTGGAGGATCAAATGTGGCAATTCTACTCAAAATTGGAGCTTGCCCTTCATACCCATGATAGATTAGGTCATTACTAACAGATCTATCAACTCAATGGTGATAACCCCTCTCTCCTAGAGCCTCAGGAGCAGGCGGCGCATTCTGGAGCAGAATTCTGGACAATTTCAATAGATTTCATGCCATTCACTCATTACTACTCCATTTGATGCCATTCAAAGCTTGAGGAGTTGAGCAAAGGTATTGCTAAGGCATTGTGAAGCTTGGTTGCAGCTCATTTGATGTATTTGGAGCTCATTGAAGTCATTTATCAGAGGTTTGCAAGTTTGCAGAAGTTCTGTCCAGAAACAGAGCATTATTAATCAAGGCATTAATCCTTGTCTATATCAAATTGGCCTAATTCCTTTGGTACAAGTAGAGTCCTATGAGTTGCTAAACTTTTGATTCAAAAAGTTTTGAATTTGGATCAGATTTGAAGGAGATAGAGCATTTTTAGTGAGAGGTGGTACCTGACATATGCAGAAAAAGGCAAACCAGAGAGCTACAAAAATTGGTGGTTCTCATTAACCTTGAAGAATTTGATCAAACCCTTCTAGGATATGTTGGAGCAATGTGTTATGAAGCCAATGAATGCATAAACATCAAATTTGAACAAGATTTGAAGGAATTAGAGCAAGATCTTTGACTGGTTCTCTGGCGAGAAAAAAAAACTAGAAAATTTTTTGTGAAGAAGTATCATTTGTTTTCAACCTTGATCGAGTATACATTGTTGATGAAGCATTGTGGGATCTAAAAGCACATATATTGCAATCATTTGATGTGATTTGGAGAGATTTGGAGCATTACAGGTACTTCATACATTGTGATCAAAGGGGTGCATCTACTACCTTGCAAACATGGGAGATGGTCCGATACAAATTGTTGGAGAGAAGCTTGACAGAACTAACTTTCAAGTGTGGAAGTTTCGAATGAAGAGTTTTTTGAAAGGCAAAGGTTTATGGAGTCTCGTGTCGGACGAAGACCCGGAGCCATTCCTACCTCCTCAACCAAATAATGCTCAGTTAGTTGCTCACAAGCAATGGGTAGAGCGGTCTTCGAAAGTGTTGCATTATTTTTCAATATGTGTAACAGATGCCTTGCTTATTCACATCCAAGATGCAGATACACCGAAAGAAGCATGGGATATATTGTGCCGAATGTATGAGACAGACACTGGTGCAAGGAAGATACAACTAAAGCAACAGATTCACAGTGTAACACAAAGGAATAGGAGTATACATGAGTATGTTCAGGAAATCAAGATTTATGCAGATTCCTTGTCATCAATCCATGCCCCAATGGATGATGATGATTTGGTTGCCCTCACATTGCGTGGTTTAGGCAAAGAATACAAATCTTTTGACACTTCCATCTCAATAAGATTGGGAGGAATGCCAGACTTTAATGAGCTTGTGTCATTGCTCATTGTGGAAGAATTGAAGCTTGGACTTGGTGGTATGAGTCTTACAGGTGGTGCATCCTCGTCGAGCAATGATGAGCATGCAAGGAATCAGGCTTTTTACTCATCTAGAGGCTCTCGAGGCAGGGGGAGATTTAACCCTCGAGGCCGTGGAGGACGTGGTTGGAATGACAGGTCTACTCAACCACAATCAAATCAGAATTTTCAGAATTCACAGTCATCATTTGGATCACGTGGAGGTCGTGGATTTCAATCCCATAGGGGGAGAGTTGGAACAGGTGCTCGTGGTAGAGGACGATGGCAAGGTCCTCAACAAAATTTGAATGGGATGAATGTCACTATTGTGGCAAACTTGGACATATGGCAAAAGATTGTTACAAAAAGCAGAATGATGTCAGGAATGGAAGACCACAACATGGAAATTATGCATCTACTAGTAACAACGATGGGAGTTCAAATCATCTTTTTGCAATGAAGCACATTATGGAGACAATGGATTCTCAAAATGCTGGAGATGAGTCATGGTATATGGATTCGGGTGCCTCAAACCACATGACATGTCATGGTGAGTGGTTTGAGAAGATGCAACCATTGGGTACAAATGGTTATGTGGTCACAGGAGATGATACTCAACATCTTATAACACATGTTGGCAGTGTGCCTTTGAGGATGCATGATGAAAATGTGAAGAATATGTCAGAAGTGCTATATGTACCATCCATTACAAAGAATTTGGAATCAGTAGGCCAAATGGTTGAGCAGGGACTACAAGTAAGATTCAATGAGAATGGCTGTTTTGTGGAAGACTTTAAGCATGGCTGTAGATTGATTGCCAAGGGCAAGAAGGAAGGAAGGTTGTTCAAATTGGATGCAGGCATACGAGAATTGAGCTCAGCCATGTTTTCAAAGAGCAATGGGATTGTGCAGGATATTGATATGTGGCACAAGAGGATTGGACATGTCAATATACAGAGATTAAAGAACATGCAAACAAGAGGCATTGTCAGTGGATTTCCTAGATTCAAATATGATGGACATATGCATGTTTGTGAAGCCTGTCAGTTTGGAAAGCTGGCAAGGTTGAGGTTTCCTAGAGAAGGAAATATGAGTAACAGGCCACTTGAGATAGTACACTGATGTATGGAGTCCTGCACAAAACACATCTATCAAAGGCAGTCTATACTATGTGACATTTATAGATGATTTCAGCAGGATGACATGGATATACTTTCTGAGAGAGAAGAGTGAAGTGTTGGAAAAGTTCATGGATTTCAAAGCTCTTGTAGAAAAGCAATATGGCTGTTGGATTAAATGTTTGAGAACAGATGGAGGTGGTGAATACACCTCAAAAGCTTTTGAGCATTTCTTGAGGAAGCATGGAATAAGAAGACAGTTGACTTGCAGGTATACACCTCAACAGAATGGTGTGGCTGAGAGAAAGAATAGAGTCATATGTGAAGTGGCAAGGACAATGCTTAATGAAAAGAGCATGCCAGATTACTACTGGGCAGAAGCATGTGCTACTGCAGTGTATATTCTGAACAAAACACCTACAGCAACCATTCATGAAAGCACGCCAGAGATGCGGCTTACAGGTTACAGGCCAGACATTGGACATCTCAAAGTCTTTGGATGCGTAGCTTATGTCCATGTGCCTGACGAAAGAAGAAGGAAGTTGGATCCTAAGGCAGAGAAATGTGTATTTGTTGGATATGCACAGGATCGAAAGGCATACAAATGTTATAACCCTCAAACTAGACAAGTGGTCATCTCACGAGATGTAGTGTTTGATGAGCTTGCTAGTTGGTACAAAGCAAAAGATGAGGGAGTCATTGAGTCACTTGAGGCAGATGTGCCTGTGAACTTGCCACAAGCAAGTTCTAGTTCAACTACTATGTCTGGGCCAGCAGCAGAAGCTGAGAGTAGCAGTGTACGTCCATGGTCAAGACGTTTGAGGCATGAGAGTGTGAGCACTGGGAGTAGTGCTATGAATAAAGGAAAGAAGAAGGTCGAAGGAATTGGAATCACAGGTTATGAGTCATCTAGTTCAGAGAGTTTGGATGAGGAGCTCGGTATACCTGTTTTACGCACACCTGGTGCTAGGCAGGACAGATATGTGCCACCACATGCTAGAGTTACAGGTGTACAGAGTGACCCGCATGCATTGCGGAGATCCCAGAGAGTCAGATATCCAGTTGAAAGATTGACATATCGAGATTTTGCTATGCACTATGCATACATGACATCTATGGTGAAGCATGTGGAACCTACATGCTATACAGAGGCTATTGGAGAGCATGTATGGGAGAAAGCCATGAATGAAGAGATGGATGCTTTGGACAAAAATGATACATGGGAATTGGCTGAGTTACCGCAAGGAAAGAATGCAATTGGTTGCAAATGGGTGTATAAGGTAAAGTGCAAGTCAGATGGTAGCCTAGAGAGACATAAGGCAAGGCTGGTTGCTAAAGGATATGCACAAACTTATGGTCTTGATTATGATGAAACTTTCAGCCTAGTGGCTAATATGGCTACAGTGAGGTCTATCATTGCACTAGCAGCACAAAAAGGTTGGGCTTTACATCAAATGGATGTAAAAATTGCTTTCTTGAATGGTGAACTACAAGAAGAGGTGTACATGGAACAGCCAGAAGGATATGTACATCCAGAATATCCTACTTTTGTTTGCAGGTTAAAGAAAGCAATATATGGTTTGAAGCAAGCACCTCGTGCTTGGAGTGACAAGATCAGCAGATATCTTGTCAGTATTGGATTTGTGGTTGGAAATGCAGACTCTTCACTTTATGTGAAGAAGACACATGATGGTATCGTGATGATAGTCATTTATGTTGATGATTTGATTATCACAGGTGATTGTGGGAAAGGCATTGATGAGGTTAAGACCTCTTTATGCAAAGAGTTTGATATGAAAGACCTTGGTGATTTAAGGTTCTTTCTTGGCATTGAGGTGATTAGAACAAGCAAGGGTATATGGCTGGTGCAAACTTGACATGCTGGCAAAGTATGGTATGACAGCATGCAAACCAATGTTGATACCATTAGAGCAAAACATGAAGCTTAGGGCTGATTTGGGTGATGAGCTTGATGATATCACCATGTACAGAAAAATGGTTGGTAGCCTTATCTACATGACCATTACGAGGCCAGATCTCAGCTATGCAGTTGGTTTGGTAAGTCAGTTTATGCAGAGTCCTCGTAAACCTCACTTGGATGCTGTGAGAAGTATTCTGAGATACGTCAAAACTACCGTGCATTATGGTCTTTTCTATGAGGCAGGAAAAGACATGCATGTCTATGGATATACAGATGCAGATAGGCCAGTAGTGCATATGACAGGAGGTCTACCAGTGGCTATGTTTTCAGCCTTGGTAGTGGAGCTGTGAGTTGGAGCAGTAAAAAGCAACCTACAGTTGCTTTATCTACCACAGAGGCAGAGTATCGTGGAGCAGCCATAGCTGCATGTGAGGCTATGTGGTTGAAGAAGTTGCTAGATGATGTCAGGTTACAGAGTGATATGAGAGTTGTCATTCATTGTGACAACATGAGTAGTATTCAGCTTGCTAGCAACCCAGTTTATCATGCCAGGACCAAACATATTGAGGTCCACTATCATTTCATCAGAGAGAAAGTGCTAGATGGGCATGTTGATTTGACATATGTACAGACAGATGAGCAAGTTGCAGATATCTTTACCAAAGCACTTGGTAAGGATAAGTTCGAGTATTTCCGTACTAGATTGGGAGTCCTAGAGATGGACATGTCGAGCTTGAGGGGGAGTGTTGAAATGTCAAGCTCGTATACAGCTGGAGGATAGCACATGGGTGCTGACAGAGTGACAGTATGGTAGATAGATATCGTGTGGTGTGTTTATGACCGCGTCCAGCTAGTCATGTGTGGTGTGGACATTACATTAGGTTTACTTTGTAGTGTGGACATAACACTATGTTGTGTTCTCCTTTGTGTGTGTGAGAGAGATGATGACTATGGCTTCTCTCCTTCTTTATGATTGATGGATATGGATTAGGGTTTGCTTCTCTTGTGTGTGCTCCCGCCAACGTCCCTGGCTTCAAAGACCGAGACGAGCGTCCCCTATCAGCATAAAACCGTGCTCTATCTTGAGTACTCGTGATAGAATCTTGAGCTTAGGTCAGCATTTCGTGCATATCTCGCAAGAAGTCTCTCGATGTATCAAGATCAATGTCCTTAAGACCGACATCAACAGGTGCCCTGGGTTGATACCATACATAAGCATGAACAGACTATAACCAGTAGTCGTATGCTTAGAACTGTTATAGGCAAATTCCATCATTGGAAGATATTTTTTCCAACCTGATGGTTTTCCAGAGATATATGCACGAAGCGTATCCTCTACAATCTGATTTACATGCTTTGTTTGCCGATTAGACTGTGGATGATGAGAGGAACTCGTACTCAAAGTAGTTTCCAATTTCTTGAAAACTTCCTGCAAAAAATGAGCCGTGAACTTAGGAGTCCCAATCGCTCACAATATCAGAAGATATACCATACAATCTAAATAGTTGCTCGACAAATTGGGAAGCCAATCCCGACGCTTTAATTGTTGTCTTTGTGGGTAAAAACCATAGTTGTCACGGTACGAAAATACGAAACCGCACAGGAATTTTCGGTACTATATGAAAATTTATGATACCGTACAATAAAATACAGTTTGTTTATTAAAGAACACCTACAAACATAGACATTTTCAATTCGGAAGGGTAGAGTTTAGAGAAGTTGTTTCAAACCAAAATTTCATCAAAAACAAGTTTGAAGTGACAAACAAAAGTACATAAAGCATAGAGGTGCGATGCGATCATGTGCGCTAGGTGCAAGTACAAAAAAGTGAGTACAAAAAGAGAGCCAAGGCCCAAGGAGAGACTAGACAAATACATCACTATCAGAGCTCACGCTGAAATCATCCTCATGAGAAGAGGACACATTAGTGGCCTCGCCGAAGTTGCCATCGCTAAGAAGGTTGCCCTCATCATCGAACTTGGTCTTTCTAAGCTCATGTGAGAAGCCAAAGGGAGCATCCTCATCTGCAAGAGCAGGTGTGGAGCTACCCAAACCACGCCCCGCAGATAGGTATGCACTATGTCCCTGGAAGCACCACGAATCGTGCATCCACGGCTTCCTACTTGCACTCATCTGCCACTACCTCCATGCCCACGACGAGTGCGAGTAGGTCATCGATCAAACGACTCGAGCTCGATAGATCTCTGCATAGATCCTCTCCTCCTCCTCATCTTGCACTTTGTTAATGTAGAAAAATGGGGGAGAGACAGAGATAAAACTGAAACTGAAACTGAAATGAGAGCATAACTAGAAAGAAACACAAACCATAGACATACCTTGAGATGAGTGTAGACAAGACACAAGATTGATACTTTCATTGATGTGACACCTACAATATATAGGTGAGAAGTACAAGATTGAGTAGACTGACTTATGGGATAAATGTAGAGGTGCCACATGGCACTAGACTCAAGACACAAAGACTGAAACTAGACTAGAGAAATAGTACACCTAGTGTGCACTTATTTCCAACACCCTCCTTAAGTGGACACTAGGAGGAAGACAAAAGACAAGACAAAAGATAAGACCAAGACAGAGAGACTAGACAAGGACTGAGAGACAAGCTAGAAGACAAGATGGACAAGACTAGAAGACAGACATAAAGACTGATAGACTGAGAGACAAGACATGAGAGACAAAAGATCCTGAGACACCCCTCCTCAAGTGATATCCTCATATGGGTCCACAAGGGTAGGGACAAGAGTGGATCATAGATAGACAGAGAGAGTGACAATCAGCCAGTAGAGTGGTCCCACAGAGAGAGAGAATGTCAGATAGACATGAGAGAGACTGACAGATAGAAGATAAATGGGGACATAGACAGAAAAATGCCAAGAGAATATGGGTAGCTAATCCACAAAAGAGAGGCATATAGACTGATAGACAGAGTGTCAGAGACATGTGACTGTAAGATCACACAAGATAGACACATAGACAGAGAGACTGACTGATTGTAGATAGACAGAGAGATGGACCTTGATAGATAATCCCTCCTCAAGGCCAATCCTCCTGCTAGAGTGGGTAATGCAGGGGTGCCTCTTGGATAGGGACAAAGATAAGTCCATGTAGACAAATAGACATGATATTACCCCATGATCTACATCATTGGTGATCAATGGTGGTAGATAGCATGAAAAACATAGATAATTATGAGAGAGATGGGAAGGTCTTACCAGATTTGGCAGTGTCTAGTCCCGTACAAGATAGAGAAGTAAATGAAATTCAGAACTGAGATTTTTATTTTTCAAGAGATAGAGAGTAGACTGAAAATAGAACACAGCATACACGTGATTTTTGCTTTAAATTTGCTGCTGCAGGTCTGGCTGGTCCAATGGACAGCCAACCCACATGTGAAGATGAAGAGGAAATGGGAAATAACAAAGGGGAAAATGCCTTTTGCACAGATGTTGCAAATCAGGTCCAAAATCAGCATTGGAGTTTACCTTCACAAAAGGAGGTGTCGAGCTGATGTCGAGAAGACCAGAGATCCAAAAATGACGAGTTGTTGCATGAGTTGAATGTCCAGGAGGTCCACGACTTGAGAAGACATGTTGATGAAGAAGAGAGTGCGGGGGTAGCTGCTGCATGTGCAGTACTAGAGGACAGGCCGGTAAGCTCAAGTAGAGAGGCGGCAGCACCATGATGAACCCCCGCAGCAGCAAGAAGGAGAAGACGGGCAGTTGTTGGCGCAGATCTGGAGTTGCAAGCTGGAGCAGCAAATGAAGGCGATGACAAGCTGACTGAAATCGCCCTGAGGATGCCATGAGATGAGGCCCAAAACTGACGGCAAGCTGATGTAGAATGACACTCAGTTTTTTTTTTTTTTTTTAAAGGTAGATTTCGGGCAACAACACAGGAAATGGCGGGCAGATTCCTGAGTGGAATGACGGGCAGATTCCTGAGTGGAATGGCGGGCAGAATGCGAGGCAAAGAAGGATGAAATGGTGCACTGATTTCTGAGTGGAATGGCGGGCAGCAATCAGGAGAAGAATGGCGCAGATCTGGGGCAGCTTATGGCGGGCGGAATGAACAGAGTATGGTGCAACTTGGGGCAGGAAATAGGCGGCCAGAACTTGAGCACGATGGAGAGGATAACGAGCGACGAGGCAAAGTAGAAGAGAATCAGGCCAGCATCAAGCTGGAACCATGGCAAGGAGATGGCGCAGGAAAGGAACTAGGAAAGGCTAGCTCTGATACCATGTAGAAAAATGGGGGAGAGACAGAGATAAAACTGAAACTGAAACTAAAATGAGAGCATAACTAGAAAGAAACACAAACCATAGACATACCTTGAGATGAGTGTAGACAAGACACAAGATTGATACTTTCATTGATGTGACACCTACAATATATAGGTGAGAAGTACAAGATTGAGTAGACTGACTTATGGGATAAATGTAGAGGTGCCACATGGCACTAGACTCAAGACACAAAGACTGAAACTAGACTAGAGAAATAGTACACCTAGTGTGCACTTATTTCCAACAGTTAACACTCTCAAGAGTGCCCCCTGGGAGCTTGAATGCATCCACATTCACCTACATTGTACAATGATTAAGTGACAAGCAATGTATTAGAATTTAGTTTCAAATTTCAATAAACATTGAAGTTTGAAATTTGAATGCTTATAACTTATAAGTTGTAACTTATACCGTAGCGTCAATCTCAACAATGTAAGGTCTGCTAGGATTAGGTAAGGCTAACACAAGAGCATCTTGAACTTTATATTTCAAAGTATCGAAAGTTTCCTGTAGCTTCTCATTGCACTCAATCGGAGAACTCGACTACTTAATTTTACCCTTAAGAAGGTTAGTAAAAGGCACTATTAACTTCGAATAATCCTTGACAGATTTTCGAAGAAATACCACAAAACCTAAGAAAGATCTTAACTGTTTGACCGTATGCGGAACTGGCCATTCCAAAACCTTTTGGATCTGATCCAATCTATACTTAAGCCATCTCGAGAGAGATCTTATGACCTAAATATAAAAATTCCTTCTTAAAGAAATCACACTTAGATAATTTACAATACAGTTTCTCCTTCCTGAGCCTTCCTAGAACCTCTTTAAGATGATCCTCATGCTTAGCCAAAGTTTTACTATTTATCAAAATATCATCTAAGAAAACCACGACGTATTTTCCTAACAGATCTTGAAATATATCATTCATCATCTGTTGGAAAGTTGTTGATGCATTAGTGAGACCAAAGGGTAACACTAAGAATTCATAATGGCTATAACGTGTTCTAAAAGCAATTTTAGGAACATCTTCCTCTGTAATACGGATCTGATGATAAACGGTTCACAAATCAAGCTTTGTGAAATACTTAGCTCCTTGAAACCTATCAATAAGATCATCTGATCTAGACAATGGGTATTTGTTCTCTTAATTGTAATCTTGTTAAGACGTTTGTAATTAATACACATCTGCCAAGTATCTTGATCTTTTTTCTTAACCAGGAGAATTGGTGCACCTCAAGGAGACTTACTTAGTCTAGTTTGACCCATCCTCAAGTGTTCAGCTAGTTGCTTTGCTACCTCGTCTTCCTCAGTCCTGATATAGAGGAATACTAACGGGTTCTGCACCTGGCACTAGCTCAATTTTATGGTCCACCTCTCGTTTAGGAGGTAATCCGTGAGATAACTCATCAGGAAATACATCCTGAAATTCGCTCTTAATGGAATTGAATACTTTACTTTCCCAAATATCCAAAGAAACAGTGTACAATTGATGCCAGGTACAGTTGGATTACCTCATAAGACACCCAATGTAGCTGAATTTCTATCTCAGATATAGTTAAATTTAGCTAGAGCTCGAGATTTTATCTATCGGGCTATGGATCGAGCAGTTAAGTATACTAATCCCAAGCGAATAGCCCGTTCTTTTAAAGAGGGGAAGAAAGTGTTTCTACTTGTCCCTCGGAATCGAGACACTTCATGTGGGTAAATCTACTAAGTTGTCGCCTATATATTGTGGGCTATGGATGATTTTGAAACAAGTCGGAGATGTGGCTTATAAGTTAGACTTACCACAAGACTGTCGTGTCCACCCAGTATTTCATATTAGTCGATTGAAGCGTTATCCTTATGACGATGATAATTTAGTTGATGGTATGATTGCTTTGCGGAAACCTCATCAAGAAGATCATGGACCAGAACAAATCTCGGAACGAAGAGAAAGACGATTGCAAAATCGTATTCTTCAGGAGTTCCTTGTAAAATGGAAAGGACATCCCTTGATAGATGCACAACTTGGGAAACGAAGTTTCAGTTTTGTAAGCGTTATCCTTAGTTTGTCATGGAGGACGATGATTGCTAAAAGGGGGAAAGAACGTTACGACCCTTACATGTGGCAACATGTGGAACGTGTACACATTGATAGACGGGATTTACATGCCAGTAATGCATGGGAAAAACCAATGACGGCATACTATTGCACATCATCAGCGGGTGCTGCGTGGAAAAACCAATGATAGCATACTATTGCACATCATCGCTTATATTAATAAGTGTGAACGGGTAACATTCGTGGCTGATGGTTGTAGGCCAAAGACCTAGTGATGTGTAGCATGGGGGTACTAGTGGGGACACAGGGGGCACGTGAGTATGTGTGTGGCCGGTAAGATAAACAATGGATGCCCGGGGTCAGTGGTATATATAATGGTTGGGTGGTTAAACATGGTATGCCAAGCTAGGTTTGTTTTAGCTATTTTTGAGCTCTTCTTCTTCTCTCTCACGTTTTTGCATGAGGCTAGTTTTCACAGGGCTAGGGCAGCTTGCATGGAGGCTTGACATTCTAAAAGAGAGCCATGATAGTCCTTCAGCAAGACATCCTGGGATAGATAAGATTGTACAGTTAATTAAGAGAACATTTTGGTGGCCAAATCTCTGAAGAGACGTCCACAAATACATTACTCATTGTTTTAAGTGTGAGGTAAATAAACCTGAAAGAGTTCGACCACTTGGATTACTTTGCCCCTTGCAAGTTCCGCAAAGGCAATGGCAAAGTATATCCATGGATTTTTTAGTTGGCCTTCCTAGGACCCAATTAGGGAAGGATGGCATATTATGGTAGTTGACCACTTGTCTAAAATGGCATAATTCATTTCCACAGCCGAGACTCTGCATGTGCCTTAGGTGGCTGAGTTATTTCTGCAACATATTTTTAGGCTGCATGGACTACAAGAGTCGATTATATCTTATAGGGATTCAAGTAAACTGGGCTATTTCGGCAGCATATCTTTAACAAGCAGCTTGGAATTACTCTTTGTATGAGTAGTGGAGATCATACTACAGAGACCGATGGTCAAACTGAGAGAGTTAATCAGATATTGGAAGATATGCTTAGGGCAGAGAGGCAAACGGATTGGGAGAAGTTCTTGCCACTCCTTGAATTTGCCTACAACAATCGACCTCATAAGGTCACATGTTTCTCTTCTTTTGAGATGAATTATAGGTTTACATCAATTAGTCCAAGTACGATTGGTATTCCCACCAAATGCCCAAGTGCGACTGAATTTTTAGAGAGAATGCGACACATGCTGCAACTGGCTCAAGGAAAAATCCGGAGAGCAGCGGATAGAGCCAAACATTATGCAGATAAGAAGAGATCTTTTAAGGTCTTTTAAGGAGGGGGATGAGGTACTCATCCCACCTAAATCTACTTCCTTGAGAATAGGAAAGTGTCCAAAGCTCTCACCGAGATACTGTGGACGATGGAAAATCTTAAAAAAGATCAGTGATGTACCTTACAGATTGGACTTACCCAATGGTTGTCGTGTCCACTCAGTTTTTCATGTTAGTAAGCTAAAGCAATATTTACATGACACCGACAATTTAATTGATGGTATTGTTTCTTTGCAAGAGCAAGAGACTATAGACCATGCCCCAGATCGTATACTAGATCGTAGGCTTAGAAATCGCATTCTCCAAGAGTATCTAGTTGCATAGAAGGGTCTGCCATTGACAGAAACTACATGGGATCTAGCTAGTTCCTTACTTTAGCACTTTCCTACATGTATCATTGAGACGATGATTTCTAGAAAGGGGGAGAGACTATGATACTCACAGTAAAACTTCACACAATCACAAGGGTAATTGTACCAAGGTGAAAGGTGATAAACTAGATATGACAAGTTAGCGAACATTGCATCCAAGGCGACTGGCCAGCATGCGAGGTCAGAAGCCAAAGGAGGATGCGGGGTTATGGCAAGTCGCTAGGAACCCGCGTTCGTGCTTGGGGGATTCCATGGAGAGCGAGTTTGAGGGGTTTGATGCATGTGCAAGGGCTAGGTCGCTTATCCTGATTGGCAGGGGAGCCACGCATGCGAAAAGGGGCTAAATCCTAGTCCCTAATTAGAAGCTCTCAAGGAAATAGAGGAGGGAAAAGAAAGATATATTAAGTGTCTACTAAAGACCCAATGGGCCTATGAGACCAAAGTGATACAATAATGTCCATGGCATATCTCATCATGGAATGGAAAATACAATAGAAAGAAAACATACACATAGCTATCTCACTGGGGTGATACAAAACTGTCCATGGAAACTCATCATGGAATACTAAAAACATCAAAACATGAGAGCTCCATCAGCTCCGAGTAGATGGTATACTACTCTCCAAAATATCAAGCATGGGGCTAATGAGTGTGGCTGAGAGGTGTCCCTCAGCTATGTCATGTGGAAAGGTAGCTCGATGGCGGTGGAGCATGTCTTGGATTTGTAGCTGATTGTTGCCGACGGCCGGGGGCTGGGGGTGTCGGGCACATTGGAGTGCGGAGGCTCGGTCTGAGGTAACTCCTCTCGGGTGAGGTAGGTCCGGAGCAGCTCGTGGAGGGTCCACAAGATCCACTATATCGGTGTCCACCTGCTCTTGGGTTTGGAAGAAATTGGTGATGGTTGGCTGGCAAGGGAGGGGGCGGGGTGGCTGGGGCTCAAGCTCTCTCAAGAAGGTGTCCATGTGTCCGCGGAGCTCAAGCAAGAAGAGGCCTAGGCAATGCTGGTCCTAGAGATCAATGATCCTGGAGAGTGGACCAAATCCCTCACGAAATTGACAGTGAAACCTCCCGCGGATCTCATAGTATACTGGGCAGCGGCATATGCAATGCTCCTCCCTCTCAACCTCTGTGTGGCATCGGAAGATCCTCTCCTCTTTGGGTCTCCGTATGAGCTTCCCGGCTCTAAGGAACGGAGTAAACTTGCCAAAAGAACTTTTTTTTTTTTTGGGGTCTTCACCTTGCTAGATTTTTGGAGTCACACCTCCTCCCAAAAAGGGGGTGTTAGAACAGCACCAGGTTCTATCTCTAGCCACTCCTTTTACTATGGTGATCACCTCCATCCCTGCAGTTACATCTATCATCACATCTAGAGAGCCCTCCCTGCCCACACTTACCCTGGGTTCTCCACACAAGGTGACCTTTCGAGTAGATCGGGACGATGGCACCGAGTGCATTGAGCTTCCCGACTCTCCATTTTCCTATAGCGCTTCAAACAATTCTGTGGGTGATCTCCCTTGCTTGCAGTTCTCGGATCCTCCAGAGCAGCTGTCATTCCTCATCCTCGTCGAGCTGGATGCATAGTCCAGGATTCAGACAGCCTCTCTGCTGATCTCCGAATCTACTCCACCTACCTCACTACGTGCATATTGAGCTCTCCCGTGATCGCTGTCGCCAGAGGGATCGCATTCACCAGGCCAAGGATACCGTTAGAGGTCTTTAAGCTCAGGTATCTACTCTGGAGCAACGTCTACAGGAAGCAAAATGAGAGCTCTCTCACCTTCGCACCTCATCTTCCCACAGCATGGAGGAGGTGCTCAAGGTGCTTGACCAGGTGGCATAGCAGACCAGGGAGCTCGTCTCTTTATGAGCCCAAGCAGCAGACCTGGATGTCCTTCGACAGTCTCTCTGTCCTCTCCAGTCCATTCTCACTGGATCCCAAACCACTTGTACCTATCATCTTTCATGATGTATTACTCTAGTGGTGGATGACCTGTAGGGCCTAGGCCAGCCAGACCATCTCAGGGTGTCACACCGGATCACCACCACAGTGGATCACCCCGATGCTAGAGGGACCATCCTGGAGCATTCGGTGGACTATCCAGAAACGGAAGTGCACCACCAACGGATACGTAAGAGGTGCACACACAGGCGTTGAAGGCAATGAACTGACACTCCAATGGGCATCTACTAGAGATAGGAGATGCCACAGACTCCACCGACTCCACCACGTCTTGTAGGAATCATTTAAATGGTCTCTACTCATCCTAGAAGGGACCCATCATACTACATCGAATCCATCACCTTCCCATCTGGTTCACTGAGTCTATCCGTTGAGTGCTGAAGTCACGTGTCTATTGCAACCTGTGTCGTCCTACTCACTGACCACTGCTAGGTGTGGATGGTACAGTGAAGGACATGTAACAGTGTCTTGGAGTAATGCAAGCGTTGTTCATAGTCTTGTTCATCATTCCAGCCTCAGCTCACTCTCAAACTGATGGGTGGTCTGATATACGCAAGAGGAATGTGTACAATATTTTGGTGTCCTCTTGCAAGGGCACTATGTTTTTGCGTGCCATTGATGCATCTATGCCTGGGATAGTGGTGACAGGAGCGTTTATATGGTCACACCTCCGCAAGGCTATCATGGAGATAGGCCCACAAAACATAGTGTAGGTGGTCACTGACAATGGCAGCAATTGTCTCTCTCTGGACCGATGCTAGAGGATGAGTTCCCGCAGATTGTATGGACACCATGTGCATCCCATAGCCTAGACTTGCTCATTGAAGATCTTGCCAAGATTAGGTGGATTGCTGACATCTTTGACACTGCGCATAGCTTGGTGAAGTTTGTTACCAAGAGGCCCAAGGTCTTGGCAATGTTTCGTGCCGAGACTCTAGATTGAGGATTCTAGTCTTTGGGGCTATCAAGCTCCTCTAGTTTACTGTTTGTCATGCATGATTGCATCTATCAGGCTTCAACATGCTTTACTTTGTGTATTTCACACTTCAGTTTACTTTTTTTGTATCAGCTCAGGATTCAAACTTTTTGTGATCACTTTGAGTGCCATTATTGAGTAGTCCATTATTGATGATGAAATCCAGATCTTGATTCTTGATGTTGCAAGTTTATTTATGCGAATTGGTCAGTGACTCAATTGGGTGCCCACTGTAACTGGGTCACTCAGATTCTTTAGTTTTAGCTTGTAAACATGTTTTAATGTGTAAATGATGCATGTTTAATATTGTTTTGCAGGGAAGGCAACATATTTTTAACATATTATAAACTTGTATATAAATTTTGGGGCTTGTACCCCCCCTTTTTGTATGAAACGTTTTTAAAACTTCTGGGAAATGAATGAAATGTTTCTAAAACGTTTATGAAACACATTTCATGAAATGGCTGGCAACAATGATCTCTTGCCTACTAAGACCTAGGTTAGTGCATTAAAACTATAATGGAAGTGTGGCAGTTTATCTATATGCATGCCTCTAGAGCAGAGCCATCTTGTAGAAAGAAAGAATGAAAGTTATATTAACATCTACGAAAGGCCAAAATGACCTATGAGACAAGTACATAACATGAAGGCCATAAAGGTGTTGAGTTAAATCTGTGGTCCAGCAAAAGAAAAGAAAACATTAAAAAAAAGGAGAAGTAATCCTACTCATCTGCTAGGAGAGCTATGATGTCAAGCATCAGATACATTCACCCACAATCAATATCAAGTTCTATATTGGGTTTTGGTTTGGCAATCGGAATAAAGAAATGGAAGTGTCACGGTGATGTACTGGGAAACTGAATTGGACATTGAATGATGATTTTGTTAAAAACAGCACTCTAGGTAGAGAGACTAGCAAGAATGTTGAGGTTGTGTCAAGCTATGAGATGCTTTGATGAACATTACAGAAGAGCGGTAGATGAATTGAGTAGCTAATTGTTGACTATTTCGATGCTCTTTTGAAAAGGTGCAAATCATCTTGTGCCGATCGAGATTGCCTTGAAGATTGTGAGTAAGATCAAAGCCAGGGAAGAATTTGCTGTTTATGTCGTGATACCGATGTGGCCTGAGGGTGTTCCAAACAGTTCTGTTGTGCAAGAAATCCTTTTTTTCCAGGTATGAGATCATGGTTTCATTGAATGTCCTTTAAAACTGTGGTGTACCACCATAATGAAGGCAATGTTGATTGTTGAGATGGGTATTGAGTATAATATGATTGTATTCAAGTAGCATTTACAGAAGTGTATTGAGTATAATATGATTGTATTCAAGTTAGCATTTACAAGACTTCTTTCAGAAGTGGTTTGCACTAAAGCTTTGAACCATTCTAGATGGTCTTTCCTACAAATTCATTGAAGGCAGGTGAAAAACAAGCCATAATCCCACTCTCTTGTAAACTGGCTGCGCTTTCTCTCTGCAACACTCAAACATCCCTGGATTCTGGCCAAGTGGCCATGAGGGTGTGGATGATATCACTCCAAATCCTGCAAATGTATTGTAACTCATAAAACAAAGTGCTCTCAATGGCCTCAGTGCATCTATTCCTCCAAATGTGCTAGGGTGCTGCAATGCTAGCAATAATCTCCCATGCACCTGTGTGTAACTATTTGGCACCTAGCTCTTTTCACATGATGGAACACATGCCCGGACACATGGACATGTTGATAAACACATGGGAAGAGGTATCATGAAGTTGGCTCAAGAAAAAACACGAGTTTTGGACAAAAAGCAGGAAAAAGCTGAAAGTCAAAATTAGTTGACCCGTGAGCCAAGGGCATCATTGGAAAGAGGGGATTGAGCCAGATCAAAAACCTAAAAGCCGCTTTTCCAAAAAGCAGCTCCAGGGCCAAAAAGCAAGGCCCTGAAGCTAGAAAAGCAATAAATCAAGAACTTTGGCAAAAGATGAGCAATATTTTATTATTATTAAAATATTAAAGCAAAAAGAGAAAAGCAAAGCATAAAGTTTTGCTTTTCCAAAAAGCAAGGTATAAAAGAAACTAGAGCCCTCTTGTTTGGGTATCAAGTGGGTGAAGTGTGTGGACAGCAAGGTGATCATCGTCAACATCATGTTCAGCATCTTCATCTACTTGCCGCCACCACCGTCAGACAACCGCCTCTATGCTGCCCTGTGCCACTCAGGTCCGCTAGCTCGGCCTGCCGCCGGCCGCCGCTGCCTGTGCAGTACCGCCCGCCGCATCAAGCTGCCAGCATCTTTCTCTAGATCCTTAGTAGAGAGATTGATAGTTAGGCACTCATATCTGCCACTTTGGTGTTTGCTTTTTCGAGAAACTTCTTGAGGATCTTCCTAAAGATTGGGTATTGAGTTTACTTGGACATGGACTTGGATCTTGGATCTAGTACTAGCCCGGTGAGAGATATTTGTGGGTCATCCCCGTAGTGTGCTCAGCATTAGAGATCTTGTGCCTCGACATCGACTTGGATATCCTACATTGACATATCTGTTTGTTTTGTATTCATTGACTGTATTGATCCTGGCCAACGTGCCCGTGGATTGTTCTTGAATAAATTCTTGAAAGGGAGCAGGGCCTGTTCCCCACTCGGTATGGCGTACTGTGCAAGATCCCTATTCCCTCCTCTCTTTGCCCTCTCTCTCTATATCTTTCTCTCTTGGACACGTGGTTGAATCTGTCATGGCATGCCCTGCTAGGCTTATACGGTGATCTTGTGCAGGTGGGATGTATCCTGACTTCGGCATGTCCTGAAGACGGCACAGTCGAGCACCTCCGTGATTGATCATAATGACTAGATCTGTGTTGTTCCCCTCATACCTGAGTTGTGGGTCTGACCATGTCAACCAAATGATAGCACCAAAAATAAATGTAAACATCCTTCCTCATCCTTCCTAGGAGATGTGCTACTGCAGTCCAAATTCTTTGTTCTTCCCCACACTCCCATAAGCAATGATAGAGTGTCTCTAAAGCTCTTACACATCTTGGGCATGCTAGGCTAACACCGATGACCCATCTCCATTGGTGGGTGGTGAGGCCACCAAGTATAAGAGTGGCACAACCTCCTCCAAAAAGCCCATTGAATGTCAAGTGTGATACCACAAGCCTCCCAATGAGGTCTAACCGTAGGGACGCTCTGATGTGTCTAAGGACAAGATGCCTGACATTCCGCATAGTATAACTAAAGAAAGACATGCTTTTCATCAAATTGGTAGCATCCCTTCACATGCACTTATCGGGGTTTCAATGAATATACCCCATAGGGCATCCGATATGCTTTTCATCAAATTGGTAGCATCCCTCCACACACACTTACCGTGGTCTCAATGAATATACCCGATAGAGCATCCGCCATACAACCAAAGGCTCCAAGCATTTGGGATCAATCCCTAGGGTGGGATGCATATAAAAGTGCTTCCCTGCTTACGTCACATCTCTCCAAATAACATCCATCCTGTACAGTGGAAAATATTTGGTGAGGCCACCAAGTATAAGAATGGCACAACCTCCTCCAAAAAGCCCATTGAATGTCAAGTGTGATACCACAAGTCTCCCAATAAGGTCTAACTGTAGGGATGCTCTGATGTGTTTGAGGACAAGATGCCTAGCATTCCGCATAGTATAACTAAAGAATGACATGCTTTTCATCAAATTGGTAGCATCTCTCCACATGCACTTACTGGGGTTTCAATATCCGCCATACAACCTAAGGCTCCAAGCATTTGGGGTCAATCCCTAGGGCGGGATGCATATAAAAGTGCCACATCTCTCCAAATAACATCCATCCTGTATAGTGAAAGAGAGTGGTGCATCATCCTCCCCCAGCATGGGAGGCCCATAACCTATAGAGGTACACCTGACCTCGAGAAAACTCCAAACCACGCATGATGAAGTCCTTCCAAGGTGGTCCCTACTGTGATGGAAGCATCAATCTGCACAATCCTTTGACTAGTCCCCCTCAGATGCTACGTAAACACCTCTCTGTAATCCCCCATGAGGCTATTAAGCCTCTTCCAATCTAGCACTGTGGGTAAGAGAGTCTCCCAACGAGTCCATTGAATATGCGTAGCTGCCTCAAGAGTAGGGATGTCATACACTAAGATTTGAGCACTAAGATGGACATATCTTTTTGTACTAAATATTGTAGCTACTCTTGGGCATTGATTATTTGAGTAGGGATGTCATATACATAGTTTAAGCTATGCATGAATCATGATGAAAACCTTCATTTGGTTTCTCTCAGTCTCTTCTAACTTGTGGTTTTTCTGAAAAGTTTTCTCATGTATGAGAGAAAGAAAGAAAAAAAGAAAGTTACATTAAACGTCTTCAAAAGACCCAATGGATACAAGAGTTCCATGTGGTATTGGGCCATGGAAAAGACTTAACAAAATTGAAAAAAACTCGTGCAAAAAGGTAGACAAGCTGTATGTCTATCGCATTGAAGAAAACAATGAAGTGGAGGCTATGGTGGATCGTACAGAAATATGGCTATGGCTGTAGCATAAAGAGAGAGAGAAATGAAATGATATATTAACGTCTCTAAGAGGCCATAGTGGCCTATGAGACCAAAACTGAGAGTACATCTGAAGTTGGTGTCTCATCAAAGAGAACAACTAAATGAGACTAAAAAGTACAATAAACTGATTGTCCTACAGTTATAAGAACAGAACTGTAAGACTCCGAGATGATACTGGGTAGAAAATACTGGAAAATACTGAAAAATGTATATCGGGTAGATCCATGTATGCTGATCAGTTGAAGTGTTGCCCTCTCCTTAGATCAAGTATCTCCGCCATGGGGCTGTCTAGAATGGAGAGGTCGTAGAAGCGAGGTAGGCGCCTCGGATGCCAAGCAATAATGGCTCTGATCTGGCGATGGTGAGGATGCCGTGGTCGGGATCTTGGTGGGCGTGGCCGACGAGCACGACATAAGATAATTGCTCTATCAGTGGCGACTCCCTGGGAGCGTGGTCGGTGCCCTGATAGCCCAATGGAGGAGGTATCAGGAGGTGTGTGGGCTGGGTTGTTGGTGCTGGTGCCGAAGAAATCTGTCAGGGTCCTCTGTCTAGGTACATCATGGCTCGGCCTCCTGTCTGCCAAGAGGGTCTCTCTGTGTCTCTTGAGCTCAAGTAGAGAGAGAGAGAGAGAGAGAGGGAAATAAAACACGATTCAATATGAGGGTGGCAAAATAAATCAAATGCTTTTTTAATTATCATTGAGAAGAGTGCCTTTAAATAAGCTCCATACATGTTGCTAATACAGCTTAACATTTGTGATTAGGTGTGAGTGGGTGGCTCCATGATTCTCTCCATCTTTTCTCCTAGATTGGCTCCTTGGTCCTAGGAGACGTTGATGCCCCTTGTGGTTACTTTCTAGATTTCATCCACTCTCTTTTACAAGAGTGTTTGCACATGCCTTTATGCTTTTGTACTTAGATAAGGCTTGTTCTCCAACATTCCCCCAGTGTTATCCTAGTACACACTTCATTTAGATTAATCTATGCCTATGACATAGTTTCACTAGAAGTTGTGTTTGGTTCTGTCCTTGGAGTAGAGTTAATGTAGCTAAGCCATCTTCTTTGTAGGTTTCTTTGTCTTCCTATGTGACATTAGCTTGTGCTTTCTTTCTTTTTTTCTCGGAAAAGAGATCCTTCTATTAGTTGTTACCAAGCAAAACAACCATAATGGTGAAGTACAAACTCGGCTCCACATAGGGAAGGATGCTCTTCTCTTCCAACTAGCCACTCTAGGAGGAGAAGGCTATCTCACACAATGGGGGGAGGGGGGAACAACCACAACAAGTCGGCTCACCACCACTGTCAATGAGAAAGGGAGTGTGACGCCAAATCCTCAGAAAGGCCTTGCGGCACTTCCGCATGCGGTCAAAGTCACCATGAAGCTTCCCCCACTGTCCGCGGAGGATATGAATGATTTCAAGCCAAATGCTCTTGATGGACTCTGCTGGTGGGGTGAGGGTGCCCTTGATGGCTTTGCTGCATCAAGCTCTCCAAATGTGCCATGTGGCAATATTGCTGCAAATTTCCCATCACTGGCTAAAACCTAAAGTCCAATGATGAGTGGATGGAGTTGAGAGTGTCGTTGTAGAAATACGAAGGTGAGAGACCTAAAAGGGAAAGACAGTGACACTGGGACTTTTGGAGGTGGCCACACCTCGAACAGACTACTGGCTTACCTCATATGGCTAGCCAAGTGCCAACGGCCAGGCTCCGATGTGCTAGCTGCCACAGAAAGAGAGTGATCTTTCGTGGCCGAAAATTGTCCCATAACCTCTTCTTGAACTTTGAGAGATATTGAGGAAGGCCTTGAGAATACTAGCGCTTTGCTATTGTTGGAGTGCCCTTGACCTCTAACATTTGAATCTTGGGGCCCAATCGTGCATTGTAAGCAAAGAATGGGGTACCGGGAGCTTTCTCACTATCATCTAGATCGTGCCATGTCCACTCCCCCAGGTCCCATTGGAGTCATGTGAGAGGACGACCCTCCCAAATCCACAAACACTAGGATCTCTCTCTTGCCACCTTTGGCTGGTGGAGGGTCTATGTGCCACTCATGCGCATGGAAATGAATCACCCGCACCACCTACAAGGTGCATCCATTGAATTCCTACAAAGACGGCTGTGCTCTCTCAAGTCTGCCATGAAGTCACAAGACAAGGTAAGGCAAAGCTCTCATGGCGCCGTGGACGGCCAAAGGTATGTCATGCTGGGTGAACACTCCTAACCACTGCCAAGGGGTGGCGGTGTGTCCGGGATCGGGGCCAGCCACTCCGGGGGGATGGAAGAGTCGATGTCGAGGCTAAAGTCTGTCCCTGTCCTGTATCCTAGTGAGGCTCCTCTCCTGGGCCTCTGGGGGCAGTTGTCTGAGAGTAAGCCAATCTTCAGAATCCATGCTCAAAGCTCCTCATGATATACGTGTGGACAAGCCCCCAACATGTGCCAATGAGCAAAAGGACCACGGGGTTCCAGATCAGAGGCTATCGGAGAAGCTCCTCGGATGCAACTGGAGCAAACTGCTGAAGGGCTAGCCTGAGAGATCCCAAGCGAGCAAGAGGCTGGCTGCAAATCTCTCCTCAGATGCAGATGCAAGGCTTAAGCCATGAGCCTGGATCTCCGTGAAGATCCATCTTGTACTCTAGGGCCAAGGGCCTCCCAAAATTGGGGTGCGGATGGAGATCCTAGCCAGGAGGAACCAGGGCTCGCCACAGGATAGAAGATCTCTATTGCCTCAGTAAATCTCTAAAGATTTCCCTCATATTTGGATAGGTATGTTGTTGTGTCATCAACAAACTTTGAATCAAGTAGCTCTTGCGCGCGGATGGGAAGACGTAGCCCCTAGAGCCCTCTCTCCTGAGCACAAAGAGAACTTTTCATGGCCTCGGCAACAAACAAAAATAGATAAGGTGCTAGTGGACAGCCTCGCCGAAGTGAGCGAGAAAACAGAAATTTGTTGCCTCTGGCTCGTTGAATGAGAATGTGGCTGTGTGAATCCGTTATAGTCCAGAACAAGGTTGTTAGAGGCGTTAGAGGCGTTTGGTACGAGGCGGGTATGGTACGCGCCTCGAAAGACTTGTGTTTTTTAGAGACGTTAGAGGCGTGTTAGAGGCGTCTGTTTTATATATATATATATATATATATATGTATATATATATATATATATGTATATATATATATATATATGTATATATATATATATATATGTATATATATATATATATGTATATATGTATATATATACATGTATATATATACATGTATATATATATACATGTATATATACATGTATATATATATATACATGTATATATATATATACATGTATATATATATATGTATATACCCCACGATGGCTTTGTTGCCTATTGAAGGAGAGTTGAAGCTTGCTTTTTTCCCAGAGTTTCTCTAGTTCTCCTGACTTGTCATCCCAAAGAAAACTGATTTTCCTTCCTGAGCCTCCGGAGTTTCATGCTCTGGCCGGATCCTTTCTATCCGTCCGGAACCCCACCCCGATAAGCAGTTGGTTACGATCTTGTTCCGTCGTCGGAAAAGGGGTGCTATTCTCACCAATTGTTCCCGGTCCACCTCATTATATATATATATATATATATATATATATATATATATAGTGAAAGTTAAGAGGGAGAGAGAGGGTATGAGAGGGAGAGAGAGGGTATGAGAGGGAGAGAGAGTGTGTGTGTGAAAGAAAGAAAGTTGTATTAAACGTCTGCAAAAGGCCAAAATGACCTATGAGACCAAAATAGTCCATCATCATCATCTGGATACATCATCAAGATTCAAGGGTTCAAAGTAAAATGAAATGAACTGGTAGAGTATAAGGAGGGTGGTGATAGATTGGCAGCTAGAAGACATTAGATGAAGAGAAGCAAGATAGCCGAAAGCAGCCCGAAGCAGAGTGATGAAATTGCCTTGCAAGGGAATCCGAGCAATGGATAGCAATGATAAGTAAATGGAATTTGGACCGGAAATGGGCAGGAAAGAACAAATGTGAAGAAAGGGGAGCCAAGCAAGTAGGAGACTAATGGGATTGGAACGGAGTATGAGCTGTGGGAAGACTTGAGAAAAATGAGGTTAAACATAACTTTGGACCAATTCTTGAACTTGGTGCCTAATTACAGGCGAAAACTGCCCCAGAAGATAGTACGTATAGAGAAGCGGGTAGAGCTCCCAAGCATTGATACAGAGGCACCAACTAGAGACTGTAGAAATGTAGAGAAAGTACAAGATTGTGACACTGCAGTTCTTTAGGTGAGTATCAATAGAAGAGGACAGGTTGTGTCCCAAGTGTTCCTGGACAGAGGGTCCAGTGTGAACATAATGTCGGAGGCCTGTGCTTTCTTGTGAAAGCAATCCTTCTCATTGTGGTTGCTTCACACAATGTTTGCTAAACTTCTTGGCATATCAGGCCTCTCCATGATTGTTCCTACCACAAACGGAGCACTATTTACCTTTGAAGTTTTTCTTTGTGAAGCAGTTGTCCCTCTCTACTGCTTTGTTCTTGACCTCCTTTCTCCTTCCGTTAAGTAGGTTATGACTCCTTCCAAGGTAAAAGGTTTGGCATGTTCTTCAATGTGGTGATGAGGTTCCCGTAAAGCTCTTTAGGCATAGACTTTATGAGCATTGCTAGGGCCACATCTTCTTCCACATTAGCTTTAAGACCTGCAAGCTGGTGAACAACACAACTTTCCATCTGATTTCGGGTTTAGCGCATCCCTGAGCTCCCCCCTGCCTATGGCCTCCCTGCGCACCTTCGCCTCCTCGTGCCCTCGGCTCCCGCCTCCCCTTTCCTTCACCACCCCACCCCCCCACCCCCACCCCCCCCCCCCCGGCTGCCTATTCGCGTGCCCCTCTCCCCTCTCCGCCAGCCCTTCCCTCCTCCTCTCCACCTGCGCGCGCACCCCCCCCCCAAAACCCCCCTCTCCGCCTGCGCGCATCCCCCCTCTCTCCACCAACGTGCTCCCCTCCTCCCCTCCCTGCCTTTCCTCTCTCGCTCACCCTTCGCCTCTCCCTTGCCTCCCTTTCCTTTGCGGCTGTGCCCCGTCTCTCCCCTTCCCTCTCGCCCTCTCCTCAGCCCGTTCCTCTCCCTTTGTTTTTTCTTCTTTTTGTCTTTCCCTCCTCCCTCCCTCCCGTTGCCTCTCTTCTATCGTCTCAACCCGAAGCCTCTCCTCCATTTCCTTTGCTCTCTCCGTCATCTTTAGGTAGATATCTCAATTCTTGGGGTTCGTTCTTCCCTTAGCAAGTCTCAGCTTTTTTTGGTCTTCACCCCCAAGAGGTCTCCATGGGAGGGAGGAGTCTATAGTGCTTGAGGAACCAGAACATGGAGATGTGTCTCTCCCAGTTGGATCTCCCAATTGTCTCCAGAAAAGAGCCTGCATGGGTAATGTGATACCAAAGGTCTCGAGTGTAGCGTTTATGACGAAGGGACCGTCCTTGCACAAATACGAGCAGTGCATCTAGGGTGATAGGTTTAGGGACTCCTCTGTAGATTCTCCCTGTCCAAATCTTCTCCCTCGTACATAACTTGAGGATCTGACTGTCTAGCCTACCTATACCAGGGATCTCCAAGTGATGTAGCAAGATTCTCTCATCCTACCAATCAAGTGTACACTACTAGTCTACCTTGCCATACTTTTAGGTCTCTCAGCAACCCCATATGGAATATTGATTGGACACGAAAGTTGTGAAGTGTTGCAGACATTTGGGATCTTCATTGAGCAGGAGTTTTGGAATTTTTTTCTCAAGATGGGAGGAGGGGGATCACCGTACCGTATGAACCAGACAGTACGAATAGGTTCACACCGATACGAGAAACAATCCTTGCGTCTGACCCTTTGGCTGGCATGTCGGGCTTCCTAGTGATCGTCTACTTCCTAGGACTTAGGAAGAAATACCTTCCTCTTCTCCTGGTGATTGGTGGTGCCATCGAGAGAGTGATGGAATCCCCCCACCCCCCCACTGCTGCCTCGACCCTCACACGGGCAGCCGGGATTCCATCCCTTCGCATCTGTGTTGCCTCGTCGGATTCAGTGCCTCATGTTATATCTATTCCATGCCTTCGGCACGACCCCATCGTTGAGCTAGTGGAATATTAAGGCCTTGCTTCATGTGCAGGAAGATGGGACATCTAGCCAGAGCTTGCCCTTAGCGTCAGTCTAGAAGATTGCCTCTTATGGTCCCCCCCAATTTCCCATTCAGATCCTCACCAAGGGGTAGAGAGAGAGGCAGGTTCACAGGCAGCGGAGCACCAAGTCCGACTGTTGACGACCCAACTGTCGGAGAGTGGCAGACAGTTGGCCTGCGCCCGGGCCGTCAGTCGACCACCAGAGCTGAGCGCCGCCGCCGTGTGCGCCATGCTCGCAGAGTACAAGAACTTTTTCAAGCACTTATAAGAGCACCCACTAGTTGGCGACGGGTCTCCTCTAGTCATGGAGCGGGTCCCTTCGGCCCCTCTGGTTTGGCGGCCGATTCCCTGTTGTGATTCCTCCCCTGGCTCTCAGGTTTCTTCTCTCCTCTATCCCGCCTTCAGCCCCCTAGCTCCTCCCCCCTTTCCTTCTTGTTTCCCTTTCCTCGCAGATTGATTTTCAGCTTCTTCGGGTCGTCCTCTATTCGTCGGCAAGTCTCGGTTTCATTCTAGTTTTCACCCTCAGGAGGACTCCATGGCAGCCGCTCCGTCATCCCCAACTGAGTCGCCGTCGCTTGCATATCTTTTTCTGAAACGGACCTTTAGATTCTCGCCACGACCATCGCAACATTAGAGGTCTCCACCCTGATTTTCAAGATTGTTGGAAGCTACCCTACGCACGGACAACTCAGGGATCTTTATAGGCAAGCCTCATTGGCGAGCATGCAAAGATCACTGACATTCACCCTCTGGGGCGTGGATACTACCAAGTGGGGTTTGACTCACCAATGGCGTCAGACCGAGTCATGCAGCTGAGCCCCCTTGCATTGCGTACGGTGCAGGCCTTCTTTGTGCGGTGGCAGCACGACGTCAATCCTGCATCTGACCCTCTGGCTGGTGTGTCGGGCTTTTGAGTGACAATTTGCTTCCCTGGCCTTAGGAAGGAATACCTTCCTCTTCTCTCGATCATAGGTGGTGCCATCGGGAGAGTGGTGGAGTCCCCTCCCCACTGCTGCCTCGGCCCTCGCACGGGCAGCCGGGATTCCATCCCTCCATACCTCATTGTATATCCATTCCTAGCCTCCAGGGCGACCCCATCTAGCAGCTTGTGGAGTATTCAAGACTCCCAGGTCAATGCTTCATTTGTAGGTAGATGGGACATTTAGCCAGAGCTTGCCCTCGACAGCAGTCCAGGAGACCGCCTCTCGTGATCCCCCCCCCCCCCCCCCCCCCCCCCCCCCCCCGTTCCTTGTTCCAATCCTCCTAGGGGCAGAGAGAGGCAGATTCTTAGGAAGGGGAGCATCAGGCCCCTACTACAGACGACCCAGTTGCCAGAGAGTGGCGGACAATTGGCCGGTGCCCGAGCCGTTAACAACAGTCGACCACCAGAGCTGAGCGTTGCCACTGCCTGTGCTAGGCTGGCGAAGCACAGGTGGATTCGGTTTTGTGAGAGAACCATTATGAGCATTTATCTTAGCACATACCCATTGGCGATGGGCCCCCACTAGCCGCAGAGCGGGTCCCTTCGGGTTCAATAGTTTGGTGGTTGAGCCCTCGTTGAGATATCTCGGTGAGGCCGGCAGACTCCACCGAGCTCCAGGCGAGCCTCTCCCAGTAGCCTCCCTCTCCGTTGGACCTCTCCCAACAACGCCCCTCTTTGGCCCTTTGTCCCCCCCCACCCCCTTCTTGCACCCTCACCTTCAACTTTTCCCGCAGGTTTTCTCCCCTGGCTTCTTCTTCCGAGCACGGGGAAGAAATCACGACGGGCCTTCTCCAGTCACGGAGCGGGTCCCTTCTTCCCCTCCGGTTTGGTGGTCGATTCCTTGACGTGATTCCTCCCCCGGCTCTCAGTGTCCAGTGAGGCCGATAGACCCCAATGAGCCCCCCGCGAGCCTCTCCCAGTAGCCTTCCTCTCCGATGGATCACTCCCAGAGCTGCGCCCCTCTCCGGCCTCTCCCCCCCCCCGCCTCCTTTCCCTCCTCCTCCATCCTCGCCACCGACTCTTCCCACAATAGTTCCTTCTGCTCCATCCTCATCAGAGCCCGCCCTCCGCCTCTCTAGAGCACTCCCATCGACCCCCCTGACCTGAAGTGCTCTAGAGAGGTGGAGGGAGGGGGGGGGCTCTCCCGCCAGAGCTTCATGGTGGGCCCCCTAGGATCTTGGGGCTGCTTGTGGTCATAGTTTCTTCCGATGTCTTCTGGCACAAGGGACACGTATGTTTGAGGAGATAGTCGCCCCTGTTCGGATATGTGTTGTTTTTCACCACTCCTGACCCTCTACGCCAAAGAATGGTGCGATGATATTCTCTTTCCCTTTGAATGCAGCCCCAGGGACAGAGTGGGACTCGGAGTCGGCGGTTGCCGCCATCCAGGGATAGGCAGTTGAGCTCTCCCACCATCTTCATGATCTTCGCATCACCGACGCACTTACCCATCTATGGCCTTTAGCTAGGATGGAACTTGGAGGCTCAACCCATAGACACCAAGATGGGGAGATGGTGGTCTCCAGCCTGGAGGTGTTGCTCTTTGTATTCATGGATACTTCCGCCACAGTACCTCCCCCCCCCCCCCCCCCCCCCCCCCCCCTTCTTACAGATATCTCCATTGTGATTGATGGATCCCGGAGTATGCATACGCTCGCACTCGGACAGTGGCGCCACGTGGAGGACAGGATCCGTGCCCACTTGCGCGACTTCGTCCGAGGATGGTTGTGATTACTCCGTCTAAACCCCCGCCCATGACTCTTCGAGTGGAGGGCAGTTCCGCTAGTGCCACCTCACACAGAGATTGATATGCGGATGGAACATTCAGGGTTTAGGGGGGCGTCAATGCTTTTAGAGACGAGGCGTCCTCAGAGGAGAGCTTTAGAGAGCCACTGTTTGGGGGCCATCAACATTCTATTCCTCTAGGAGCATCACCTTTCTGAGGGGCACAGCCACCGATGCAGGAAGACTTTACCAGGCAGGAGTCATACTTTTTGGTCTCTATCCTCTGGCCCTTCAAGGATGCAGGGAGGAGTGTTTTTTTTGTGAGTGAGCAGTTGCTGCTGGCAGTGAGAGGCTCATGAGTCATAGTCTCGAGGCGTGCACAGTGGGTTACCATCTTGATTGGAGAGGATAGCATTGGCTTCCTCAATATTTATGCTATGAACGCTGTTGCAAGTAGAGTCCTCTTTTGGAGCACAGTTCGGCAAGCCCTTCTCTAGGCTGACTTTTGGTGCATGGACGGTGACTTCAACATGATTGAGGCAGCTGAGGAAAAACTTGGAGGTAGCACGACCAGAGTCTCAAGAGTCGAGTATTCTGCCTAGGAGGAGATGATACTAGTACTCAGGGAGCAAGACCCTTGGCATCTTGCATAGTTTGGGCGTAGCCCTGGGAGCCTTTGCTTCTCGCAATCCCATAGGAGCACTGGCCCCAACCTTCTAGACTCCATATGTTTGATATGGATGAGTGAGCTTGTAGCCGGGGGGACATGTCACCATTTGGCCACCCAATTGGTCCACCCGTGCTTTCTTATCATGTATTACATTGGACTGGTGTCCATGGCAGTTGTATATGCCGGGGATTGATGCCACTCATGTGATACTGTGGACTTGGCTTTCCGTTGGGACTTGTGCCTCCATGTATATGCCCGGAAATGTTTGGTGGATTGGTGTTCCATTGGGTATGGTACCTCGTGTACTTGCTTGGAGCACATTGATTTTGGTATAGTCTCATGAACGGGGATTGTCCATACCAATGCTGCATTGCATAGCATCTTTATGTGCTTGCTTGCAATTGAAATTGCATGCTGTTTTCATGCTTGCTTGACCAATGTGTAGTTTCGGGTAAGGGGACGCCCGCCCGCGAACCGTGTGTGAAACTGTCTGCTGACATGGTTATGTGGCATGTGACAGGTGGTAAGTATTGGTCATAAACCTAGCCTTAGGAGTTAGCACTAATTTATAAGTGAGTGTGTACACACTTCATTAAGTTTTGGGCGACCAAAACTCACTTATAAATTATGACCAGCTGGTGTTCACACACACTGATGTCCCGAGGTGGACATAACCCAATGTCCACCGCCCAGACCTTATCCCCTTTGTACAAAGGAAGTAACCAACCATGTGTCCACTCTAGCTTGCTTCACAAAGCACCTGCCTGTGCCACCTACACTGGATAACTCACCACCTCACTCCTCTCTCTAGAGATTGGTGCCTCCTTCATGAGGGCCGTTGGGCTGCATTTTTTGCACTTTCTTCTTCCCAACTCCATTTCCAAGCTTGCTAATGTGTTTCTCAAGCTTCCAAGAGTGTTTCCTGATGCTAATCACTCTCCTACACACTCCCAATGACTAAAATTCAACAAAACAGCTCTCTTTATTGCTGTAATTTCTGGTCTTTTCGCTGAAAACCCTAATTTCAGTCCTCCTTTCTCAAGTTGAACCATAGGGAAAGCTTTCCCAAGGTTCCCTTCATCCTCTTGAAGACTTTTGTCGCGAAGAAATGCAACAAATCGAAGATCTCTTCACTCCAAGGACTTCCATCGCAAAGACTTCTGCTGTCATCGACTCTACTTGCAATTGGTAAGCTTTAATACTTAAATATGGAAGCAAGTAGCAGGAGGGAGGAACCGGATTACAAGATCACATACGCTGTGTAGTGTTCTCTTGTCCTACGTGCTCTCTTGCAGATTGTTGCTACCATGTGTTGGTGGAACAATAGAGAGCAAATGGTAGGGAACATGGGCACTTGAGAGGGTATTGTGGATTGCAAGTCTACATTGACAACCACTTGTTTGAAATACTATATTCATATGCATTAGTATGGAAATCTGGTCAGAAATGCCCTTGACACTATGTACTTGATTCTCCCAAGATCAATATACTTTATTTGAGGGAGGGGTCGGCCGTTCCGGCTCATTGTGTGTCTCTTGTCAATTCAGCAATTTACTTCTTGTATTTGAGCAAGTGTCCATTAAATCTTAGTGTATTGATTAGCATTGTGTTCAACCAAGTTACAGGACATGGTTGGTATCTTGGCAGGCACTACTTTTTCAGATCATGCCCCGATTATTCCGTCCTTAGAGGATCCCTGGAGGCATGACATGCATGCGAGCTGTAGGATTCCGGACAGCCTCATTCAGGACCCCGAGATCTGCAGGATAGAGCAGATATGGGCAGGATTGGACTTTTTCTCAGGCTCTGCTACGTGCACATTGGATGTGGGCCTAGGGGAGATGAGCGGTTTCTTGTAGGAGATAGCTCTAAACAGGTTGGAGGGATTCCGGGAGAGCAAGAGAGGAGTCTGAGGAGGGGTCTTGTCTCTCTACAATGACTTCAGGAGAGATTCCCAGATAGCCAGTGGGGATAGAGAGTCAGCTTGCTGCCAGCCACATGGAGGTTAGATCCATTGAGGAGAGGAGGGTGGAGAACAGGTATCATGCCAGAGCTTCATTCTGGACTCAAGCCGGTGACAGAGCCATAGGGGATTTCTTTGAGATAGTTGGCCCCCACAGGAGGAGAGATGGCATTCGCAGGTTCCATGGCCAAGATGGAGCTATAGTTACTGATCTCCCTCATGTGAGAGCCATCGCCATGGATTTTTTCCGATCTCTTCTCACTAGTGCCCCATTATCTACACAGGTGATGGACACACGCGAGCGGGTTCGGCGGCACATGAGAGAGATGGTTCCCCCCTCTTTGGTCCTTATTGACACCATTCACTGCTGAGGAGTGGTGGTGAGCCTTGAAAGGACTTCCTCTTGGCACCTTGAGTCTAGGGGTCTTTGGCTGCAGAGCACTAGATGGATCTTCATAGAGATGCGCGGGCCCGCGGTTTGAGTCCAACTTTTGAGGACAAATTTGCAGCCAGCTTACTCCGAGCTTGGGACCACCTTAGGCTAGCCCTTAGGTAGATAGCTCCGACAGCCTCAGAGGAGCGGATTCGGCAACCACTGGTCCAAACCCCCTGATTCGGCCACATGTTGGGGGCCCGACCTCATGTTTCATGGGGTGCTTTGAGCACAGGACCAGCCAGGTCCCTTGGAGATTGGATAGCACATAGGCAGTTGCCCCCGGAGGTGCAAGAGAGAGACCTATCAGGAGTCCAAGGTAGAGTCAGGCTCAGCATTGACATCGACTCAGCTATCCCTCAGGTGTGGCTGACCCCCCCTATCACAGACCCAACTCCCCCGGTGTGGCTAGGTGTGTTTACCGGGCATTATATTCTCATGGCTGTCCACGGTGCAGATGAGAGCAGTGGTCTGCTCACTTTTTCTATTGGATCCCATGGCAGACTAGAGCAATCCGGACTCCCCTTAGAGGATTTCAGTGGTTGCACCTTAAAAAGGGTGAGGGTGATTGGCTTTCAGGCACAAGAGTGGCACATAGACCCATCACCGGCCAAGGTGGCCAGAGAGAGACTTTGGTGACTATGGATTTGGGAGTGCCGACCTCTCACATGTCTACAACGGGACCCGGGAGAGTGGACTTGGCATGACCCCTCTGATTGGGAGGAGTCTCTAGATGCCCCCTTTCTTTGCATATACCTCGCGGCTAGGCAGCAGGATCCAGAGATTGATGGCACCCCGACAGCAATAGCACATTGGCAGTCTCACAGGGCCTCTCACAGCGCTTCCTCTCGGATTTTTGGAAGAGGCTCTGGACTGTTTTTGGCCTAGAAAGATCACCCTCTTTCTTTGGCTGATGGCACACAAGGGCTTGGCGGTCGGCCCTTGGCTCTTGAAGTTGGAGGTCGGCAAGCAGCTTGCCCAAGATGCGGCCACCCTTAGGAGTCTCAGCGGCATTGTCTTTGGGATTGCCCGAAGGCTCAACAGATTTGGCGGCAGATTCTCTGCATCTTCACTATGGACAGGGCCTTGACTTGGATCATTACATGGGGCACTGTCGCTGATCATTACATGGGGCACCGTCGCTTGGGCCAAGGAGGCTGAGGTGATCAGGGCTTACGAGGATGATGGGAGAGGGCTAGCCCTTCAGCTCTCTCACCACCGCATTTCAGTAGTGCTAGTCACAGCCTCATCTACAGACCACTGGTGACCAGGCTTATGCCAGAGATGGGAGATTTGTGCAGCCTGGCACATTTGGCGAGCTAGATGCAGCGAGGCTATTGAGGGTACCCACACTCCGCCTGCTGAGTCCATCAAGAGCGTTTGGCTCGATATCATTCATACCCTCTGTGGTTAGTGTGGGAAGTTATAGGGAGGTTTTGACCGCATGCGGAAGCGGCGGGAAGCTTTCTTGAGACTGTGGAGGCCCGGCCCTTTCCTCACAGATCGAGGTGGTGACGGCACTTGACATTACAGACCACCTGTGTGGTTGTCCCCCCGCTCCCCCCCCCCCCCCCCCCCCCCCCCCGCCCCCCCCCGGTATGAGATAGCCTTCTCCTCATAGAGCGGCCAGCCAAAGGAGAAGTCTCTCTTCCCTTGTGATGATCTGATTCCCGCCCCATACACGAGGCGAGTTTGTATCTAGCCCTACGGGGTTGTGGCTTTTTTTTTTCATTAACTAATAGAAGGATCTTTTTCCAGAAGTGTGTTGTTAAGTTCATTTAACTAAGTCTGCATGCATGCTTCTACTAGTAGTAGTCTTTCCAGAAGGTGATCTGCACTCTAGTGTCTGGATTGTCTGGATTTCTGGTCTGCACTCTAGCCATCTGGATTAGCTTCCAGACGTTCCCTTGAAACCAGTCGGTAAGGGAAATTTCTGCCCCTTACTCTATTGGGCACAGTTGGATAGCCTAGCTAGGCGATGCTGGCTAAGTGGTTCAGAACCACTGAAGCGTTGAGTCTTGACCGGATGACAACACCACTGATGGGTTAAGCGGAGAAAGGGGGCATCTAAACGGTACTGAAATGGTGGGAGGAGAGGACCCATCTGTGTGTGAGGAAACAGAAAAGAAGAAAAATGTTCCAAGCACTGGTGACTGAACTTGTGCTTCAGCTGCGAGAACCTAACGAGTGTCTTTGATTTTACATTGAGCAATCAATGAAGAACCTTCTGGCTGACTGCCCTTATGGATCACCTATCAATCAGCAGAAGATGGTTGCAGCCAGTGGGATTCCCCAGACTGCACCATCAAAGACCATTCAGCATCCTGTTTGGGAATGCAAAAGTTTGAGAGGATATGGCACATGATCGCATTGCTTGCGTCTTACGAGGAAAGGATCATATTATGTTATGTTGGAAGCATTTGAGTGGCTCACTGATTTAGTACCTTGGATATTTTACAAGGGAAATCCATTAGAATGCGCCCCTGTATGCCAAGTAGACCATAGCACCACCTTCGCACAGATTCCTGAAGGGAGATGGATCCTAACACCACCTTGGCACAGATACCTAATTCTCCCTTCAGCACATCACTTGGCAATTTAATTGTTCTCAATTTTATTTTCTTGAGAAGTAAAGCTCACATGCAAGCCTTGATAACACACAAATGAAAGTCAGCCTACATGTATGTTCAGCAGCTTTGAAGTGCCAGACCTTTCTTTCTTCTGTACTCTGATTGAAAATATGTGATGTGTACAACAAGGACACAACTTTCTTTGGAGAAAAAGCTCTCTAGTGTTTCTATCTAGGATACCTCAAACAATCACTTCACCATCTATGCAACAAGATCATGTGACGAGACTTCTTTAGTCATAGCTTGTGGAGTGCTTCACAACAAAGTTAGTTCTTTATAGCTCAAACATGCTCTACTCTTTTTCAAAAACTTGCCTCCTAAGGCAATACTTGAATTCACCGTCCATGCCTCAAAATGTTGTTTTAATTTTTACTTAACAGAGTCAAACAATGGAGATGATGTATGTACTTATTGCAAAAGCTTTGAAAGAGATGGAGTTGGACAAGAAGCACCATCCTACTGATTTTCTGAACTTCTTCTGCCTGGGAAATCGTGAGAGGTTGGGTGAAAATGAACCTGTTGCCACAGCCCCGCCTACAGAAAACAGCAGTCAGGTACAATTACGCCACTTGTAGTAGAGGGAGAATATCTGGCTACACACACACACCCTGCATGCGCCACAGTCTTATGTTGTATGTATAGATAGATGATAGAATCATAGATACGTATATTTTACGGGGGCGGGAGGGTGTGCGTGTGTAGATGGTCCACCTTCTGTATGTACCCGTGTTTGTGTACCCGCTTGATAGTGGGTGGTGTGTGTGTGTGTGGTGTCGACCCTGGTTGCTTGTTGCTCTGCTCATCTGTTTGCGAACCCTACCTGCGTGCTGGGTGTGGACCGGTTTCTGCTGAACGTCGTCCTTTTCCTGGCTTCTTCCTGCCTGCCTGTTGACCCCTACACGCCTGCTGGTGCTCAATTCTACGGGCCCACAGCTGCCAATTTGCCTGTTCATCCTGGCCGACGCCCACTTCTGCTGTAGACGACATATACCCGCTTGTTGGCAGTCATCTGCATCTGCTCGCTGTCAAATACTTCTCCTGCGGCTGGACTCCCCTGCGTTGCCCTTGCTGCCAGGTTTATTGGGCCCAGCCTCTGATCTTGTGTTTGTGTGTGTGTTGTGATTTTGGTTCCTCTCTGTCTATTAGTCCCTGCTCTCTTTTGTGTGTGTGTGTGTGTGTGTGTGTGGAGAGTGGAGTGGAGTGTGTGATTTTGAGAGAGAGCTGCGCTGCTCGCTTTTGTGATCTGCCTGCACCGCTCGCTTCTGTGGCCTGCCTGTGCAGCACCACCCGCTGCTTGCTGCCCTGTGGTGTTTCTGCAGTGCCGGCCTCCTGTCCTCCTGCAACGCTGGTCGTCCTCTCGTCTGCTGTTTCTTCAGTGTTGACTGTCCTGCCTCCTGCCACCGCCAGACGCTACTACCTAATAGACACAAAATGGCTGTCACCTCTGGTCATTGTCCCTTTGAAAAATGGGAAGTTTAGACGCTGAATGCCTCTACAATATCAGATCCATTCCCTCTACCATTCATAGACTCACTATTGGATGTTGTAGCAGGACATGAGATATATTCATTTCTGGATGGATTCAACGGTTACAATCAGGTCCGCATGGCTCCAAAAGATAAAGAAACAACATCATTTGTGACCAAATGGGGCACATTCACCTCTAATGTGATGACCTTCGGACTGAATAATGCTCAAGCTACATTCCAAAGAATGGTGCAAAAAATATTCTATGAATATTTGACCACCTTCATGAGGGTATTTGCGGATGACTTCAGTGTGTTTGGGAAAAAGAAAGATCACATAAAGCAGTTAATGATGTGTCTAGAAAAATGCAGAAAAGCGAGATTGAGTCTTAACCCAACTAAGTGCGCCTTGGCAATCACGAGTGGATCCTTGTTGGGACAGTGTGTGTCTGCGAAAGGACTAGCAGCGGACTTGGTGAAAGTAGAAATCATAGTAAAGTTGCAACCACCTAAGAATAACAAGGAATTAGCCAGATTCTTGGGATTAATCAAGTGGCATAGCAGGTTCATGAGATTTCTAGCAAATATAGTGATACCTCTGTAGTGTCTAATTGGGAAGGATGTGGGCTATGTCTGGTCAAGAGAATGTCAGGACGCATTCCGGAATCTGAAACGGATGCTGTCTTGAGCACTGATTCCCCAACCAAACTTTGAGCTAGTGTTCCATGTGTACTTGAATGCCTCCGACATGGCCATAGGAAATGCCTTAATACAGGAATCACATGAAGAATGGTCCAGACCAGTGTATTATGCAAGGAGGAGAGTGTCTAAAGGAGAAAGGAATTATTCCATCCCACTGAGGAGTCACTGGGAATGATTTACTCAATCAAGAAATACAGGCATTATCTATTGGGGAACGTTTTTGAATTTCACGTGCAACATAAGGCACTCTTGTATCTAGTAAACAAGCCAGACTAAGCAGGCAAGCTAGCCAGATGGATGCTATTGCTACAGGAGTTTGAGTTCACAATTAAACACACCCTAGGAACTAAACATGTAGTGGCAAATTTCTTCTCCACACTGGAGTCCGGAGAAGTTCCATTTGGGAGGAGGACGATTTTCCGGATTCACACCTCTTCATTATAGATGGAAAAAAACCAAGTTGGTATGATGAAATGCTACAATTTCTCTCTAACTTGTCTTTTCCGGAGTATATGTCAAGCCAGAGTTAAAAGCTGACTCTCTGGAGCAAGTCATTCATGGTGGTGGCAGGGCAGTTATACTCTCCAGAGATTCACTGATGCGATAGAGATCTTATGCTGACGCACAAATCAACTGACCCAGATCGTGTGGATTTTGGGTTGGCTCCTCACCCGCCGCCCCGACTTGGAGGCTAGTTGAGGCTTTTCAGTGGATCCTAAGCGGCACTCATGTTTGTTATCTTGGATGCCACGTTGGCATTGACATTTCCCCAAAGCAGCAACTAGCCCTTCTTTTGAGCATTCGGGGAAAGTTGTTATATTGGAGTTCAGCCAGACTTTCATTAGCTGGCCGAGTTGTGGTGGTGAACCAGGTTCTTCTCGCCACCATTTGGTACATCACTTCATGTTGGGTCTTCTCCTGGGCATGCATTGGTCAGGTTCAACGTTTGATCCACAACTTCCTCTGGGCTGGTAGTGATGGGAGGCACGAGTGGCCAAGGTCGCCTTGAGAGTGATCTTTCAACCTTGCCATCGGAGAGGCCTTAGCATCATCGAGCCCTCCTGAGCAAGTTGATCATTCATGGACTTCTTCTGGGTGGTGAACCTTGGGAGGACTTTCTCTTGGCGCGGCTCCCAACCCACACCCCCAGACCCTAGAGTCCGAGATGGATCTTCACAGAGATGCAGGGCACCTAGGTGTAGTGTGGTGGCGGGCGAGGGGGCGGGTGGTGTGCAAGTAAGAGTGAAAGAGAGGTTGGCATGGTCAGCTTCAAAGGGTGGTGGCAGGATGAAGAAGTCGGGGAGAAGGTGTGTCAAAGCCGGAAATCCCATCAAGTAATCCACGGTGCTGGTACCTCTTCAGTAAGGGAAGGAGGTGAGGTCATCGGAGGAGGGCCATTGGGACATCCCGTTATAGATAACAAGACCATGTGCAGCTCCCAACTCTAGGAAATGTCTCCCATACACCATGACCTTTTCATGGTTCTGTGATCATCTCTGTAACCCCGTGTCAGTGATGTCCAGCTCCTGTAGCTTGATAGGGTCATTCAAATCAAGTAGTGGTACTTGACGACTCCCTTTTCTGGCGTAGAAGTCTCTAAGCAGGAGGACTTCCCTGAGCTGTGAGAACTCCATAATATCCCCATTAATAATGGTAAGTACTGTGACTGGCCATGCTGTGCGGCGTAAGGGGAGTAGCTCGATGCAAAATAACACACAGCAATGTGGATGACTCTACACCCAAAGATATCGTGCATCCTCGTCCTTCCAGACGATGCAGAGAATGTGTCGGAGATGGAGTCTAAAAAGGACAGCTACCCGTCCCGAGCCACGTACTCCTGGTGTGGGGGTCTCGCCTCGGAAAGCCGACTCCCACTCAAACTCGGCTATGTATGGTAAACCCCTCTTAGGGCTCTCACGAGTCTCTGGATAGAAAATGTCATCCCTACGTGTGAGAGTCTCGTTCAAACCTCCTGAATTCGACCACAAGGTGCCATTGCAGTTCATACTGGTAACCTGAGGTGTTTGGTCTCATGGGGCCTATACTCTCCGAGCCAATACTCCAGAGCCACGAGTCAAAACTTCAGAGCTATGCCACTTGAACAAGCCTCCAAGACCTTGTCCGCCCAACTATGTTTCTTGGGGAAACACCCCACCTTTACATGTTTCTAGAAAACAAGGTTAGTAGATTCCTCTGCTAAGGATGTTAGTGGCCATTTGCACTCACCCTTAGGATATTCATTTAGCTGCCCATACAACTCAACCTCGTATGCAGAAGAAAAATGAAATGCCATTATACACATCAACTAATCCCCCCATAACTTCAAAATTCAGAATTTCATCAATGTATGTGTACACAGCATAGAAACAGCCCCTTATGTGATTAAGCATTTAAAAAAATCAAGGAATTTAACCTCAAAATTGGACCTTGGATTTTCTCCAAGTTGGAGCGGATCTCGGACTCCCGACCTTCCGACATCGGACTTCGGACTTCGGATTTCGACTCCGGCTCTCCGTTCCAACTTCCGACTTTGGATTTGGATTCCGACCTGGACTGCCAGCTCAGTTTCAGTTCCAACTCGGATCATCAACAGTCCGATGATAACTGCAACTCCCAAAGCGGATCTCGGACTCCCGACCTTCCAACATCGGGCTTCAAACTTGGGACTCCGACTCCGGCTCCGGCTCCGGCTCTCTGGCTTCCGACTTCGGATTCCAACTCCGGCTCTGGCTCTCTGTTCCGACTTCTGAATTTGGATTCGGATTCCGACTTGGACTGCCAGTTCAGTTTCAGTTCTTACTCGGATCATCAACAGTCCAATGGTGCCGGCTCAATTTTAGCTCGGGGGTTTTTGCTTGGAGAATTGTGATCCCCGGTCTCGTGGACCCCGTATTCCTATTTGAGAGAGAGAGAGAGAGAGAGAGAGAGAGAGAGAGAGAGAGAGAGAGGTTTCTCTAGTTGTCCCTTTTTCCTTGAATGATGATGAAACCCTTCGACTTAGTTTTACTCTTGTTTTCAGGCACAAGTTCAAAAGAGCAGACGATTCATGATATACGTTCATTCAAAGGGAATGATTGTTGATGATGAGTATGTGATCATTGGATCAGCTAATATGAATCAACGCTCAATGGATGGTTCTAGAGATACAGAGATTGCCATGGGTGCTTATCAGCCCCATCATTCTTGGGCTGGCAGGGGAGGGCCTCCTAAGGGTCAGGTAAATACTTTGATTTTTCAAGTCTTATGATACTAAAGTCTCTGCATTAAAGACACTGTTATGATGAATGGTATCAATGAAGATCTCAATAACTGCTTAGAAACTGGAACATTTTATGTGACTTGGTTTTTATGATCCATTAGGTGCACGGCTATCGAAGGTCGCTTTGGGCCGAACACTTGCAAGTATATGATGATTGTTTTCAAAAACCTTGGAGTTTGGCATGTGTGAAGAAAGTCCAAAGCCTTGCAATGGAAAACTGGATGCAGTACACTGCCGAAGAAGTGGCAGACATGAAAGGTCATCTTATGCTATACCCTGTGAAAGTGGAGGCATCCGGAAAAGTGGTGCCACTACCAGGTTTTGAATTCTTTCCCGATTTGGGAGGAAGAATTTTGGGTACATACACAAATTTTCCAGACGCTGTGGTAGAATAGATAGAGTACGACATGGACACCAAGTCAAGATGAGGATCTGCTTGCACTCCTTCAGTGACTTTGTAGAGAGGGGTGCAACATCTTGAACTCTCTTTTTCTCTGTATGGCAATAAAATCAGTGTGTGAGCCATTATGACACAAGCATTCAAACAACTGTTGCTTAAATGCTCTTCAAGTCTCTTTCTCTTTGTCTGGCAATGAAATCAGTATGTGAAGAATGGCACATGCGTTCAAGTATCTGTTGCTTAAATGTGCCTCCATTACCTACAAGCTTGCAAATGCACCAGACCTGGCCTATAATTAGTGGGCTATGTAGTATAATTAGTGGGCTATAATTAGTAGGCTAACCGTATAATTAGTCATGGGGGCTTATGAATTTAATGTTTAGGCTTAAAATTTGCAAGATTTTTATGAAAGATTTGGAAGGTTCCGAACACACCTAACCTAGCTTTTTGATAATTTAATTAAAATTACCAATTTTGTGTATTTTCACGTAAAATCCATGTTTTTTATTTTTTTCCAATTGCTTTCTTAATTTGGTTCTCCAAGGAGGAGTAAAACAAGCAGGATTAAAACATGCAGTAAGATTTGAAGGTTCGTCGAGCCAGGTGTCTTCTGACTTTACCTAGTAGATAATAGATGACCGGTTTGCCTACTAGATAATAGATAAGATGAATGATTTGGACTAGCCATTACTTGCAAGCCACTAGAAGAGATCTTAACCTTCTAGATAAGGAGCGTTAATCGCTACATAAGTAGTACGATCCGGATGGAGTACTGAAAGACTAGATAACTTGCGCTAATCGCTAAAGATATAACATCCTTAACCTAGGTTTTTTAAAGTCTAGTCACAATGTCCAAGGCACAAACTTGAACTATGGCTTGTTTTTCATTATTTTCTTGATTAAGGTTTTCAAAGGAAGCATGACATGGCTAGTAGTACATGTATGCGACTTCATCCATAGACATTCCTACTCAAGGGAGGGCTAGGTGTAAAGAGTCTGATTGGATTGGCTACATGGCAATCTTCAATGAAGAGACCACTAAGTTATTGGGAGGAGGGACATTATGGTTGTGTGGAAGGGCACAAAGTGCCCATTTGAATGGCTTTTCAACTTTGATTTTTAGAAGGCAAATACATCTAAAGACGTCAAATCAACCTTCACTTGCAATAATGCAGGTAAGCATGGTGTTAATTCCCTAAAATCAAAGGGCTAACTCACAAACCAAATCTTACATTTGATATTCAAAATTTACCTAATATTTAGCCTACAACAAAATTTTATCTTTTTTGCAAATGTTGCATTGCAAAATAGTTCTAAATTTTAAGCTGTAATCTAAATTAAAATGTGGGTAAATGAGGTGCCTTTTACAAACGACCTACAAAGTCTACATTTTTTATTTTATAATTATATATCATCTCACATTAAATTCAATAGATTAGAATTGGGTGATATTTTGCATATGAAAAATCTTTTAAAAATGGACTCAAAATTGTCACACTTTTATTGAAGGACTTGCAAGATTTCTCTCTCTCTCTCTCTCTCTCTCTCTCTCTCTCTCTCTCTCTCTCTCTCTCTCTCTTATTGAAGGACTTAGCTTGAAGCCTGAATGTTTCTCAAAGCTTGGTAAAATAAAAATAAATGCATGCATGCATAATGGTTTTTCTTTATGTCATAGAGAGGGCTCTATTTTTCATTGTGGCATGAAAACAAGTCTATAATGAAATATTTTAAAGATTTCAAATAATTTCTATTTTTAGAAAATTTTGTCCAATTGATATGAAACCTTATTTTTTCTTTCAAGAGAAGGCACACACTTGATTTCCATAGGCCAAGAACCCCAACCCAAAAGAACCCACTTTATTTCATAGGGTAAATTGGGGTTGTACCTTATTTTAAGTGTGAAGGATCTACATATGGAATTTCAGACTACACTCTAAGTGGGATAAAAAATGAAAAAATGATAATTCACAGCAATTAAATGGCGTGATAACCCAGGGCTTGGCCAGCAAATTCTCTCATTAGGTGGTAATTTCAAATGTTGCAATTTTTAAAAAAGGACTTGGGCCCACATTCTCCCACATGTTTGCTTTGAAATAAGTACTAATCTTCTGCATCAAAATCAAGTCTAGGAGGGAGATTTAACATATGGCTACACTTAAAATCAAACTAAGATTGCTCCATGTCAACATCCCGATGCATTTTTGCATTGACATGGTGAGTATGGAAGGATAATTCTAGCACATATTGGCATTGACATTGTGTGTATGCAATGAGAATTCTAGCACATATTGGCATTTGCAATTCTTGCTTGATGCATTGCATCAATATTGATCATCATAAGAAAGTGTTTTAAGCCAATTTCAATGCACTGTATGTCAAATTGGTGAGTTATGCAATCCTTTTGCATCTCAAACTCACAATAGTGCATTGATGGAGTTCAATTAAGGGGAATTTGTAACTAACTCTTGATGCATTGCATCAAATACATGGGAGATGGTAGTCCAAGGTGGTAATACATTGCAAGATAATTTCACCATATTAAGTCAATTTTTGTTTGTGGGAAGTTGTGGGGAGTTAGCATGAATGGCCGTGTAGGAGGGTTTGGCTACTCTAAATAGGAATCTAATGTTGACTACAACTAGATATTATATTGGTTCACACTCTAAACTTGGATTTCATGGTGATGCTATTAATTCTAAGCAAAAATAATAATAAGGTATTATCTTAGTGTGGATGGTTGCATAGTGGTTAGTTATGCCTATTTGATGGTCTTAAGAAATTGATATTATTGGAATTGTTTATGGACTAGTAAATTTATTGTGGCCATTTTGCTAATGAGGTGGTTGCCTTGGTAGAAAATGTATTTGATTGCAAGTGTTGACTCCTTCTGCTCTTCTTCACACTTGCTAAGTGGTTGCCTGGTTGAGAATGTATTTCTTACAAGTCTTAATTCTCTCTTGCTCTTCTTTGTACTTGCTAAGAAGTGATACTAAGCTATGTCTTCTCTTATCTCTTATTATATAACGACCCAAGTTCTAAAAAGTACATAATTCACTTATCATTAAGTGCACTTAGGGCTTAATTATTGATTAGAGTAAATAAGGGTTCTTCAAATATAGGCATTGCATTGGCTTTGATGCGACTTAATTTTACCTGAATTGAATTTCTTGTGGTCTTCCTTACAAACATTGCCTAACCTCTTCATTTTTTCATTTCCATTCTCCTTCAAGCTTGGTGAAACAAAAAAAAGGATATCCCTCACTTATCAAGGCACCTACTTCCCTCCTCAGAATGTATTATGTCTAAAGCCAATTTTTGTCATCCTACGAAGGCCCCAATAATGAGCATAAGGTATTTAATGCCTCACCAATACCAAGGACCCCTTCGTGATACGTTCAAAGGACCATCGTAATGCATTTATTGGTAAATACAACATGGAGATGATAACTTGAATGGAAGTAAAAGGTGATATAACTTGAATGGAAGGCAAAGGTCTTAAGGACCAAGAATGATCCAAACACAATTCTCCTTGTCTTAGATGATGCTAACATTCTAGTATATGATTTTACACTTACCAAGATAAGAATTTTAGAGAATTTATCATGAAGATCTTGAAGAAGAAACTTCCAAAAGAGCGAGAAAGATACATTGATCATGTACTTTATCTTCAAGTACGAAGATGAGGATGAGATAGAAAATGCTAAAATTGAGAGCATAGAAATGAGAAGCTATTAATATCATGTGTTTTTGAACACAATGTTTAGCTTGAAGCCTAAATGTTTCTCAAAGCTTGGTAAAATAAAAATAAATGCATGCCATGCATAATGGTTTTTCTTTATGTCATAGAGAGGGCTCTATTTTTCATCATTGTGGAAATATTTTAAAGATTTCAAATAATTTCTATTTTTAGAAAATTTTGTCCAATTGATATGAAACCTTATTTTTTCTTTCAAGAGAAGGCACACACTTGATTTCCATAGGCCAAGAACCCCAACCCAAAATAACCCACTTTATCTCATAGGGTAAATTGTGGTTGTATCTTATTTTAAGTGTGAAGGATCTACATATGGAATTTCAGACTACACTCATGGTTATATGTGACACCACATTGAATTGAGTTTTGCTATATCTTGTATTCTATAATAGTTATTCACATCATTCTTTGAGTTTGAAAACCATACTGGGTCTCAAAAGATACTCCATGTAGTTTTTTACCATACACTACTATGGGTATTTAAAATTTAAGCCTTTTTCTACTTAATTAGGTGGCAATTTATGGTCTACATTATGTTAAACACAATTTATGGTCTACATTATGTTAAACACAATTTATGGTTTGCATTGTGTTAAACAAAAAAAACTCGTAAATTCATCAAGAACCAACTTAGAGCAAATTCAAATAAAAGATTATTTCCAACAAGTTTTTTTTTTTTGTTTTGGATGGCATAGAGAGGGGGGAGGGAAAGTGAGAAACCAAAAAACTTGTAGGACATAATAAAGACGTTGAGATTGAACCAAAAAGAATGATAGTAGGAACTTGGGGTTGTTTCTACAATAAATATCAATGGAAACCCTTTATTCATACATGGAAAAGATTCATCATATTTTCTTTTCCCATTTTTTGAATGGCTTTAGCACGACGAAAATGTTTGATTACTGAATGTTTGACTAAAAACTTGCATATATTTCTAGTCACACTTAAGTGCTAACCACATTTGTAATCAAATGTTGAGAGATACGACCAAATATTTTGCACCACAATAAATCCTTAATTCTAGGCAGCTAGTCTATTAAGTTTTTAGATGTGGCCATGTGGGCACTAGTAGGTGACTATTGACAAAAGTGACTACCCATAGGTCCCATGCTCCCCTTTCTCCCCTTTATTCAAGGCTTAGATTTTGGTATTGATATTTTATGAATATTATACATAAAATTCAAGATCCTTTTAACACTTTTCCAAAATCATTTCATCTGATGAAAAAATGATTTTTTTCTTATTAATCAAAAACCTTTACACCCATAAATTTACAATTTGTGAACCTCTTTTATTTTTTCAAGGTCATTTTATCAATTTCTTTTATCATGAGTCCTACCATTAAACCTTGACTTTTTGTTAACACTATATATGATCACATATCCCTTCATGTTGTTTCTATTTTTGAGACATAACATAACATAGTCATGAGTTATCTGCTAAGGTAGAAAATTTACACTTTAAAGGGAATAACATTTGAAATCAAACTTGGAAATCTCTTGATCTTGGAAGCATATAAAGTGGGCATCAAGATTCTTATTAAGACTCAAATAGGTACTAGGTGATGTTTGAGAGAAATTGCATCTAAAGGTTCAACACATGCATAGGGATATGGGTAATACATGTGTAAAGATTTGATGAGATTTCTAGTGCCATGGCCAAGCTAGAGTATTACGTATGATAGCACCTAAGTGCATGGAATGGGGAGGTGAATCTAGAAACCCTTAGTTAAGTGCATGGAATGGGGAGGTGAATCTAGAAACCCTTAGTTAAATGCCCAATATATAAACCAACACGTTCCTTAGAAGAAGGGGGATTTTTAGTCTCAATACATTGTTTATGAATGGCGTGTAGTAAAATCATATCTGACCTCTAATTAAATGCCCAATATTTAGACCACATGTCCCACAGAAGGAGGGGGGATTTAGTCAATACATTGGTTATAAGTGGCTTGTAGTGAAATCATATTTAGACCACATGTCCCACAGAAGGAGGGGGGGAATTTAGTCAATACATTGGTTATAAGTGGCTTGTAGTGAAATCATATTTTACCCTTATTGGTGCACCTTTGATATCTCCAACTAATTCTAATGGGCATGATCTCATGATAGTGAAAATGCCTAAAGAACCTTAATTTTTTGGAGAATTTCAAAAAATATAGTTTTAGATGTTTTTTGGTTTTCTATATTTATGCCAAATTTTGGAGCATAATGCAATGATCAACACCACATGGTATATCTTTAGTTTGCATAATGTGAATGCGTGTTGGATGAAAGAGAAAAGGTAAAATGTGAAAGTGAATGTACGTGGAAAGAGATGGTGCACGTGGAAAGAGATGGTGCATGTGTGGAAGATGATCATGCACAGATGGAGAGTGACCTTGATCATGTATTAGCTTATCAATTTGAGCACTAGAAGTGTTCTTGAAACATGTGGAAGATGAGATAATCTGGCACACATGTACAAACATGGATAACATCTTCCATAAACATGAAGGATATCTTCCACAACATCGAAGATTACTTCTAATCAGGTCGGCTATTCTTTACTGAAATCCTTTAGCTATAACTGATTATCAAGCCAAATGTGCTCATAACTATGCAATTATTTTATTTAATGCTTTAGAGGCTAGGCACATGGGCTACCAAAGTAAAACATTTGGAGGCTATCTTCCACGTACGTGGAAGATGCCTCACAACACATTGACCTATAGAGTTTCTATAATGTGGATAATTTTGAAGCATATTATATTAGCATATCCTCCTCCTCCTCCTAAGCTATCTAATGGGTCTTAAAATGATTGATATAGATAAATGATCTAGGCTTACTAAAAGGACTAAGCTTTCTACAATGCATAAACAAGAAAATAACACCCATTAAAAGAGAAGGATAAACAATCTAGGTTTAATGAAAGGACTAAGCTTTCTACAATGCATAAACAAGGAAAAAACACCCACTAAAAGAGAAGGATAAGTGATGGTTTATAATGTGAAAAAGTATCTCCATTATAGAGTTTCTATAATGTGGATAATTTTGAAGCATATTATATTAGCATATCCTCCTCCTCCTAAGCTATCTAATGGGTCTTAAAATGATTGATATAAATAAATGATCTAAAAAGACTAAGCTTTCTACAATGCATAAACAAGAAAATAACACCCATTAAAAGAGAAGGATAAACAATCTAGGTTTAATGAAAGGACTAAGCTTTATACAATGCATAAACAAGGAAAAAAACACCCACTAAAAGAGAAGGATAAGTGATGGTTTATAATGTGAAAAACTATCTCCATTATCTTTAGAGAATAAATATGTTTCACTCATACTTAACAAAACCCCCTATTAGTCTTGCGGGCAAAAGCCCACCAAGCCTCATACCTTATTATTGCCAACTATTCCATAAGATAGGCTAAAGCTGGAGAAACACATAAAGCATATGCTCATTTCACAATGGATTTTTTTTTAATGTAATACTAGATTTGGATGTCTTATGACCACCATAGATTATTAAACTTTGTCAATGATGTATGGCATTCTAGCTAAAACAATTTCTTACTATGCTCACAAAGTTGATACCATATTACTCACAAGCTAACGGCCAATCAAAGAGAACAAGTAACATAATTTATACTATCATGGCAAAGACAATTGAATCAAGCCATAACGACCACGTTAGGAGCCTATAATACTTCTTACATAAACATGACTCCCTTCAATCTAACATACAAACTTAATGTAGTAATTCTTATAGATTACCTTGTACCAAGTCTTTAAGTTGCAGTGAAGGAGAGGATGACTAAGAAATATCTTTATACAACATTTATGTGAGCTTGAAAAGCTTGAAGATGCTACACTCATGGTAGTCTATACTATGATTGCCCCGATGACAAACTGTGATATAAGCAATGGTTTGACAAATCATCTAAAGGCTAAGGACTTACATGAAGGTGAAATGGTCCTCAAGTATAACATAAAAAATGCAAAGATAAGGATTAAGTGCATAGGAATAGGATATTTTAGAGTGTTTAAAATTATGCTTGGGGGTTTAGTAAAAATAGAGGGATGATACAAAGATATAAGGCTCTTGTGTGCTTTGAGGAAGAAGCTTTGATGGCAATCTAAATGGAATCTCGTTGAAGGAAAGTTCTTGAACATAATGAACTCGATAATGAACAAAGGATGCCAAACTAATCTATATATAGTGCCTAGGGTCGGCATGGATGTAAGTAGGCCATGGTAGCCAACCCATTGACTATATCATCCAATTGGGTATCATCTGATTGACCATATTAGACTACAACATAGTACCTAGGGACCTTACGTATAGCTCCCATGCTCTTCTAAGATAATTTGGAACCTCAAACGAGTCTCGCAACTTGAGAACATTATCTCTTGGGGCCCTCACTAATGCGGTCACATAGCCTGCACAAGCATCACCCTACCGAGCAGAGAGCCAACTCTACATAAGTTGTCTCCTAACCAACTAGCCACATTTGGCTACTATCTAGTGTTTAAACTGGGAACTATCGGCGGGCGCTCACACCACAATGTCTACTCCTCATATAGGGGCCTTAAAAAATAGATCATATCCATCACCCATAGGTAACAACACGAGGATGGAGCATTGAACAACAACTTCCCCTCTTAATACCTCTTCAATCCAACACTGAGTCGTCGGTCTCGATGAAGATAGCACTCTAGAAAATCTCTGCTCTAACATAGATATGCTCAAAATGTCGTGCCACGGCAACTCTCTAGGGTAGTTCTCATTGATCCAAGATGTAATTCCAGACCCAGTAAGAAAACAATAACTAGAAAAAATAAATAGTAATTCCATACCCAACAAGAAAACATTAATTCTTACTTTCTTATGGAAATACATGATGATGTTGCTTGCCCATTATACAAGGTTCACATATATCTAATATCTCAAAAAATTTCGGTAGATGTCCTTTGCATCTCTTTTAAGACTACAAACTCAAGTGCCCAAATCTTTCATGCCATAGCTTGCTTATCCCAACATTAGCTAAGGTTGTAAAAGCCAACAAGTCATACAAGTTGTTGCACAAAATTCCTCTCCCTCTGACATTTTCACTGACAATTGTGATAACTACTCCTGGCTTATCGAAGAGAACCATTGAGTCATGGTTAGCTATGGCTGCAACTCCTCTTGATGTCTAGCACATAAAGAACATTGGTGGATAATATGATCATTGCTAGAAATAAAAGAAATGGTACTTATTCCCATGGCTAGGAATTTGGCATTGTTCTCAACTACTATCAGCAATGGACTCCCACAAAGGCTTGAGAGAGCTATACCAGCCCTTTTGATTGGTCATATGTCAAGATGTGTCCCTATTGATGATCCATGAACCATCAAGTACGGAGGAAAGTTATGCCTTTGCACATATTTCTTTGATTTCCACAAACATTTCCAATTCCACTTCAACACTATTCCTTCAAAGGATTCAAAATGTCATTCTTCTCATATGCTTCCTTGAGTCTATATAATTTTATCACATGACTAGGCTTGTCATAGTAGAAACATTTTGATTTGATTTCTTCTTCTTCTTAGTAACATTGGGGTTACTGGAGCCCTTCCCCTTGCCATTCTCTGTATTTGCAAAGAATGCAACATCACTACCAACTCTAGCTTTAAAATGCATCTCCTCCTCCACCAACATTACAATGAACTCCTACGTGCTTAGTGATGTCACTAAACTATCATACTTTGGGGCTAAGACTTGGATATACTTGTATGTCAATTGTTCACTGGTCTTATGATACCCACTATTGCTATTTACTCTTGTAGATTCTTTATTTGCAATATGAACTGCTTTACTAGTTCTCCTTTATAATGCTTTCCTAAAGGAGAATTATTTATCCATGATATGAAATACTCTACTACTACTTTAGAATGCTTTTCTACTGCAAGATAATTCTCAAGGTTTCATATCCTTGTCTCATTCCTCAGCTCATACTAGTTCTTAAGAACTTGCCATGCTTCAGAAGTTGTGGTAGTTAGAGGCCGAAGCCTTTACCACATTGCTAACTCGAAAGCTCTTTACAAGAATCTGAAGGGAAAGGTACATTGCTTCCATATGCTCCACAAAGATCCTTTGTAATGCTAGCAAAGAGCTTCCATCCCCTATGCCTCGCCCATCTCATTCGCAACTTATGACATGGCACCTCATTTGATTTCTTTCACCCCTTTTTTTTTAATAAAAATCGCTAGATGGAAAAGCGGGAATGCTGCCTTTGAATTTTTGAAGTGGCCATGCCACCCTACAACATAGGTGTGTGAGACGGCATCAATTTGTTGTAGACTCCGTCGGCTAGACGACAGCCTAGAGTGTGATGTAGGTTAATCAATGGTCTATGGATAGGCGATGTTTGCTCTGTAGCAGCAATACTGGTCGATATGACTAGCCGGCTAGACCAATCAATATGAGGGAAGGAACAGAAGAGCGAAGGAGAGAGGACGTGGTTGTGTCTCTCCTTACAGTTGGGCATGTAGATTTCCGGTGGTGTGTTTGCTGCGTTGATGAAGAGGTATAGGCTCTAGGGATTTTCATTTGAGTTCCTTGTTAGAGAAAGATGGTTGCACTATGGGAACTTCATCAGGATAGCGTTGATTACGAGGTATTTGCATCTAGCTTCGTTGGTGAAGATGGGGTTGAAGGAGTAGATGCTTTATCGGAGTTGGTCATTGACGTAGATGGTAGGTCATTGTGTAGAGGGGCTTATGTGGAAGAGGCTTGTAACCTTTTGTGTTCATCATCATAGAAATCCATTAAAGTTGGATCGTCTTCCTTGCAGTATGGTATTGTCAACTTTTTGTCATTGACCATCATGAGTGATGACTCTATCGCTAGCAAAGCACAGTGGTGCATGGGCAGTAATAGTCCATTTATGCCCAAAGAGCAAATCTACTTCCAACACATACTTAACCACAAAAACTTACAAGTAAGGGGGTTAGTTGCAATATACATTGTATGTTCAAAGTACCCCAAACATGGCATGCTCAAGTCTTGTGTAAAGGGAATTCTTTCAGGATGTGCCGTGAGTGTTGGTTGACCTAACAAATCCCATAACTCGCGAGGGTCATGAGATTGTGTTCTCTTGTTGGATAAAGTTATGCTTGAGCTATAGTGATTTTATTTGAAATTTCCAATCCAACCATAATTCTATAGATTTTTTCAGTAAGATATGTTGGAAGTTCCCGCTCCTCCAAGGTCTCTTCTTCCCGTATAATAGCAATTGTACAATGCCTGCAGGAGTGTTCAAGGTGACTGTTTGCATGGATTCATCTATTGAATACAACGATTCACCTATCCAAGTTCCACCAAGGACGACATCATACTCAAGGGAATCTAGGGTAACATGGAATGTAAATTCCATATCTCCACCTATTGTTTGAGTAGTGTAGCTAAGGTAACTTGGAACTTCAATGTTTTGTCCATTGGCTCCTCTTGCAAGACTATTGTCTGTAGGGATCAGTTTAGGTTGTCCCAACAATGACACCCAAGTGTCTATTGTCATGATGTTATGACTAGCGCGAGGGCTAATCAATGGGCGTTTGCGCTTAACATCATTGCCTGTTGGGAAATCCAACCATACCATGATAGAAGCTTTCAAAGGAACCATGGATGTTTTAGTTTTTGTTTTAGCTTCAGATCCCGTTTTTGTTTCATATTCCCATTCACTTTTATCCTCATTTTGGCTCTCAACTTTTTAAAGAGTATCGAATGTGTACACTAGCACACTTGGCCCTCTGAAAATTCTTAATGAGGTCTGTTTGAAAACTTGCGAATCCTCACAGTCCTGCTCTGTGGAGTTCTTTATGTCTTGGTATAACTCATGTTGAGCCCTTAAAGGTGCAAGTGTTGATGTTATTCTGGCTTCATCATGAGTGAAGAGCATTCCTCCAAATGAGGTTTTGAGAGACTTCTTTAATTTTGTAAGGAAATTATCGAATTCCTCATGTGCTTTCTCAAGCGCATAATTTGTGCAATCTGTCTCAAATGGCTCTTCTGTAGAGAGTATGCTTCCTCTTGAGAAAGGGAAGTGGTACTCCTTTGGGCTTTGCATTTTGGTTACTTTTTTAGGATTGGCATTATGAGGCTCAATCACAACCGGTGATCCTATAAGACACTCAACCAAGCTAAGCATGCTCTCCTGAGATTGTTTTTTGCATTCCACATATGTCATGTGATCATTATTATCAATCTGGGATGGTTGGGTGGGTTTTAGTTTCTTGATTTTGGTTTGTGAAGGGCACTGAGTGAGACGAATCAGAACTTGTTTCATCCTCACTAAGTGACGTACTAGAACTTGTTTCATTTTTTGACTTTCTTTGGATCGTCAGTTTTTCATTATGATTACCCATGTGATGGGATCGAATTTTCTTTTGGGCTTTTGTATCATGTGTCAAACATGTGGGTTTTGTGGTTTGTGTGGTGGCTTGGGAGACAAGTTGCATTGAAGCAACTTGCCTTGGGCAATTTTGGAACATGTAGTCAATGCCACATCGTTCACACATGGGTCACAAGGTGTCAGTGACTATGGGCATGGAAGTATTCCAAACTGTGCAGTCTGGCACCTTGTGAGGTCCACGGTAATAGAAACACTGAAGTATTCGATTAACTACTTCCTAATGAGCAGTTTCTACCCTTTGGGTTGTTTCTGTTTGGTACATAGGAGATAGAGGTTTTGAGTCAATTATAGATGAAGTGGGACATTGCTTAGTATCATGGTCAAAGGTTTTACAATATATGCACTATAGAAAAACAGGTGCCTTGTATGCACAATGGGGATTAGGATGGTCATAATAGTGATTGCATTCAACACAAGGCATTTCGTTCCTCACTTGTAGAGGCATTAAGGATGTTTGGTTTTGAAGGAGTTCATCCTCTCTTAGAGATGTTGATTGAAAGGTTTTACGCAAGACTGCATAAAATTTGAGGAATGTCAATTCCGAGATCGATCTTTCTTTTGCCATTGCTTCACTTGGTTTAGATGAGGAACACCTCATAGCATGATCATCTTCTAGCATGTTATTATCTAAACATATTGCTTCTTTACAACATTGATCGAATGTTTTCGGATTGGATACAATGATCAAGTTGTGTAAGCTGTTATTCTTTAAGCCCAAGATGAAACATCTCTTCAATTGAATATCATTTGATTTTTCCCATGACTCACATCATGAGTCCAAGGTTTTATCCGAAGGATAAAATCTCTAATGGATTCATTTGGTTGACGCTCAATTGAATAGAGTTCTTTTGCTGCACTCCACTGATCAGCTTGTCTTGAAAAACCATGGATAAAGGCTGTTTTCAAGGTTCTGAAGTTAGTTTTGATCACCGGCATCAATGTAATGAACCATCGACTAGCCTTTCCGCTAAGCATAGGTTCAAAGCATAGGTTCAAAAGCATATACCTTGGTGGGATAGTTGGGATTTCCAAAGGCTTCATATCTCTGTTTAAACATTTGAATGAATGGAACGGGGTCTGTTGTTCCATCGTATTTGTCTATAATTTTGAAAATTTATATGACCATACTTCTGTATGAGTCACTGAGGCTCTTGTTGGGAGAGACTCACTGAGTCCTTAGGCTACTCCCCTTCCTAGACTACTCAGTATGTCCAAGGTGGGCATCCAGGAACAGGTTGTTACCTATAGGATTTGTAGGAATGTTAGGTAAGGGACCAAAGCCCGGTGGGATCGAGCTTCTAACCCTTGAGGTCTCGAAGCTCCATAACTCCTTGACAAGCAATTCCACCACACCTCCCACCACACCTCCCACCACAAGAGTTGTCACACCACCGCGTTGCACTACGAGCACTCGTCCCTCCTCTCACCTCACTTTACTTACACACACTCACTAGCATGCATTAGGGAGAGAGATTAGTAAGAGCAAGACTCAATTGCACAATGGGAGAGTATGTTATATTATGAGACATATTCACTTATATACATGGCCATAACTGTTTACACTCACTTAAACTATGGTCAGCTAGGCACTTTAGGCTCATAAGAGGCCTAATGCTATTACAATGACTACTCTCATAATATATCCATGAAGTACATAGCTTAGGACTTCATCCTATCTTGCTACCACATGCTCTTGAAGCGAGAATCGCCATAAATGCTATGTCATACCATTATGGGCGCCCATCCAAGTTGTAGCTTTGAACACTATTGCGCTCAAGGATATACAAACGCTCTACTAAGGAATTACCATCCCAACCCTCTTGAGTAGCAACACGAAGACTAGGAATGACGAATTCCCATGGCATGACTGCTTCTTGGCCATATACCATTTTGAATGGTGTGCAATTAATAGCCACTTTGTACGCAGTACGATAGGCCCATAAAGCTGTCGTCGTAAGATTTAGATCCCAATCCGTGCGATGAGCTTCAACTGTTTTTGTCAAAACAGAGATTAAGGTCTTGTTGGTACTCTCGGCTTGGCCATTCGCTTGCTGCGGATAATAAGGGGTAGATTTATGATGGGATATCATGAAATTTGTTGTGAGCTCCTTAATCACTTCATTTATAAAATGCGTACCATTGTCGCTCACAAGTTCAAAAGGACAGCTGAAGCATGTGATTATATTTTCAAAGAGGAACTTGGCTGTTGTCCTCGCATCTGCCTTATGTGTCGCTTTCGCTTTAGCCCATTTGGTCATATAGTCAGTGGCCACAATAGTATAGCGAGATTGTGTGTTGCGGGTCGCTGGGCTAATCGGTTTCATCGTATGCAACCCTTCACAAAAAGTGATGCATCTTGAAACATAGTGGGCCACCAATACCCTGATTGTAAGATTGCCATCGTGTGATTCTTCCTATGGAGCATGGTTTGTTTACCAGTTTTGTTTACCAGATACAACAATGCTTGATGATCCACATAGAAAACAAACTTGGTGGCAAGGAGGTAATAACAAAATTTCCTTACTGCATATATCATTGCCAACCCTTCTCGCTCTGTAGTGGTGTAGTTCATCTCAGCATCGTTCAACTGGCAACTGGCAAAGCTAATGGGATAGTCTAGTTTGTGTTCTCCAGGTTGAGTTAACACACACCCAATAGCAAAGTTTGAGGCATCAATATGCACATGGAAGATTAAATCCCAGTTAGGCATTCGTAAGATTGGAGCACTCGCCAAGGCCTTCTTTAATAGCTCATACGCACAGTCACAATCTTCGGTCCAAATAAACTCGATGAGAAGCTTATACAACGGTCGAGCTATCTCGGCGAAGAATAGAATAAACCTTCGATGATAACCAACATGGCCCATAAAGCGTTGGACTCCCTTATAGTTGGTGGGTGGGGGCAATTCCAGAATGACTTTGATTTTACTCTCGTCCGTGAAAATCCCATTTTTGGACTCCGTGTTTAACCCAGAATTGGCATTTGAAAGGATTCAAGGAGATGCGATATAATCTACACCTTTCAAATATTTTTCGTAAACACATCAAGTGCTCGTCCCAAGAGGAATGAACACAAAGATCATCTAAGAAAGCTTCACAAAAGTCCCTTAGATATTCCTTAAAGGCTGTGTTTGTCAATCGTTGGAATGTTGCAGGCACATTGGTCAAGCCAAAAGCCATGACATGAAAGGCAAACACTCCAAACTCCGTGATAAATGCTGTTTTAGCTTGGTCCTCTACTGCAATTGTGACCTGATTGTAACCAGAGTACCCATCTAAAAAGCTATATGCCTCCTTGCCTACAACTCTTTCAAGCACATGTTCAGAATACGGCAAGGGGTAATGATCCCTTCTGGTGGCTGCATTAACCTTTTTGAGATCAACGCACACTCTGAGTTTCCCATTTTTCTTTGGTACGATGACTATCGGAGAAACCCATTCTGAGTGCTCAATAGAGTATATGAATCCACATTTTACAAGCTTTTCAATTTCCTCTTATACAATCTTTGCGTACTTAGGATTCATTGGGTAGGGAGGATTCATTGGGTAGGGACGTTGCTCGACTGGTTTAGCAGTGCTAATCATTGGAATCGTGTGTTGCACAACCGAGGGTGGAACACCCTTCATATCATGATATGTCCAAGCAAATATGTCTTTGAATTCCTTAAGAAGCTTCTTGAGTGTAGCTTCCTCCGTCTGGGTGAGGTCTTGTGAGCACTAAAAACCGGGTTAGACTCCTCACTTGGATCTGCTAGTTCTATCTCCTTAACTACTGCCGGGCCATCGTAGACACCACTACTCCCATTGGTAGGCGTTCTATCTCCTTAACTACTGCCGGGCCATCGTAGACACCACTACTCCCATTGGTAGGCGTTCTATCTCCTTAACTACTGCCGGGCCATCGTAGACACCACTACTCCCATTGGTAGGCGTTCGTTGGGCTTTTATGTAGACCACTTTACGTTCCCTTGTGGTAAATGATTTGAAATGCTCGGGTGCGGGGTGTAAGTCTACCGGTTCCTGTTGTGCCAGGTTTTTTTCTTTTAATTCCACATCCTTTTGTTGCTGAGCTAACTCTTGGTTTTGCCGCCTTCTTGCAGTACGACTTAGTTTCGGTTTCTCTTCGATTTCTAATTGGGCGACGTCGTGAGGTTGCGGAATACACCACATGACACTTTGGAGATGACAATTTGGAGGTATGGTCCCCAATTATCCGCTAACTTCCGACGATGAGCGTCAATAGCTCCTACATAACTAAGCCATTCTGTAGTGGATCGCTCTTTGTTTATTGCAGTTCGTACATTAGCTCGATAGCGTTGTCGCTTATGTCTCGTTTTCTTCTGGCCAAGTTTTTGATTTTTATTTCTATCAGATTCGGAGTCACTTGGTTGATCTTCACTTGTGTCCCCCTCACTTTCGGATGAACTGCAAGAGGTCACCGTCCTAGGCCTTGAGCACATTGCTTCCACACTTGGGTGAATATTTGATTTATCCCCCCCATTAGGCCCAGAGTCAGTTTCTTCTTGAGATTCAGACGACTCAGAGTTGCATTGGTCAGAGTCTTCATTACTGTCAGTGTCAAGGGAGTTTGCCGCTTTCTCGCCATCCGGAGTCAAGTGCATAACACTTATCATGTTTATTGGCACCAACGGTGGCATATCTTGCCCCTCAGGCGTTACCCAACTTGTGCCTCTATTTTCCCATGTGTCTATGGTTGCCGCTAGGTGTACCCAATCCACGTTATTCGACTCAGTCATACCCGGTAGGACATCCATATAAGGAGAATCTTTCCCATCATCAGTCTCTTTTTTGCATGTATAGCAATACCTTAATGGGACGGAGTGAATAGTGGTATCCGATCGATTATCGATGATAACCTTGCTTCCTAAAGGATGCGCGCAACCATTCTCAAGATCAACTTGAATGACAGAGTCCTAGAATTGTAGGTAGACATGGTTTTTTGACCAATCATGTACCAATTGTGCTTCCCTCATGAAAGGACGTCCTAAGATCATCTGCTGATATGACATAGGATGCTTGGAGAAATCCATTATAATGAAGGTATGTCTTACCTTGTATCCCAGAACCTTGATCTTAAGGTCCCTTAACATTCCAATAGGTTTAGCAATAGTTCCGTTTTGCCATCTTAACTACTATGTTTGTGACTTCAAGGTGAGGTCTTCCCATAGATTCCCAACAGTTTTTAGTCACAATGCTCACTCCAGCACCACCATCAAGGATTCCCTTTAGAGTTAATCCCTTGGTAGTAATGGGGAGGGTTGCATTAGATTCGTCACCTTCAAAGTACTGTCCCAACTTGTTATAACAGGTATTTCAACGACCGAGTCTTCATCTAGGTTGGGTTGTAGATCCCAATGTTCCCCTTCATCTCGAAGCGTGTCGGGTCTATCCATATTTGCAAATTGTGGTAACCCCGCCTTCAGTTCTCCATTGAGAAATGCCCGAAGAGCTAAGAATAGCTCAGGATCTCCGTATAACTTGGATATGATCGTGGTTCTGATTTCAGAGGACATGAAATCCATTAGCTTGGACACATTCAACGGTACTTTTCGAGATATCACCCCTTGACTAGGGACTGGTGAAGATGGAATCACTTCCTCTTCAATGGGGTCAGGCATTCCCTCACTAAACATTCTTTCCAGAGCAAGAACGGTGTTTGCCCACTTCTTGATGTCCTATCCTCACTTTCTTTCCGAATGATACTAGGTATAGCTAACGGTTTATGGCTCCTGTGAGACTGAACTTGTGTAGGAAACACTGTGTCTGGAATTTTGACTCTTTTAGGGTCTGCTGACTCCAGTTCTCTTTGTGTTTCTTCCACCAAACCTCTTAAGTGTTGCACTTGTTCAATCTCCTCAATTGGGTTTGGGTAAGTTCCAATCTTTTTCTTGAGGGTTTTTGGCCCACGTGGCTTGTCTTGGAGAGTCTCAGTCAGTTTGGGTGGCCAAGAGGGCATTAACTGACTTGGTGGGGCCGAGGAAGTTTCCTTCTGTTTCCCCTTATTTATGTATTCGCTTGATTCTCCTTTGTTGAGCTCCCGAGTGGGTTCCTCCCTTAAGGTAGTGGCTTTGGTCTCCATGGTTTCTATTGAATCAGAATCATCTTCAGGATCATTCATATACACGGGGTCGTCTCATGTTCCTATGTTAGTCTTTGAACTAGGCTTGGAGCTCGTGGCATTAAGCGATCTCTTCCGTCGCGTCTTCTTTTTCTTTGCTCGAGCAATTGATGCAGTATCCCTCTCTTCAAGAATGTAGTTTTGAATTTGAAGCATTGACCGTGTAACTACATTCACGGGTACAACAGGTGTGGTTCCTCGTGCCTGGTTGGTGACCTCAACGAAATTCAATGGCGTAATCTTGGGTGCACTAGGATTATGTGGACATTGAGCAATCAAATGATCTATGCCACAACGATTACATGTAAGTACCGGCATTCCCGAGATGTGCTCCCTTGATTTGGTTGCATTTGAGTAGCAATCTTTTGTAGCCTATTAGGGCACTCCACTACACGATGTGGTCCACCACAATCATAGCATTGAAGAGGTGGTCTCCTCGCCAAGGTATTAAGGTTTTGCCCTCTTGTGGTGGCGAGAGCAGCAGCTTGATATACAGGCTTGACTTGCCCGAAATGATCCTCCATGCAGTACTGGGGAGTCATTTCAAACGTATCAATCCCATATGAAACAGTGGGATCTATCTCCTCTTCATAATCCCCACATGCACTATGTGACTCGCAACCCATCTGGTTTACTGGGGTAATCCTTGGATGTGGAGGTTGTGGTCCTAGCACTGGCAGTGGTAACGGCACAGACTGGACTACATTCGGGTTCCTTGGAGCTATGTGCTGTGATGGACGGTTGCTCGACAGGTGGTGCAGGCATCAGCGCGGGTACTTGAGGTGTGTTTGACCAGGCTAGTGATGCCTGATTTGCCAACATATGCTTAAGTACTAGGCAATCCTTAGATTGATGGCCATACTTACCACATGCATTGCAATTCCCATTGAATTTGACTCTGAATGTGGGACATTCACTCGTGCTATGTGGTCCTAAGCAAACCAAACACCATTGTTGCTCTCTTCTTGGGTACATATGGCTATTTTGAGGAGCTCGATTACCCCGGTGGGTCACAGACATTTCGGATATCTTGGGCTCCTTGGTAATAGGTTTTACCGTCATTGGCTCGTGCCCAGATACTTGTGAACTAACGGATATTGTCTTCGAAGACACCTTTTTACCTGCAATCATCAAGTTGTCTTCTAACTGGATTGCATTGGCAGTGACTGCTTTCCACGTTGTAAGACCTCTAATGACTAGGCCATTGTATATGTCCTCGTGGCACAATCCTCAGATGAATCTATCGAGCAGTTGGTTGTTATTGAAGCGCTCATCGAGAGTGCAGCGAGAATTTAGATGCTTTAATCGACTAATAAAGTCTCTCACTGACTCCCCTTCCTCACGTTCAACTTTTTGGAGTTGAGATGCTACTCCCCAAAGCACACCCTCACGTATGTATTCTTTCAAAAACAATCTCTTGAGAGTGGGATAGTGAGTACGCTCTTCAACCCTTAAAGTTCGATACCAATCTCCGGCTTTTCCACTCAAGGTTAAGCCTAAGGCTTTACATTTATGCAGCTCATTGTGCTGTTCCAAGGAATCACACACGTGTTCAAAAACTTCAATGTGCTTCCTAACATCTTCATTACCACTGAAGTTTTGAGTGAGCTTAGCCACTTGTACCACCTTGCTTCTAGGTTCTCTCTCAGGCATGCCCCGCATATTTTTCGCAATAGATCATCCGATCGTCTGAGCAAATGCTGTAAGATCACCTAGGTGAGCAGGCATAGTTGGTGGAGGTGCTTTTGGGATAGCTTGGTTGATAGGAGTTGGTGTTTGTCTTGGTATGTATGTAGCTGACGTAGGATATGATATGTGACTAGGCCTAGCTCCTCTTGGATAAGGGATGTGATAAGGCGGTCGTGGAGCATATGCCATTGGCATACTAAGAGGCATAGGAGCTACATGAGTATGAGTAGCGATAGGTACATATGGTCGATAGGCACTGGCACGCGCTATTGTAGGTACTGTTCCACTAGGTAGCGGTGTCGTACTAACTACAGTGGTAACAGGTGCGCTTTCTGTCATGCTCATCATCGGAGTAGGCATTGTGGATTCCCTAATGGAAAGTTGAGCCAAGGTTGGAAAGCTAAAGTTATTACTCGTAGGCTCAACCTGCATTGAGACTCCAGGCGAAACAACATACGAAGGGTCTATGGAACTCACCGAGGGAGTCTCCAATTATGACAGAGTTGGTTGTTTGGCCTTGCCCGTATCCAAAAATTTCATAGGGCCAGTGGAAACTAGGTTCACTCCCCTATTTTACCTCTCAAATTGGATAATTCTATGAATAACCTCACATATCATTTGTTGTTGCTCCTCTAGATTAGTGGCACTAGATGTAGATCGTATGACTTCTAACCAACCTACATGGTATGTGTAACCCGTGTATAGGTCAATCAAAGTCTCCGTGTGTAGATCATATTCCCAATTTTCATTGAGAAATATCCCATCTAGACTTGGAGTGCCAAACGGTTCTCTTGAAGTGGACGCAATGTCACTTCTCATGGATTGGCTTCTAGGGATCTCTACTTTAGGAAGCGCGTCAGAAGGTGGTAGCTCAGTAGGGCCTTCATTAAACGAAGTGGGTAGGATATCTGTTACCATATTATAGTAGTGATGTGTGTGAACACACTTAGGACCGCCGGGGCACTTTTTCCCTCACTAGGAGGTTTTTTCCCCCGTGCATTGTATATACGCCCATTATCTTCTAGGGCTTGTAATCTTTCTGTTTTTGGCACTCATAATACACTACTGTGTTGTGCTCAAGCTTCCTCATCTTCTTGAAGTTGTGTGTGCATTCCTGCAACCCTAATTCCAACAATTGGTATCAGAGCAGGCTTCCTCCTCCCGGGCAGCATCACCGGCACCTGCCGCTTCATCTCCTCCGATTGCGACGAGGTTTCACGAGCGTCTGCAGGTTAGTATATGCTGTGGGAGAGCCTGTAGGGCTTGGTCATTTCAGAATTTTGATCTGAGGTCATTTCGCCCTCCGTTTTTGCATTCCAAGTACTGCGCAGGCAAAATCGTCCTGCTGTGCAGATTTTCTGTCAGGATTAAAATCTGCAGGACAGGTGCCCATTCGTCTGTTTTGGGCTGTGCTACATAGCACAGGTCAATTTTATACAGGTTTTCCTCTTACAGACAGCATTTACATCTAGTAGTACAGTCATTGGCCATGGCTGACAACAATGATGTATTCCGCATGTTGGCTGCTGAGGATAAGTTGGATGGCACCAACTATCCATTGTGGGCATATATGATGCGACATGTATTGGTAGCAAAGGGGTTATGGAACATTGTGCAGGGTATTGATGCACGTCCTATTGTGGCTGGGAATGCTGCAAACACATCAGAAACAGGTACTGTTGATGATGGTGCAGGCACAAGTGCTGTAGCAGCTGTTCGAGAACCACCACTTTCAGCAGAGCAGATTCGTTGGGATGGTAGAGATGCGCAGGCTCATGCCTTGATTGCGCTGTCTGTCAAACGTACCATTATCCCACATATTCGCTCCTGCAGGACTTCTAAGGATGCTTGGGATGTACTTGCCACATTGTATCAGGCAAGAAATGAGGCTCGTGTTGCTTACCTCCGAAAACAGTTGGAGAGTGAGCATATGAACGAAGGTGATTCTATGGATAGCTTTTTGACAAAGATCAAGGATTTCAAAGAGCAGCTCATTTCTGCAGATGAAATCCTGTCAGACAGTTCACTTGTGCAGACTGTTTTGAATGGTCTACCAGATTCTTATCAGGGTTTTGCTTCCACTCTTCGCTTGATGATGAAAGGCAATCCCAATGCCTTATCATTTGAGGAGTTAGTTTCTGTTTTGCTGCAAGAAGACCAGTCAAGGCAAAACAGGAATATTATGCGTGTCGCAGATCAAGCTTTCGTTGCTAGTCAGAGAAGCGGGAAAGGTAAAGCTGGCTTTTCTTCTAGTAAGCAGAAATCTGCAAATGCTGCGCAACCAAAGAAGGAAGACAAAGATGAGAAGAAGGGTGACAAACAGAAGACATTTTGCAAGTACTGTAAGGGAAATGATCATGTCATCAAAGCGTGTCCTAAGCTGGCTGCGAAAGAGGCTAAGAAGAAAGAGGCTGGTATGGCTGTTGCAGATGCCTCTCCTTCTAACAATGAATCTGCTAATGTTGTGCTAGATACAGAATGGGCATTCAATGCGCAGTGCAGTTATGACCCATCTTTGCATGACACATGTATGTCTGCAGTAGATTCAGATGTATGGTACTTTGACAGTGGTGCCACTAAGCATATCACCTCGCAGCGCAGTTTATTCACTTTCCTTGAGTCTGCTCCCACAGGGAATACTGTCACTTGTGCCAATAACTCCTCTTATCCCGTTCAAGGAGTTGGACAGATTGTGCTGAATGTTGCAAATGGCAACACCTTTACACTTTTTGATGCATTGTATGTGCCAGGGATCAAAAAGAATCTGCTGTCAGTCTCCGCATTTGCCAAAACAGGTTTGGTTGTAAAATTTGTGGATGACAGATGTACTGTTCATGATCTCTCTTGTGGTGACATCATTGTAGCATCTGGTTCACTATGTCGAGGGCTGTATAAGCTCAATATGGATGGCAAATGTGTAGAGGATTCAGCATGTGCTATTATGGATACGCAGGCTATTTCAAATGCAAAACTGTGGCATGCACGTTTTGGTCATCTGAATTTTGCAAGTTTGCTACGCCTGCAGAAATCTGAAATGGTGTCTTCTTTGCCTAAGCTTGAGGCACCTGTCAAGCATGTTTGTGAGGGCTGCATATTGGGTAAAATGCAGCGTGCTTCCTTTCCCAAAGATGGATCAGTGAGAGCTGAACGCAGATTGCAGCTTGTTCACAGTGATGTTTGTGGTCCCATGCAAACTCCATCATTTGGAAACTACCTTTACTTCGTGACTTTCATTGATGATTTTACCAGGCATGCATGGGTATATCCTTTGAAGGCAAAGTCCGAAGTGTTTTTGTGCTTCAAACAGTTTTTGGTTATGGCTGAAAATGTGTCAGAAAGTAAGATGGGCACCCTCCGTTCAGATCGAGGGGGGGAGTATATGTCTTCAGAATTTAATGCATTTCTGGCTGAGCGTGGGATAAAACACCAATGTACAGTGCCGTATACACCACAGCAAAATGGTGTGGCTGAGAGAAAAAACAGGTCTCTCATGGAAATGGCAAGATGTATGGTTAAGAGTCAAAGTCTACCACATGGTTTTTGGCTTGAGGCTGTCATGTGTGCCACTTATGTACTAAACAGGTGTCCCACCAAAGCATTACAGGTTGTCACTCCATATGAGGCTTGGCATGGCCGCAAGCCATCTGTTGGCCATTTACGTGTTTTTGGTTGCCTGGCATATGCATTAGTGCCTGTGCAACATCGCAGAAAATTGGATGACAAAGCTGTCAAATGTATTTTTGTTGGATATAGTGCTGAGAGCAAAGGCTATCGTTTGTATCATCCACAGACAAAGCGCATTTTGGTTAGCCGTGATGTTGTATTTGTGGAAGATGCAGTTCAGCCCTTGGTTTCATGTACTAAGGAGACAGATATCAGCTCACGTGATGTCTATGATACATTGTTGCCTCTTTTCAGTGGTGCACAGTCAAGTGCAATACCTCATGAGGCAGTTTTTCAGCCTATGCAGGTTTTAAATGATGGCACAGATCAGCCTATATCTGATGCAGATGTGCATGATGCACTTGAGGATGAGAGACAAGAGATTGAGGGCTCTAGGAACATGCCTAGATGGCTGGTGCAGACTTTGCGTGACAGCAAGTTGGATGCCCCTTTGTCTAGTCGCACTCGTTCTGGCTCTCATGGTGCCTCTTATGCGTCAGATTGTTATGCATTGGCTGTTTCTAGTATGTGCGATGAAAGTGAGCCTGTTTCATTTGATGAGGCACAAAGTTCAGAAAATTGGATGGCTGCTATGCAAGCAGAATACGATGCTATTATGAAGAATGGTACATGGTCTTTATGTGACTTGCCCCCTGGCAAGAAGGCCATTGGCACTAAGTGGGTATACAAATTGAAGTGTAAGCCTGATGGCACAGTGGATCGCCATAAGGCTAGGCTTGTTGCAAAAGGTTATGCTCAAGAGAAGGGCATTGATTTTGATGAGACTTTTGCTCCCACATGTCGTATGACCACTGTTCGTAGCATCTGTGCATTAGCAGCTCATAATGGTTGGAATGTACATCAGCTGGACATAAAGACTGCGTTCTTAAATGGAGATTTGCATGAGGAGGTGTATGTATCGCAGCCTCGTGGTTTTGTTCAAAGAGGGCAGGAAAACAAAGTGTGCAGATTAAAAAAGGCTTTATATGGTTTAAAACAAGCTCCACGAGCTTGGTATGAAAAAATACATGCATATTTGACTGCACATGGGTTTCAGAATAGTCCAACAGAAAGCACTTTGTATGTTAAACGTGTGGATGGTGTACATCTAATCATTGCTCTCTATGTCGATGACATGCTGCTCACAGGACCAAATGAGAGTCATATTGCTGATTTTAAGGCTGATTTGAATGCCTCTTTTGAGATGTCAGATTTGGGGCATTTGCATCATTATTTGGGGATACAATTTAAGCAGTGTGATGGAGGTATTGCTTTGTGTCAGACAAAGTATATTGAAACATTGTTGCGGAGATTTGGCCTTGAAGACTGCAAGCCTATTGCTACTCCAATGGAGACAGGTTTGAAGTTGAGTCTTCATGATGCTGGAGATCACTTTGATGTCACACTCTATCAGACAGCTGTTGGTTGCCTCATTTATGTATGCATTACGAGGCCAGACATTCAGTTTTCAGTCTCACAGGTGAGCAGATTTATGCATAGCCCAGGCATTAAGCATTGGCAGGCAGTGAAGCGTATCTTTCGCTATTTGAGTGGTACTCGGCATCTTGGGTTGTTTTATCCCAAGGGGGGATCATTGCCGCCAGATTTACATGCTTTTTCAGATTCTGACTGGGCTGGTTGTTATGACACACGCGTGTCCACGAGTGGTTTTTGCTTCATGCTTGGAAGCTCATGCATATCATGGTTGAGCAAGAAGCAGCCTACTGTGGCCACTTCTAGTTGTGAAGCTGAGTACAGGGCAGCTTTCACAGCTACGGTTGAGTGTGTGTGGCTCAGACGCCTTATGGCTGATTTGGGTGTTGGGCAGCCATCTGCCACCACCATCTTCACTGACAGTCAGAGCGCATTGGCAGTTGCGCGGAACCCAGTGTTCCATGCTCGTACGAAGCACATTGAGGTGCACTACCATTATGTCAGGGAGAGACTCTCTGCAGGAGAGATCAGTTTGGCTTATGTGCCAACACAGGATAACCTTGCAGACCTTTTCACAAAGGCTCTGCCTCGTGAGAAGTTCGAAGCTTTTCGCAAAGCTTTGGGCTTACTCCCTTTTGTGGATTCGTCCACATAGCTAGGCACTTCCCTATACATGAGTGCTAGCTCTTGTTCACCGCATCACTCCAGGGGGGATTTGTTACCATATTATAGTAGTGATGTGTGTGAACACACTTAGGACCGCCGGGGCACTTTTTCCCTCACTAGGAGGTTTTTTCCCCCGTGCATTGTATATACGCCCATTATCTTCTAGGGCTTGTAATCTTTCTGTTTTTGGCACTCATAATACACTACTGTGTTGTGCTCAAGCTTCCTCATCTTCTTGAAGTTGTGTGTGCATTCCTGCAACCCTAATTCCAACAATATCCACATGGACACTCTTTGGGAGGGTAGGGTCTACATGAGATGTGAATGGCGAATCTACTACCCCTCCTTCATTTACTTCGCTTGTCGCATGTTCAGAGCGTGTAGCTCTACTAAAGGTCTCTATTAGATGACTAAACATGCTAGATTCGGGTTGTGGGACCCAAACTGGCATGTTTTGGCTTGCCTTCTCAGGGTTTTTGGTAGGGTCCCCTTCCATGGCTTCTGAGTGAGAGGACGAGTCACTATCCATTCGTGGATCTTGGGTTGCACTCCCTTGGGTTCCAGCTGAAGGCCAAGATGCTAACGTGGAGGGATGGTGTGAGCCTGCGTAAACTGAAACGCTTTCTAGTGGCTCAGACTCTAGCACACGACCAGAGTGTAGATGCATGTGACGTGGGTACCCTACGGGTGTTGGTAACTACCCTTGAAGCCCACACAAGTGGTTTCTTAGGTGTTTCGCACCCCGTTTTTACTTGTTTTTATATTGTTTTTAACTCGTTTTTAACCCCCTTACTTATGGTCGAACCTGGACTAGGGCGTGTGATAGCTCGAGATGAGCGTATCGTTTAAAGGATCCTAGCATGCTTTACAGCACAGTGTTCGCCTATTCGGAGCTCCTGTGGTCCTCAGAACAGTCTATTTACTTGTGGGGGAAGGGTGAAGGCTTTATTCCACATGCTCACTCTACTCCTTGGGGGGTGGGCTACATATAGAGCTCCACTTCCCTTAAGCTTTTACTTGAAAGAAAGCTATGGAGGCTCACTCTCCTATATATATATATATAAAGACCAAGACCGGGGTCGGGCTCAATTGGGGGTTTTTTCTTTTCAAAAATTTTTCCTTCAAATCAAAAATCTCTTTCCTCTCCGCACGGGTTTCGTTTTTTTTAATTAATTAATTTTAATTTTATCTTTTTCTTTTAATTTATTTTTTGTTTTTTTATTTTTTTTGAAACAAAATTCTCTAGGGTTTCTTTCTAGGGTTTGGGCTTCATAGCGCCTTGCTGCTCTCGCACACACGTCGCAGAGCGGGACGCGAGTGCAAACAGCCTCGTTCATGCTCACATACACACGCACCCTCGCAACGCAAGAAACCAGAACGCACACACGCTGCGCGCAGACCAGAGATATAACCAGGTTGAACAAATTGCAAAAAACGAATCGCAGCAAACAAAACAGTCAACACCATACACACATTCACACTTCTCAATGCCTTTCCTACAGTATAAATTTCACTTCACGCAGAAGCTCGAGCTGCAAACTGGAGCTTGGTGTAGGGCATTTCCTCGGCAGGAGGCGGCGCCAAAAATGTGCGCTTTTACCGCACGAGTCGAAGCTGGCGAACACCGTATGCGAGCCACGAATGGCTGCAAGCATACAACCAAAAACCTAGCAAGCTCAAACAGAAAGCAAAGGTGTGTCACTCACCGCTCAAACCGCCGCCGTGAAGGATTCTCGCGTCGTGCTAGCCGCTGTCGCCGCTCTACCACCCCGCCGTCACCGTGCCACCACACAGTGCTCGATCACTGTCTCTCTCTCTCTCTCTCTCTCTCACACACACACACACACACACATACGCAGGAGAAGGGGAACGAGAAGATAAGGCAAGAGCACACTTTATATTCAACACATTGAGAATGAGAGTTTTAGGGTTACATTTGACTCTTATAGGTGACTTAGCCATTCACACATGGGCGCCCATACATGGCCGGGTGATCCTAACCCTTATCCTGCTGATATTCAAGGTGCGCCTCTCATCGACAATCACCCAATCCCTTTATCCTTTACATATGGTGCCGACAAGCCCGGCCCATGACTCAGAATACTTAAATTAATTACATGACGTAAAACATAGTACGTCTCAATGTCCGTCATAGGTTAACATTCACCTTCAACACCAACATAACCTCACCCCCTTTGGTCAATGTATTCGCCTAATCTCTAAGAACCACGCTATGAGATTGTGACATACTATCATGTCGTGCTAAGAAGGTCCAAACTACCATCTACCCATGTAAATTATTCAATGGTGGTCTTGGCACACTCACTCTTATTAATCACAGGGTGTGGACTATTTCTGCCAACTAAGTAATTTTAAAGGGTCCATGCCACTTCCACAACCAAAGGAGACCTTGCATTAAGAACCTCTACATCGCCTATCACCTTCTATGCTGCCTCGACAAGTTGCCTACCACTAAGGCTATCCAAAGCTTCTCATAGGTATGCCTTGCATTCGGTTGAGGATCGGTCCTGACCGATACCTTGACCTTTACATCATCTATCTCCTTCCATGCTATCTCGAAAAGCTGCCTACTACCACTAGGGCTACCCAAAGCTTCTCACCACTATGCCTTGCATTCGGTTGAGGATCAGTCCTGAACCATAGCTCAACCTTGCATCATGATGAAGAACCTCTACTGTGCCTATCACCTTGACAAGTTGCCTACCACTAGGGCTACCCAAAGCTTCTCACCACTATGCCTTGCATCATTCAATTGAGGATTGGCATATCGTGTACCATCCACACCTTTCCACCCCACCCTGTAGCTTCACCACTGACTTGGGTGACACGAGGACGTGGTTATTAAGAAGGGGGTATATTAACCACTCCATCGATTAACATGGTTTCACCTACCTAACTATAGGGTCATAAGGTGCTTTGCCATCTTACTCGCTTGAATGGGCACTTATCTTTTGTAAGATAGTGCTAGAACATATAAAGCGGCCTTACCTTAAGCTTAATTTTCCGCTTGCATTATCTTTTTCTTCTTCCCCCCGCATTTTGTGAGAGAGAACCATCACAAAGGACAATCTCTATTTGCCTCCATCTAGGCTAAGAGGGCTCTCCCTTCACCCCATGGCATGAAGCGTTTTGGTGTGACAACAAAGATGGATGAGCTAGTGGACTGACATTAGGAAGTTGCAATTGCGCTCTAAGGCAAGGCCCAATGACACATGATTTGGCAAGCTAAGCTCTTGACTTGAACAAACTTCCTAAGATTCTTGATCTTAGCCATCAGCTTCCCTCTCTGCTTCTCATTCCTGCAGCTCCTATGAGACTGCAAGTCTTCCCTCAAGGTTCGATCTCACACACACACACACACACAACTCTTCCCTCTTACTCTTTATCTGAGTGTGTTAGCCCTATGGGTTGTTACAAGAAAGACTACTAATGATGGTTCTATTAAGACGAAAGGCGCCAAATGGTAGCTAGCCAATGATGACTGAAGGCTTGTTCACTATGGGTTGTTACAAGAAAGACTACTAATGATGGTTCTATTAAGACGAAAGGCGCCAAATGGTAGTTAGCCAATGATGACTGAAGGCTTGTTCACTTGCCAATATCAAGGGTAACATTTCAGAAAAGTATTATATATATCAAGAGAAGTCATTTTCATATACCCAATTTATTAGTGTAAGGTTTAACCTAAGTTACATTATTTGTCAATTCGTTTCAAGAAATAATGGTCGAACTATACGTATGACCTTATTATATTCACTTGCACTATTCGTTGCATGTCATGTATAATTAATTAATTATTTTTGCTATTTCATATCATACAAAATGCTTTTCGCATGAAAGATAAATAAATACAGAAAGAAAATTTATTTTGATTTTTAAAAATAGAGAAGCTTAATTTTAGTACTAAACAAAAGGGCTACATCACAAGTGTATGCTCAAAATTTTATGTAAAATCTACTGTAAGGTCCAAAGAAAAATAAATTTAAAGATACTAAAGTGATATAATTTTCAATCAAAGATATTAGATATACAATGGCATACTTAAGTCCTATAAATTAGCAAAGATACTTAATTTTAAAATGAAAAATACTTGAAGACAGAAAATTATGAAAATTTGAAAAGAAATATAATACCCAAGTACATATCCATAATTTATTTAGTCATACTAAACATTAATAAATATAAGTTGAACTTAATCAACAACACAAACCAACTTTAACTTAATCAACAACGCAAAATTAAACTTAAAACAACAAACAAAAACTAACTCCTCACCACAAAACTAAAGATATTGATAAGTGGTTTCAAGCACATATGGCAATTCTTAGCAAAGTTAACTCTGGAAACATTAATCCTTCTTGCCAAAGGCTTCATTATTTATTTTTTAGCACTCCTCAACACTATAAGATTCGCACAACCATTGTTTATATAATTTTTTAAAATGTACAAAAGGCTTTCATATGAAAGTATTTATTTGTACAAAAGAATCTCACATGAAAGCAATTTTCCGTATGAAAATTTGTTGTTGTATGAAAGCCTTTCACACATGAAATAAAGAAGAAACAAAAAAAACTATTTCGTACATTTCTGTGTGCGGGAGACTTTCATACGAAAAGTTACTTTCGTATAATTTTTTTTTTGTTTTTTGTGTGTGAATTTTTTTTGTGTAACCATTCATACGAAAGGCTTTTGTATGAAATAAGTTTGAGCCTATATTCAAAAAATACATGACTAATAATAAAATATTCTCATAAAAGTTTTATTCCAACTGAATATTGCAATCTAGAGTTTCACCTTACAGGTTCATCATCCTAGGCTTTCCTTTGCCCACTCCCTCTCCCCTTGCCTCCCCCAATTCCTTGCAGGCTTTTTTCCTTAGCACACACTATTCCATACTCAGCTTTAATATGCTTCCACGGAGAGAGAGAGAGAGAGAGAGAGAGAGAGAGAGAGAGAGAGAGAATCCCACCTGTGCTCTGTGAAAGCATGGGGTTTACATTTGCCCAAACTACCAAATTTAAAGATACTTGAAGTTTTGTTTCCTAAGGTTCATGCAAAATTATAGGCCATTTAGTTAATATGAGTTTCCCCTCTAGCCCTAAGGTTTCTTGGTACACATTAACTATATATTGCAAGAAATTGTTAGGGATGTGCTTGTCTTCCTATCTTAGCTACAAAAAGTAAGTATAGCAAAGCCAACAAAACAGGAGATCTCTTAGAGCCTGTGCACATGGCCAAGAAAACAAGTTTATTTATTTTTAATGCAAGAGTGGGTGCGGAATTACATGCAATCATATCCACTATGGGAGTGGGTAGATTCGAACCAAGCCCCTCCATGTAAGAACGTGTGGGCACTGCCCAGAAGACAGAAAGGGGGAAGGGGAGGAGGAGGGGGAGGTGTGAGGACAGAGGATGGATGAGGCAGAAAGGAAGGGTAGGATGGACACATATAGAAGGGGTAGGAGGTGGCATTAGTGAAGGATAGCTAAAATTCCGTTTTTTCATGATTTACTTTATTTTGGGTAGATTCGAACCAAGCCCCTCCATGTAAGAACGTGTGGGCACTGCCCAGAAGACAGAAAGGGGGAAGGGGAGGAGGAGGGGGAGGTGTGAGGACAGAGGATGGATGAGGCAGAAAGGAAGGGTAGGATGGACACATATAGAAGGGGTAGGAGGTGGCATTAGTGAAGGATAGCTAAAATTCCGTTTTTTCATGATTTACTTTATTTTTTTGACGGTCGCTCGAAAGAAGCGGCTGTACTTTACGGCGGTGGCGGCCAAAGTGCCCAGAAGCAGGCATCATGAGGCCAATCAAAAAACAACCGTGGTTTCCACTCATGCCTTTTCTTGTAGGTGCTTTTTGTGCCTCTCTCTCTCTCTCGAGACCAATGCTTGGCAACTTAAAGACATCACGTGGCGTCCACGTGGGCGGTGTGCAAGAAGAGATTCGCAAGCCCTGAAAATGCTGGCACGAAATGCGAATGCAGATCCAAATGAACTGCCATTTGCATTTCGTCTCTCTCTAGCTCCCCCCCCCCCGCTTTCCATTCTCTCTCTCTCTCTTCCGGAAAAGCCCGTTTTGGCAGCCCAACAGCACAGTCCTTACTGACGGGCTCTTCTGTTTTGGCCGCGTTTAGGGTTCTGCGCAGTGTTTTACACTTCCTGCTGCTGGATCTCTTTAGATCTTTGTAAAATCAAGCCTAGATTTTGTTCTTTTCCTGCTTCTGGGCGACCAGAGAACACCCAACATGTAATACCTGCAGCAAAAGCTACTGTGTAAGTGTAAGGTTTTCACTAGCCTTAAAAACATTTCTCATGTAACATATACCATTTGAAGGGCCTAATTGGTATCAAAACAACATTTTCGTTTGGTCGTCGAGCAAAAGGGAGTGAATCCAAATGCAAAAGAGGAAGTGGAGATAGTGAATGCTCTTCTCCAAAAATGCGACTCATGAATATGAAGTATGTCTAAGGGTGTATAGATCTGTTCTATGCAGTGTGATGCCATGCGTACCCTCTGTGATGTCTGCGAGGCTGCGCCTGCTCGGTATTTCTGCGCTGCAGATGAGGCAGCTTTGTGCCGTCAGTGTGATGAAAGGGTATGCCATAAATGTTGGTATAAATTTGCAAAACCAAGTCTGAGATCTTCACAATAGATTAAATGCTGGTTTCTGGCAACTGCGCGCGTGCACGTGCATGCATGTATGTAAGTTTATCAATTTGTTATGAGATAGTGTAGTTGACTGCTCTCATGTGAGGAGAGTGCTTTTGTTAGGTGTATGGTCAAATAACATAGTTATTTGTCCCAAAAACCATAGCAAGGCATGTCAAAAACTATTGTATTGAAGTGTGGACATGTTGGCACACAGCTTGATGGTGTTTTTAATGCTTTTCTAAACCAGGTACATGGGTGTAACAAACTAGCTGGGCGGCACCTGCGGCTGGAGCTCACAGAAGCCAGAAAAGTGCCCCCATGTGATATATGTGAGATCAGCCCTGGTATGAATATGGTCATACATTTGTATAGCCTGTATTCTCTTCCTTTTGGCAAGGACTTGTTTGAACACTTACATTGCTCTTTGTTGTCAACGAGCAGCTTATTTCTTTTGCGGGGTCGATGGCACATCTTTGTGCCTTCAATGTGATATGCATGTACACATCGGAGCCAAGAGGATGCATGAGCGATATATTATGATGGGACAAAGGGTTGAGGTGAGGGATAGGGCCCATGCAGTGTTGCACTCATTATACATCACTCATGTCTCACCATTAAGAGGCATTTCCAATGAAGCTTTGCTTGGATTTGATGTTCGTAATGTTGAGTTTGTGATTGATCATTTGCCATAATGGCGTTGATTTTTGTCTTGACTCCCAAAGCTGTGCATGATATTGACATCTTGGATGTATGAATGCAGCTGCCCTCTGTTTCTGTAAAGGAGGAGGGGGCTCATCATGGACCCCAAGAGATGAAGCATGGCCAAGGCACAGCTCACCACCCTCTCCATACTCATCAGCAAAAGGGGAACCCCAAATACAGTAATGAGTGGAACAACAGCAATGCTCCTGCTGTGGCGATTGCTGTGGGAGAAGCTGAACTGACCAACAGCCAGCCAAGTAGTCTCAGCTCTGGCCCAACAAACACTCAAGACCAAGAAGGTCAGCCTGGTCAGGTATGCAATGTACCCTTAAACGTGGCCCATTGTTGCAAGCCATTTGAAGTAGTGTAATAGGTTTCTAGAGCAGGTAATTAACCAACTAGCTACCCTCACATTCACATGGGTGCTAGATGTAAAGTGTTCCCTAATTTACACACCAGCAAAGAGCAATGTAGGCTTTTTGAAGCACAATTAAGGCTAACAGAACTGATGGCCATCAAAGCAGGAAAAGCCATGTATGGCCCTGGTGATCGGTGGCTCCTTATAGAAATGTCTTCATGTTATATGCACACACATGTTTTTGGTGGATTGTGATTCACATGTGCATGCTTGCATGCACATGCATACAAAGTGGCTGCATGAGTTCAGGTTAGTTGATGTCTGAGCGGAGAATGCACCAACACAGAGATCCGGTGTCATGATACATACATCTTCTGTTAAATCATATTGAGATTTGGAGTAATGAAATTTTGATCTTTTTCTGGGACTATGCAGGGTGGGCAAGATGAACTGGTCTGTAATGATGATGGATGTGTAGAAGTGGTTCCAGAATTCTCATCAATGAATATGGATATCATTTCTAAAGTGGAATGAACCCCTGTTGAGAAGTTCCCATCTCTCACTTCATCTATAGGGTATTTTCATGACTGATAATAGGGAGCAGATGTAGCTTGATGAACTAAAGATTCTGATTCTTGGCTCTGAGAGAGGGCTTGAAGAAGAGGGCACTTTGACTTTATTTCAAGAGTTGGTGATGGTATGTTCCAGAAGGTATTGGTACTAATTTGATTCCTGAAGCAAGCCTGAGAGCTCTTTCCATTAGGGGGAGAGTTGTAGCAGCCACACTTGAATCCTGATGGGATGTTTCTTGAAGCCTTTGTATCTAACAGACGAGGTACTAAAGAAGATGTGGGGATACCTAGGAAATACCCCCCAAGTGGCTTTGAGTCTAGTACTGGGCCGGCTATAGCCCATGTAGCCCATGGATTTTGGTTGTAGAGCATGGAGTGTGTGATTAAGCCATGAAAAGCTGATGCCAAATATATTATTGCTCATGCCTATGTTCCTAGATTCATCTAGGTATATAATTCAGCCGTATTAGCAGACATGCAGATTTCACATTGTGAAGTTTTCGTCGGAGTTGCGGCCAGTTGATATTGTGCTTATTCTTTCTATCTTTAGCGGTGCATTTACCCTATCAACTACTTATTTGCTGTACTAATTCTTTCTATTTGCTACTTCCCTTAGTGCTAGGCTTCATTATGGCTGAGTCTGCCCCGCATCCCCGGAGGTTTGACAGAAACTCAGTACGAAGCGCTTTGTGTGAATATATGCTCTTATGTGTGTGTGTGTGTGTGTGTGTGGAGTGCGTGTGTGAGAGCATATCTTGATACAGAGTTCTACACCCACTATTGGGCATTGATGACGTTATTGGGGATGTCGTAGTATCTAGAACATACTATGCATAGTGGAGTTGATAGTTATATAATCTCATGGGTTGACTACTGTGAGTATATAACATGCACGTTCGTAAAAGGTGAATTTGGGCATGTTCCTGGATTCATCTAGGTATATATATATTATTGCTCATGCCTATGTGATTGAGCCATGAAAAGTATCAAAATCTTTTGTACCTTTCTTAGTATCATTTCTTTAATGTTTAAGTGTAATGGTGGTGGTTGTAGGCCAAGTGTGGTAGTGCAACAGATCAACCACTTTCCATTCTTAAGTCTTAACACCACTTTGCTTTGAGGGGGGTTTGTTATATATTTCTAAGGTTAGTGCAAAGCTCGAGGTGTTGGTTGGACCTTAGGTGATAGGGTAAGAACATAGCATATCAAAACTAAATATTTTTCCAAAGTTAGAAACATGTAAAGCATGTAAAGAGTCATGCATACAAAGGAGATAAAAATGTGGGGAAAGAGACATGGAGGCGGTGCTATATATTGGTAAGCTTTCTTAGAATTAGATAAAGATTATCTTGAATATTGTACATGCTTCTTGTTAATCTTGTCAATTCTCAATTCTATTTTTAATCATTAAATAATATCCCACTCCATTTTTATTCTGAAGCTATTTGTTCCTAGTTACTTAGCAAATCCCAATAGTTATTCTTTAGCTATGGAGATTTAATTGAATCAACGAAGTATATGCTTAGATTTCTCATATATGCTTCGATTTTCTTAAGGAGGTTGAGATATTGTAAGAGTAAGGAGCTTTTTTTCTTGGTCATGCATTATGGTGAAACATTAACATTCATCATAACATTTCACAAATTCATAAGCATTGCCAAAAAGTGTTGTGGTCACCAAAGGCCTACTTGTAGAACCTTGCATGTAATAGTGCCTCTAGTAAAGTATTCTCAAGTAATGGGCTTGTTCGAGTACAATGAAAATTTCATTATCATGCTTATCTCTAGATATTTCCATGACATCTTTGTACTCTAAATAATATGAACAAAATAACAATTTCTTCACAAATTTGATCATGAAAGAGCAAAGAGTTTTGATTTATGAAAGACTACATGATTATGAATGATGTAGGATTGTGAATGCTTACACTTACATTTGTGAGCATGTTCAATCACGTTCGTACTCAATTTGGGTAAGTCGATGGTTGTTGGTTAGCCAAATTTATGAGTAAAGGATTCTTTAAATTTATGGGTGAAGTTAAATCATGTACGTTGTTCATTCATGTTTTTTTGTTTCTTCACATTTATTCACATCTATGAATCATGACTTTTGTTCGTGAATTTAAATTAAATTTTTTAAAAGTCATGGCTAAACTTTTAAATTCTCAATTATGAGTAAAAGTTTGCTCATGCCCTAATTCAGTTCATGAATGGTTTTTTTTAAAACAATTTGTTAAACTATCTTCTAACACTCACATGAGTCTATGGTTCATGTTCCTGAGTAATTGTTTAGTCTCTTGTGAGTGATGTTTCACTCATATTTGTGAGTTTACATGATTTCCAAGAAAGACATGTATAAGATTGTGGTTTGGTAACGTTTGGTGGCCATAATCTCATTTTAAATTGCAATAAGTCTAAATATGAGACTAAATATCTTTATAATGTTTGGTAGCTATAATCTCAATTTAAAATGCAATAAGCTTGAATGTGAGATTGAATATCATAAGCACTGTGTAAGAATACAGAAGAGTGGAAGCATAATCTTTATAACACAAAGCATTGACTTGTAGAAATAAGTGGAGAGTAAATAATATTATAGCTTATAAACTTTGATTACAAAAGTTGATGGTTTTTTGCCCACTCATGTGCTTCAAGTAAGGAGATTTGATGGTGACCTAGATAGACTTTGGACAAAGGATGTTTTCTTAAAAGAGCATTTGCACACAATGAACTTGATGATGAACAAAGATTGCTAAACTAGTCTATACATAGTGTCCAAGGTTGCCATAGACATAGGTCTACCATGTTGGCCAACTCACAACTTGGTCGAAAATGACCAATTAATCATATCATGTAGTGGGGACCATATTAGGCTGTAACATGATCCCATTGGGAATGTGTGTAGTTCCCACAGCAATCTAAGATCATCTGGACTCTTAAACATGTCTGCACAAACCTAAGAACAAATGTGTCCTTGGCTTGCTATTCACGGTTTCACTCACAAATACAGTCACATAGCTAGCACAAGCATGCATCCTACTTGGCTAAGTGCCAAGTCTACACAAGTCGTATCTTAACCATCTAGCCACATTTGGTTTCCAATGTCTGAATTGGAATTATCGAGTGTCTGATGGGTGATCACCACACCGATCGTCTTACAAAATAGAGCACATCCATCTTCCACAGTGATATCATGAGGGTGGAGCATTGAGAAAATACTTTATCAACATCCCTTACCTCTTCGATCCAATACTCTAGAAAATCTCTCCCAAGAGCTTTTGTGAAAATATATGCAATTCTTTATCATTGAGGAATAGACAAAGCTCCTAGAAAAAGCTCCACCTCTCCATCCATGACAAGCTCACACACATAGTGATACTGTGCTTCATGGGAGCATGAAACACTAGGTTCTTAGTAATCACTAGCATGCAATTGTGATTGCCACATAGCAACATTGTTGCTCTCTTTTGAGCAACACCTATGTCTCCTGAAATCCTTCTTAACCAGAGTGCTTTGTGCTGCTGTACTCAGCCTTTGTAGAAGAAAGTGCAACTGTAGAGGTGCTGATCCAAGATGTAATTTTAGATCTAATAAAAATAGTAACTAGAAATAGATATTTAGCTTTCACAATCTCCTGCCCAATGTGAGTCACAAAATTTGATCAAGATATCACTTGATGTGTAAGTGATGCCATACCTAATGGTATCTTTGATGTACTTTAACAATCTCCTATCTAATGCGAGTCACAAAATCTAGTCAAGTCAATGTGTAAGTAATACGATACCTAATGGTATCTTTGGTGTACTTTAACACCTATATTGCCACCTTTTAGTGGTTCTCTTGGAGCTAATGTCTGTTGGCAATGATAGGTTCAACCATGGAGCTATGGAGGATGAAATCTCTCCATGGTTGAGAAGGAAGAATAAGAGAGCGAAGAGAGAACAAGTTGGGCACAACACAAGGTGATTGTATTATGAATGAATGAGAATGAGATAAATGAACCATTATAGGGATTAAACCCTATCTTTTGACTCTAACTAAGAGGTTGTTCACACCTAGACTAAGTTGACTATACACCTAATGACTAGATGCTCGTATCCCCAATGTCAAGTGGTATTTCAACACCATCCGTCAACAAAATATCATGACTACTATGATGTCAATGCTAGCTCTAGTTACTGTTTATAAATCTGTTTATGATGACTATCCAAGTGCCTGTAGGTATTACTCATGGTGGTTTACAATGTTAATCAATGATGATAGATGCTAAACAACTAGTTATGATTACATTTCACTGAGGATAGAGGGGTGACCACAAGTGGGTTGGCCTTAGTTGGTTTAGGAAGCCACCTATGCCTTTTATAACATTAATGTTATATAACACAAACCCAAAAAGTCCAGAAGATTCAGATTTTGGGGAATGACTTGGGCAAAGATCCCTTAACATAAAATATAAATTAGAAATAAAGGGAGAGTCTTCCCTTGATGACCAATATGATAATGAAGATCTTCTTGAAAAACCTCGTAATGTTGATGTAGCTCTTGATCTTCTTTATGTCGATGTAGATCTTGATGTTGATGTAGCCCTTGGTTTTCTTCATCCTTGATTTCATTGTGTAATGAAATCCATGTAGGCAAAGATCGATCATATTCTCAATATGTTCATGAAGCTTGACACGATGATGATGCATATCTCTTTCACGTGATAATACATTGAATTTGCTTAAGGGGGTCTTAGCCTTATCAATGGCAAGTGTCTTGCCCTTGTACAAGTGATTTATGAGCATTATAGATGAGCTACATGATGAAGCATATAAGCTCAAAAATCCCATTGTCCCAAACAATGCGAATACAGATTTATACCTGATTTTGTATTAACAAATTGACCACTCAAATCAAGATGCAAGTCTGATTTGATGCTTGCAAGTCAGATGCTTTTGCCAGTTTTAGGACTTGGATCACGATGGTGGAAAATCAGTATGGGGGTAGAGTTTCATTCCTCCGGATTGATAATGGTGGCGAGTTTGTACCATTTGATGACTTCCTTGCTTCTTCGAAGGGCATTCACGACAGATTGCAGTTCCTTACACTCCTTAACAAAATGGAGTTTTGGAACGAAAGAACTGGATCGTCAAAGAGATGGCTTGTGCTTTGTTGCATCATGCAGGTCTCCCTCCTGCTTTATGGGGTGAAGCTGTGGCTACCTTAGTTTATCTCATTAACCGCTCTCTCACAAAAGCGGTTGAGGGGATGACTCCAAAGGAGGCCTTTACAGGGGACACAAGCCTTCTGTATCTCATCTTCGTGTTTTCGGCTGTGTTGCTTATGTGCATGTCCTAGATAAGAAAACGACCACTTGCCCCCCGAAGTCAAAGAGGATGATCTTCACAGGCTATAGTCTGAGATCCAAAGGGTATCACTTTTGGGATCCGGAGGTCGATGACATCATCATGATGCTAGGTTGGTCACACAAGTTCAGTCCAAGATTTGAGAGACATTTGAGATGACTGATCTTGGTCTTCTACATTATTTTCTTGGGCTGGAGGTTTGGCAGAAAGATGACTATACCTTCATTTCTCATCAGCAGAAGTATGCAAGGAAGCTGCTCACACTTTATAGGTTATCAGATTGTACACCTCTCTCTTGTCCCATGGATCCTAATGCCAAGTTATCCAAGGAGGATGATACACCCTTGGTGGATTCCATAGAGTACCGGCAAATTGTTGGCTCATTGCTTTACCTTGCCAACACCCGTCTAGACATCTCCTACGCTATGAGTGTCCTCAGCCAGTTCTCATTAACCGCTCGAAGGTCTCATTGGCAGGTAGCTTTGACAGTTCTTCGTTATCTTTGAGGTACTTCAGATTATGGCATCACCTACTCTTGTGGGTGATGATTTGGTTGGCTTCACAGATTCTGATTGGGCAAGCTGTATTGATACTCGAAGGTCTACATCTGGATATTGCTTCATGCTTGGTTCTGGATTGGTTTCTTGGAAGTCTCAAAAGCAGAGGACTATTTCTGCTTCTTCCACCACCAAGGATGAGTATAAATCCTACCTTCTCTCCTCTACTAAGGCACTTTGGATTCATCAGATTCTGGAGCATTTGTGTTGTGCCGACACTTCCTCGGTTACTATTTTCTCAGATTCTCAGACTGCTATTGCTCTAGCACAGAATCCTGTGATATGGGGACGATCCAAGCATATTGAAGTGCATTATCATTTTGTACGCGACTAGATCAAGTTGGGCCTTCTTCGACTGGGCCTACTATTCTACCAAGGACAATGTGGCTGATCTCTTCACCAAAGCACTTCCGAGAGCTACTATGGAGGTGTTACTTTAGCGTGTTGGTATTGGACCACGCTGAAGAGGAGGTGTTATTATATCATCTTCAGAGGGTCTACATCACCTTTTTCATGTTGTATTGGCCATTTATGAGGCCCTGCATTGGCATATCTTAGCAGAGATTATTCAATAAATTTTTTTACCATTTTTGGTATTTTTAGGCATTTTTTGTAGCAATTTATGGGAGTGAATCAAGGAGAAATCAGTGGGATTAGATGCTTGGATGTAAACTCTATAAATTGAGGCATTGGCCTGATAACCTGTGAGATAGCAGGCCTAAACCGTGATGATTTTTTGAAATGATATTAAGCGTAAGCTAGGGCATAATTTAAACACATGGGAAAAGATTTAGGATTTTGTAGGTCCATCATGAAGATCCGAGTGGATCCCAAGAAAAAATGGACTACTATTTCAGGGGAAAAAATCCATCAAGAGTGAAACATTCTATGCAAAGATATATGATGGGTGACAAACAACATAGCACAATGAGAGCACACGGAACAAATTTTCACTGCTTTTTGCACGAGTTATCATGAAATGCAATTTGTGTGCTAACAATTTACAAAGGAAAGAAAGAAAACAAGATTAAAGCACAATCTTCCACCTCAAATTGGAGTTGCAAACAATGCGGGGCGGAAGATCACTTGGAAATCCAAGAGCAATGAGCAAAAATTTGCGATGAGAAACGTTTGAAGAAATCGCACAAGCATAATACACAAGAGAGGAAAGAAATTGATTTTATGAAGCAGCCCGTCGGTCTTGGTGGCTACCTTAATGAAGTATGCCACATGGCATTTTACAATTGGCGGAGGGAATGTGACCATTTCACACTGTGAGGCAATAAGGCGGTTCACGACATGAACCATTTTGGACCAGTTATGACATGAAGTGCTAAGGGTCTCATGACGTGAATTGTTTTTTACAATTTAATGGCATGAAAGACTAAGGCATTTCACGACATGAACTATTTCTGATCCTCCTGAGCGTGCAAGGTTGATATTGTATGCTCCTTACATGCTTAAACACTCAATTTTCCACATCATGCATTCAAAGAATGGTTGAATACACATGGAACAAATGATCATGTTTCATGGCATGAAACTCAAACATTTTTACCTTGTACCCATTGTTGAGAAATGGATACCTCTTTTACTTCATCTCTGCTTATTATTGCCACGGAAACCAATTTGGTACCTTGGCACTTGTGGGAATTTGTTGTTGTTTGCAACCGCTTCAGTTCACTGTGGGAGTGCTTGATCTTTCCCTCCATCCAATTGAAGCATCCAATTGAAGAGTGCCTCCACTGAATCTTGTTGATTGGGTTCTGTTTGGTTCACATGTGGTTGCACGCTTTCTCTTCTTTTCTCCTTAACTTTGTCCAGTTCTTTTATCTTGGTGGGTGCAGTTGGCGGTATTGCTATCTTCTGTTCATTGCTCGTTGTGTTTAATGGGCTTCTTGCTCCAAACCATTTTTTATACCTTCTTAGCATTTGCTTTAGCTGAAAATTGGTCCTGTTTTCTTTTATCATCCTTCCCTATATTTCTAAAAGTATTTGCAGTATTGAACCTTGGGTAGAACCTTGGCACTTATATTGTTGTATTGCCCTAGTAATAACCCTATGCAACTAACAAATCCTTTCGAACCCATTGATTTTGAGTGCTTTGTGGATGGTAGGTTAGGTTGGAATACTATTGGCTGACTTTGGATGGACTTTCCTTTCCCTTTTCTGAAGCTGAACCTTTTTCTTTGATCCCCCAGTTACTCCTTTTACATCATAGTATCCCTGGGTTGCTCAAAGTTGGTTCTTAGGAACCCAGTGTTGAATTAATGGTGGAGACTTTTTTCTGTGTGGGGCCTTCTCTGGTACGATAGCTGTTTTATTTAGCATTAGTATTTTCATGTCATCTATCATAGCTTGTTTTCCCTTGTTTAATGGGCTCAATAATGATGTTGACGCCTTCTGTGGTATGATAGCTGTTTTATTTGGCATTGGCGTTTTCATGTCATCTATTATAGTGTGCTTTCCCTTGTTTAATGGGCTCCATAACGACACTGTAATGATATCCTTGCCTTCATTAAGTTGTGCATCCCTCTTTTCCCACTGGATATTATAATTATTGGCACAAATCCAAGATCATCGTAGGATCATTTCTTTCTCCATAGATCATGCAAGCATAACAAACACTTTCCCAACCAAGGAATTATTTTTGATGGAAATATTAACACTTAAAAATCCCACAGCTTTGGTAGTTGACGAATGCACACTTTGTACTTGTGCAATGGTGGCCTCAATGTGAGGTTTGTCTAGATCTTTCCATGTTTCATAAGAGATTAGATCCCGTATCGATTAATGAAATGCTTGTCACATGACTTTTAGTCATAGAGACTTTCACACTGAGATGTGCTAGCTCAATGTCCAGGTCATCCTCATCAAGGAGGGTTAGTGAAGCCATGTTCACATGCAATATTCTCTCCTGGAGTCTCTATTTGGCCTTGGCTTCCCTTGCCTTGGCTTCTTCTTGAGCTTGCTTGATTTTTTCCTTGGCTAGGTATTTCTTTTGTTTTAGTAGATGCTCTTGCATGAGCATCTCTTGGGTCAATGGTCCATAATACTTTTTAAGCTTGCTTCCATTAATGTAACCCTCCATTTGTACACCCTCAATAGTTTCAATTCGGACCGACCCTTGAGGTGTGATTTCGGATACTCAAAATGGTCCTAATCCTCTGTACTTCAGTTTTTTTTTTGGTGCTTCTGACACCATACATGAGGACAAGGTCCCTCATTTCTAGTTCTTTTTGTTTCAGGTTATGGTCAAACCAACGCTTTCTCTGCAATTTCTTGACCATAAGACCACGTGATGCCATTAGCCGGGTTTCATCAAGTTTCTCTAAATCAACCAACCTTTCGACTAATGCATTTTCAGTTAATCTCTCTTGTACCACAATTCGCAAGGCTTGGAACTAAGTACTCTATAGGTATGATCGCCTCAATGCCATAAGCTAGACAAAAGGGAGTATATCCCGTCGCTACCTTATAACGATGTTCGATATGCCCATAAAGCTGCAATTAACTTATGTTCCCAATCCGTGCGACTTGCTTCTAATGTTTTTGTCAAGATAGTACACAAAATCTTATTTGTATTCTCCGCTTGACCATTTTTTTGTGGACAATAAGGTGATGACTTTCGGTGGACTACAAGGAATCTTACAAGTAAGTGATCAATCACCTCATTAATGAAATGTGAACCCCGATCATCACTAATTCTAATGGGCAGCCGAATCTCGAAATGATTTGTTCATATAAGAACTCAGCCATTGTTTGTGCATCAACTCGCTTAGAGGCTCTTGCCTCTGCCTATTTTGTGAAATAGTCTGTGCCCATGATCATATATCGGGATTGTGACGAAGGTGCAATTAGACTAATGGGTCCAACAAAATCAATACTCCACTTCTCAAAAGGTTGTCTTATAATCACAAGGGTAAGCGGCATCTTGTCTCTTTCTTGTGGAATAGCGAATCTTTGACACTCTTTGCACCTTTTTACAATCACAAGGGTAAGCGGCATCTTGTCTCTTTCTTGTGGAATAGCGAATCTTTGACACTCTTTGCACCTTTTTACAAACTCCATGGCATCCCCGAATAATGTGGGCCACCATAATCGTGCTAAAGCACCTTGCATACTATGATCTCCCCCCAGCGAAGTGTCCTCCGACTATTCCCGAGTGTGATTCATCTAATATAGTGACAAATTCATCTTCCTGCACACATCTTCTTAAGACATTATCCTTACCTAGCTTGTACAATTCTCCAGCAATTAATTAATAAGGTGCAGCCAGTTTAATAAGCCGACGTATTTTATCCTTGTTTAAAGGTCGTTCTTTGCGAAAAACCATAAGCTAGATAGTCTGATATTTCTTCACTCCATTTTTGCACCATGTCCAGTTTAAACAAACAAGCATATGGGGAGATCATCATCAACACCAATTGCAAGTTCCTCGTTATCGGCCAACACATGTTGTGTTCCTTTTCTTACTGTGAACGTGAAGTCAAATTCCAAGAGTAAGAGCAACCAGTGGGGTGATTCTTCCTGTGGTGCAAGGCTTATTCACCAAATATAATAAGGCTTGATGGTCTACAAAGAATATAAATTTCTTGGCCCCAATAGGTAATGTCGATACTTCTTGATAGCATAACCCTCTCATTCTGTGGTGGTGTAATTTACCTCTGCATCATTCAATTGGCGACTAGCAAAGCAGATTGGGTAGTCCAATTTAAACTCACCTGGTTGTGCCAATACACCTCCTATTACGAAGTTTGATGCATCGATGTGCACATGGAATATAAGATCCCAGTTGGGCGGTCTTAGAATTGGTGCACTCGCTAGTTCTTGCTTCAATTTATCATATAATTCTTAACATTCTTCAGTCCATTCAAAGACAATGAGTAGTCTATATAATGGTTTGGCAATTTCAGCATAGAATACTATGAAGCGATGATAATACCCAACGAGGCCCATAAACCTCTACACACCTTTGTAATTGGTGGGTGGGGGCAATTCCAAGATTAGTTTGATCGTACTTTCGTTAGTGGAAATGCCATTCTTAGAGACAATGTGTCCCAAGATCACACCATGTTTGACCAAAATTGGCATTTCAAAGGGTTTAAGGATATTTGATACAATTGACATTGCTCAAACACCTTTCTTAAACAAGCCAGATGTTCCGACCATCATGAGTGTGCACACATATCATCAATGAATACCTCCAACCACTTTTGCACGTAGTCTTTGAAGGCTATGCACATCAACCGTTGGAAGGTTGCAGGGGTATTGGTGAGAAGTGATATAGATAGGTTTGGTTTCCTCCCCTGGCTCTACAATATCAATTTCTTTGACCCTATAGCAGGACCATCGTATGACGTGGACAAACCATCTTCCTTAACTCTTTTGGCTATCAATTGGACCAATGTTTGTTCTCGTCAATCGTGTATGTCTTGAAATGGTCTGGTATTGAGAGTGGGTCTGGTTTATCTTCATTCTCTCTTTTTGTTTGAGCAGCCTGAGCCATCACCTTCTTGGCCTTGCGCTCGGCTTCCAGAGCCTTGTTTCATTTTCAGCGCCCCACCTTTGTAAGCTTAGGCGATTCCAGCTCTTGAGGGATGTCCTCCTCCTTATGTTTCCCTTCTAAGGATATCTTGCTCAACTCCTCACCTCAAATCTTAGGAAACTCATCGTGCACCTTAGTAGCTTCAAGATATCTCAGGCACTCGACATCCGTGGGTTTACTTTGTTAGCAGGGCATTTCGTTAAGCGATATACCTTTTCTGCTTCTGCCATCTTTCTAAGGCGTTGGGCAGCACTGGTGTGTGGCCTTGTGATCCAATCCCTTCTATGTTAGATGCTTTCTCCTCCGACTCCTCTTCACCTGGTTTTACATTAACCATACCAATAGAGGTGGTAGGAACATTCCCATATTCAATGCATTGGGTTCCTTGGGGCTGCATAATCTATGGTGGCTAGCACATGCATTCAGTTTTCACTGAAACCTGGAGGGGGAAGTGATGCATACATTTCAGCTTCTTCTTCTTCCTTTAAAAATTCCACCATTGGTTGACATACTTATATGGATGTGGTTCGCTCAGTGGTGACCGAGTGAGTCATTACCAAACAGGTGCCCTTCCATTGGGTGTGCTTTTCACGTTTGCAGATCTATCTTTAGGATTTGTGAGTCCCTTTGAACATACACACATGGTCTAATGCCTAATCATGCACCAATTTGGATTCCCTCATGAAGGGTCTTCCCAAGATTATGTCATATGAGTCTAGTTGGTGCAGAAAGTCCATTACCACAAATGTATGATAGTAGTGGAACGTAAAGAGTTTAAGTTGTACATTCTTCAAAAGCCCCATGGGTCTTGAAGATGTTCAATCTGCCATTTTAACGATAAGATCTGCTCTTTCCAAATCTGGTTTTCCCCAATTCTCCCAACATCGTTTTGTGATGATGCTAACTGTCGCTCCTCCATCTAGGATAGCCAATGCTTAGTACCCATTATGATGAATTAGGATTGTAGCATTAGTGTCGTCACTTTCATAATACCGACCCAATTGATTGACCGGTATCATGACAAATGTAGGCGTTCTTTCCCCTGCATGTCTTAAGTTTCTTTCTGCGCTAGAGGTGACTGGGTCTATGGTTGTTGGGTTTAATCCTCCCTCTACCCATTCTTTTATGTCTGCCCACAATGTTGTGAACTGTATAGCAATTATCCTAATGACATTTGGACAGGAGTGGATAGCAGCTGCTGCGAGACTGCCTATGTCTCTTGGCTCTTTGGCAAGTGAGGGCTCCTTCCACGTGTGTGTCTCATATTCACTCCTAGGGAATGAATGAATGAATGGACACATCTTGCTCAGCCTCCTCAAATATGCTTGCCATCATGTCTCCTTGAGATCCTCCTTCAGACTCTTCTATAATCGGAGTAGGCACATCCAATTCTCTTTCCCTTATCGGCTCGTTTCTTGGATACATTGTATCCCTGGCCCGGTTAGCCCTTAATTTGGCTTCATGAAAATGTTGGCACTCTTCCACTAGAGCCTTAGCTTCTTCAAGCTTTCTTATCTCTTCTTTAGCATTTGGATATTCACCAAACCCCTTAGGGGTTGCTGGTTTCTCTCTTTGTGCCTCTTGGGCAAGCTCGTCTGATTTTGGCTCTTGATCACTCTCTCCCTTTGATTGGGTGGATTCGATGTCAATAGTATCTTCTTCAGGATCCATCTTGGATTGTAATCCTGGTGTCACCTTTACCCACTTTTTTCACTCTCCTCCTCCTGCTAGTTCTAGAAATGGTGGCACCTGCTGGGTTCTTCCCTTTGTCCCCTTGTTGGGCTTGGGCTCATGTTAGGACATTCAGTGGCGTGATGTTTCCATGCTGCACACTTATGGTCCTAATAGTGGCATGGTTAGAAGTGTAAGCAGAACCACTTGCGTGATATGGGTAATCTTTGATCAAATGATCAACCCCACACTTAGTACAAGTAAGTACTGGCATGTCATTAGGCAATGCTGCCATTGGCTAAGTTTGATGCACATGAACCAAATTCTTGTTAGGACAGTCTATTATATTTGATGAGGTCCACCGCAACCAAAACATAGTAGTGCTTCCATCCTCATATTTGAGTTTATGTCTTTACCTTTCCACTGTACTATGGTTAGACAAACCCATCCTATTTACCAAGAGGGATGTTCCCGGGTACAGGACGCGTCGCCTCTACTGCCACACCTGTTCTACCCCCACAACCATCACAGGCTAAAATCAACCAAGTGTTGATTGAGGAGCCATCGGCGAATGAGGGTGAAATGATGTAGAAATCAATAGTGGAGTACTATGAGGAAGCCTCTCCGGTAGTTTACATCTTGAATTCAAGTGCTTGAGCCGGGATACATAGTCTCACATAGGCTCATTTTCCTTCTACTACTTAATATTATGCAGCTCTGTGCCACAGGGCTCCATCTATCTCACTACTTCGGGCAAAGCTTGGCACAAACACATTCTTGAGCCAAGTGAAATTGGTCATGCTAACAAGTTTGGTGATACAAACATCAAAATTTAAAAGAAAAAATAGTGTAGTTTTCCTCTAGGGTCACCTAAGTACTCAACCCACAAAACAAACAATTTCTCATAAATCTTTACTTCCAACAAGTTTGGTGATACAAACATCAAAATTTAAAAGAAAAAATAGTGTAGTTTTCCTCTAGGGTCACCCAAGTACTCAACCCACACGATAAAAAATAGTGTAGTTTTCCTCTAGGGTCACCCAAGTACTCAACCCACACGATAAAAACAAACAATTTCTCAATCATAAACCTTTACTTCCACTCAAACAATATCCATTCATTCTTTACACAATGCACTACCTGAATGCAAGAGCAACGATGAAACATGTATAGTGGGAGCTAAAACTCAAAGAGGACGAAGGAAGAAACAATGGTGTTTCCCCGACGCCAAAAATGTTATGGGCTATGACACCTCCCAAGAGGGAACTCTAAACATTCACCATTGAAAGGAGCAATAGATCATAACTATTGTAGTAGGGGTTCTTACCAACACTTTGAGCTCATGTCCCTTGAGGTCTCCAAGCTCACTTTGAGAAGCTCCAATCCTCCAAACTCCACCTCCATGCTGTCACCGTAGAGTTGCTTGCACCACCACACAAGGCAATCTCCATATGAGCTCATTTGGGGTATTATGGCACTTTATGAGACAGTAGTTGGGCAGGTGTGGACTTCAGAGGGTCTCTCCTAGCCAGTACACTCCACTATAGGGGTGAAACAGGGCTGCCCACTCTCTCCGACTCTATTTGGACTATACTGATGAGATCTCTGATTATATTGGGACACGAGGGGACAGAGGAGCCCAGTTGGCTGGCACTTAGATACCTCTGCTCTTATATGCTGATGATATTGTGCTTATAGTAGCAGACTCACCAGAGGGTATATAGAGGCACTTGGATACTTTACATGCTTATGCACAGGACAGTGGGCTCTCAGTTAACCTTGGTAAGACAAAGGTTATGGTGTTTAACACTACAGCTCAGTGGGTTTGGAGATCAGCGCCTATTTTCACATATGGGCAGGAGACAGTGGAGTATGTTGACTCATACACATATCTTGGAGTGGTGTTCACACTCGGCCCACATTTTCCATGAGGGGGGCAACAGAGGCCAGATTGACTAGAGGATATGCAGCACTAGGAGGTCTAGAGAGGATGTGCGGTATAGTTTCAAGAGCGAGCCATGGACTCATCCGTTGAGGACCAGCAAGGTCAATCAACCAGATCCATGCCCGGTTTCAGAAAACAACTCTTACACAGTGGTCACATCGGCTATGCTATATGGAGTATAGATTTGGGGGCCTAGCCTAGATCGTCATAGTCGATCAAGACACACATACGATGGATGGAGATCGATGGAGAGACCACTTGTGTCAATGATCTCCAGGATGATTCGGGCTAAGGCCTTGGTACCCCATGAGATTATTAGAGCCGAGATGGGAGCACCACCAATCGTAGTCGAGGCTCTTGCCAGATCAATGTCCTTCATTCATAGCACCTGGGAGCTTCCCCGACACCGGTATGCACGACTTGCTTTAGAGTCCTCTCATCAGCTAGCCATGGAGGGAGACACTTCATGTTGGTATGCGCAGATAGCATCCTGGTTTGACCTCCACCACGGGTTCAGTTTAGATAGACTTCCACCCTTCCAGTACTCGCTAGAGGCACCCTCTCTCACCTTGACACATTCTGAGATTGGTAAAGTCATCAGACAGGACCTCATTCAGTTGGACACTAGGAGGACATGGCTAGAGCCCTTACCGGAGTTGGGGACAAAGATGGCTTTCTATAGAGACCATCTTCTCCGCACCACTAAGGATGGCTTTATACTTAGACCGAGCTACATGGATACCCATCTGTCTCATGGATTGAGGTGCGCCATTGGGCAGATCCGCACCTCTTCACATCAGTTAGAGATAGAGATAGGCAGATTTAGAGGCATACCTCCAGGGGACAGGATTTGTCCGATTTGTTGGATAGAGCCAGAGACGGAGGAGCACATCTGTTGCTGCATAGCATATTATGATATTCGAGGGCGCTACCATTGCCTTTTCAGAGAGGGATTTGGACCACTGGCTAGAGTCATGGACTATTGTGGATCAGCGATGCTTGGGTTTTTATCTCTTGGAGATCCGCAGGCTCAGAGAGTCCATTATCAGGAGGAGCAGAGGCTCGACTGGTAGGGAGTCCACACCATAGAGACAGATTACTGACTTCTTTAGAGGGACTACCCGGGAGGACACACAGCCGCCGACAGCCTAGCAGTGGGCACCCCGTGGGACTCTAGTTGAGAGAGCTATCCAGTCCACACCATAGAGACAGATTACTGACTTCTTTAGAGGGACTACCCGGGAGGACACACAGCCGACAGCCTAGCAGTGGGCACCTTGTGGGACTCTAGTTGAGAGAGCTATCCAGTTGGGCAGATCTAGACGCCCGAGGGTTCGCGGATCCTCATATCGGAGACGGTGCCTACACCGGAGGATTCAGAGCATCATTGTGAGGCATCGGGCTCGTTCGACCAGTCATCTCACTATGGTAGATATCCAGGCCATCCGATAGAGACCCATGCTAGAGCTCCTAGGATGATTACGACTCCAGCCATATACTGTTGTAATACTGTTGTACTACTGTCACTTTTGTACTCCCCCATATTCATGTATTCATGTATCCATGTACTCATGTACCCCATTTTGACTAGTAGCGTTAGCTTCCCCCTTATTGATGTATTGTGGGGCTATCTCTTTTCTTTTCCAGACAGTATATCAGATGTCACATGGTTGTAACTTTGGTCTCATAGGTCACTTTGGCCTTTTGAAGACGTTAATATAACATTTTATCAGAGAGTTATGGCCGAAACAATTTGCTGATTCTATCAGGGTCTCTACATAGGAAAAACTGTAAGAAGGCAGCCTTGATTCCCTGCTTCTTTAGGAAATCACTAAACTCATTGGAGAAATATTCTCCCCCACCATCTAATCTCAGGCATTTTATTTGCATGCCTTTTTCCTTCTCGACCAAGGCTATAAATCTCTGAAAGTGAGCAAACACCTCACTTTTCTCCTTCATGAAGTAAACCAACATTTTCTTAGTGTGGTCTCAATAAATGTAACGTAATACCTGCAACTTACAATTGTTGCAATCTTGGCCAGTCCCCATACATCTAAATGTATGACATCTAATGGCCTTGCACTGACATGCTTTTTATGTGGGAAAGCATGTTTGGCCTGCTTACCAACCTGGCATGCTTCACATACTTTGTGCATACAATCAACCTTAAACTTTGGCAAACCTGCAAAAATAATATTTTGGGCCTACAAAGACTTTAGTCATTGTACATTCACATGACCAATGCACTTGTGCCATATGTCAATATCTGCACAATGACACCTGTTCCATGCACAAACATGGCTGCCTTTACTTCAAGCATGTTTACATCCAAAGTAAACCTCCTACCATTTCTGTTACCCTTTGAAACCAAGCGACACTGATTTTTAAAGTATTCCACAAAACATCCTTGAGGATTAAACCTCACTTGTTGTTGCAGACCATCTGTACAAAACAGAAACCAAGTTCTTTATAATATTTGGAAAAGTACATGTACATACACCCAATGTCAGCAATACATGTGCAAACATTGTCTGCACTCCCAAAATGCACTACTGCACCGTATTAAGCAGATTTCAAACAGAGGCAGTTCTTAACCCCATAACTTCTTGAAACTGTCAAAAATACCTTGTAGTGACAAAATATAGATTAAGACACTCTCAAAACGTGATTCTGGCCATTAATTTTAGTATAAAATACTACGTACCAACATGCACCTCCAAGCTTGCGATGAAGACAACTCCTCAATCAGAGATGTGTAGCTCTTGGAGCTACCGAGGGGTGTTGTACCTAAACCAAGAAGGGAAGGAGATGATGATGCTCTTACCCATGTACCGCTTTCTTGCTTGCTTGTTCTTACCTAAACCAAGAAGGGAAGGAGATGATGATGCTCTTACCCATGTACCGCTTTCTTGCTTGCTTGTTCTTACCCATGTACCGCTTTCTTACTTGCTTGTTCTTGCCTCTTGCTTGCCTCCTTAGCTCTGACACAAACCAGAGCTCTGATACCATAAAGAGAATGTGGGGGAGAGAGAGAGAGAGAGAGATTGAGTTCCTTGTGCAAACAAACACACACATACACAAGAGAGTGCAAGACACAAGAGAGATGGATGGCTGAATTTTCTTCTATCTTCTTCTCTTCTCTACAACCATATAACTAAAAGATAAGAGTACATACATGAAGGGAAAGTACTCTCCTATAAAAAACATACAAAATGGTCATTCTATAGTGTGAACCTGACTGTATGAATTGGTGCTATAACTATGCCATAACTCTAGTACTCCAAAGTGGTTGTCACACATCCTCTCACATCCACTGGCAGCATATCGACCATAATCTCACCAACCATGCCAGTGGCATGTGTGAAAGTCGTCATCACTGAGGTAGGTTATAAATGTCTGTCGTAGCACTAGTTGAGCTCGATATCTCAAAAAACAGAATGAACATCAAAAAGCAAGTTGACAAAATGGTCGTTCTATAGTGTGAACCTGACTGTATGAATTGCTGCTATAACTATGCCATAACTCTAGTACTCCAAAGTGGTTGTCACACATCCTATCACATCCACTGGCAGCATATCGACCATAATCTCACCAACCATGCCAGTGGCATAAGTGTGAAAGTCGTCATCACTGAGGTAGGTTATAAATGTCTGTCGTAGCACTAGTTGAGCTCGATATCTCAAAAAACGGAATGAACATCAAAAATCAAGTTGAGGCCTCAAAAGTTTTAAATTTTCTAGTTGGAAGTGCTGTTTCAAACCAACATAACCAAGAAATGAACCAAAATGAAGAGAATGAGAATGTGAAGGGGTTGAGGTGAAACTAGAGGAGAGAAAAAGGATACAAGACCCAAGAGGTGTCCTTAGATGCACCTAACTCTAGGTTCAAACAAGTCTCGGATTCAAGTTTTTATCAAAGGAAATATGTAGGGCCAAAGAATAACACATAGAGAGGATCAAATTCACTAGAAACTTGACCAAGATGGTTAGACTAATGCCTAAGAAGAAATCACGACGAATGGCATCTTACCATCCTTGTTGTGTTGTGGAATAAGATCTCTGACATCCAAGAGGACTAGTCAAGTACCTTGAACAAGTTAGATGATGCTTCCACAAGCAAAAAACAATGCAAGTATAATAATGTAATACTCCCAACTTTGGCTACATCATCACATTAGATTGGCAAATCTGACCCAATAGTAATGAGTCAGCAGATAAGTGGATCTAACCCAGCCAAGAGACTCAATAGAATGGTGGATCCAACCTAGTATTAAAGTGTTAGTAGATTGGTGAATCCAAACTAGCATAGAGAGAAGACTCAGATGGCAGTAGTGAAAGGTCATCACTCAAGAAGTGTTAGTAGATTGGTGGATCCGACCTATCAGTGAAAGGTCATCACTCAATAAGTAGATTTGACCTTGCAGAGTCATGGATCTAACCTATTAGGAAATATTAAGCCCACGGGTGGTCCTCTCCTGACTTGCCATTGACCTAACTAGATTAGACTGATGGATCATGAGTATTATAGAATCACTAAACCCATTCCTTTTAAAGATAAATTGACTAAGATATTGTGTGAAGAATCCCATGTTCAAGCATATGCTTTGCAATGCTACTACCTGAATCCGATTAAAGAGCCAAATCCTAAACCCTAGTACTAAGCATATCATGTGCAATCTTAATGAAATTGTGCTTATGTGTTTTCCTAAGTTATATGATCATTTGTAAATAACTAATTTCATGACTATTTGAAATACACTCCTTGGTCCTAGAAGTTTGGTTTTTCAAAAGTTAATTTTGTATAACATGGACTCCTAGGTCTACATAGACATAGAGGCCATGGTATAAAAAATCACTTTAAGAAGTCATTCTTAAAGTTAATTTTAAACACCATGCACTCTTGGGTCTACATCGATGTAGGGGCCATGGATGGTACAAAAAATCACTTTAAGAAGTCATTATTAAAGTTAATTTTATATACCATGCACTCTTGGGTCTACATAGACGTAGGGGCCATGGTACAAAAAATCACTTTAAGAAGTCATTCTTCTCATTGCATTCATATGCGAACATATTAAGAAGTAATTCTTTAGAATGATTGGATGTAGCCATTTGTAAAACTATTTTAGGAAGGTGCAAGATGAGTGCAACTTCAAAAATGGTGTAGGTGGTGTCAGGGTTATGATGACATGTAACTTGATCGGCTTTTTTTGTGGCAACTTCCTCTGATTCCATCTCTCTCTGAAGTACCACACTTACTCCATCTACAAATACCATAACTGTAATCTGCATAGTGCAAATCTATTCCCACACTACGACATCAAAAAAGGAGGATCTAACTAAATGCTCATCCCTCATTGGTTAGCATGATCATTGTAATATATGTGTTGGCTCCCTTTACATGACACATATCACGATGCAATCCTCTGCTTAATATATAAAATAAAAAAAATTCATACAAAAGTTAGAATATTGGTGCTGCTCTCGTGATGAGTGATGGTGGGGGGTGCACGACTTAAGTAGTTGTTTCATATGCATTGGCACTCAAGGGAGGGGGAAGGGAAAGTGCATGAGAGAGAGAGAGAGAGAGAGAGAGAGAGAGAAGCACAACAATGGGTGGTAGGATGAGCTCAATCCTCACTACATGCACTAGACTAGGAAGCACAAGAGAGCTTTGTTGATTGCATACAAAGGTCCGGACATAATGACTAACATAAAAAGGTCAAAACATAATGACTAACATAAAAAGGCTCCATATACCTCTCAAAAAAAGCTCCATATACCTCTCAAAAAAGGCTCCATATACCTCTCAAAAAAGGCTCCATATACCTCTCAAAAAAGATCTGAACATAATGACTAACATAAAAAGGTTTCACATGCCTCTCAAAAATGTCCCTAAGTTGCACAGGTGTATGAGCTAGTTAAACTAACACCAATGAAGAATTTTGAGCATTAAAAAAAAAAAGATAACCATAAAGTTCTCTACTTGGTACAAGGTACTAATTTAGATTATAGATGATGACATTCTAACTAGGTAACTTGTAGGAGGAAGATGGAGCTTAATGACAAAGGCACCTCAAAAATAAAGCTAAGATGAACAATGAAAGCTTATATAGACTCGGAAGTTTTTTTGAATTGGTCTTCCGGTGCTCAAATTTCTTGCCCTTATCCTTGAGCTTGATCAATGCTAGAACTCTCAGAGGCATTCTTTCTGGATTGTTCCTTCTCTGCATAGTAAGCTAATAAGCTCCTAATAGGTAAGAGGGACTACATTACCTCTCAAAGAAAGTCGGAGGGAAGAACTAAAACCCTGATAAGATTCATGCAAGGAGTTAAGGGTGATGTTAACCATTTCCTTATCAAGAATGATCTCATCAATGTTGAGAAGTTATTCTCTTAAGTTAAGCAAATTGATTAAGTGTTTATTCATAGACCCCTTCTCTTGTATTTTCTCATTATCAAGTTACTTTTTGTGAGAAAAGTAACTCATGCATCATTTTTAGCTTGATACATAGTTTCTAGAGTGTTCAAAGTAAGCATGGATGTTTTACAAGAGTAAATTGCTGAACAATAGACCTTTTACAAGTAAGCATGGTTTTTTTACAAGAACAAATAGTTTCTAGAGTGTTCCAAGTAAGCATAGATGTTTTACAAGGGCGAGTGTGCTGAAAAATGGACCTTTTAATTGACAAGGCAATTAATGCCAAAGCTTGAGCATCATGTGAATCGTCTTTGATCAGCATTAGTTTGAGAGACTTGAGACTAGGTTTATTAGCCTTGACCCCTTTGAGGAGTAGTAGGAGAAATTGCACCAAGGTGGGGTTCATTACTCACCACACTGATAAGACCCCAGAAGCCCTTTGCAAGAAAAGTTTTGGCTATAAAGTGCCATAGGGAGTAATTAAACCTATCTAATTTATCATCTTTGGAAAGAATACCAAACAAATCATGTGTAAAGTTGTTGGCCATACCTGACTGTGCAAATTTGAGAAGGTAAGATGCGAAAAGAAAGCTAGAAATGACATATTTACAAAGGCATTGGGTACAGAGAATGGCATCTCAGTACCCAATGCCTTTGTAAATATGTCAGCCACTTGATCCTCTTTGTTGACATAAACCAAATCCACATCACTTACCTACTAGAAACTTCCCCCTCACAAAATGATAAACCAAATTCACATCACCTACCTAATAGAACCTTCTCCCTCATAAAATGATAATGCACCTCAATGTGCTTTGTCTTAGCATGATACATGTTGTCATAATAAATGATAACTTCCTATCCATGGGCTTACCCATATCTATAAGTAGCTTATGCAACACCAAGCTACCTCAATTGTCACTATAACAATCATGTACTCAACCTTTGTACTTGAAAAGAAACTCTCCGCTTTCTCTTATTTTTGCTGCCTAGAAGTAATCCCAAAAGAGAGCATAAATCTGCTGGTAGATCTCTTGTTTGCTCTACGACACTATGGGCCAATTTGCATATGTATATCTTGTACCTGTACTCCAACCTCATAGAAAAGTCCATAATATATTGTGGACTTTATGTACTTGAGTCCTAGCCATATCTAAATGTATGTGGCTTCCTTGGGGCATTCATAAACTGACTCACCAATCTAACCAAATAGCTTACATATAGTCTAGTAATCTTCATGTAAATAAAATTGCCTACTATGCACTTGTACATGTAGGTTCCTCCAAGAGGTCACATGTATCTAGAAACAACCTCGTGTTCTACTCTAATGGCACTAAGATTGGCTTACACATTGTCATCCCCCCATACTTGGACATCATTTTTCCAAAGTATATTGCTTATGCAAATCTAAATCCCATCACGTGTGATCCGATTGCCTCTATATGCAAGAAGTATTACAGCTCATGAATCTTTCATTTCAAACTTTCTTCTTTGAGAAGTATCTTTACCTCATAATGTCATCGTCAATGTCACACCTGTGACAATCAATTTAACATAGATGACCACTGACATAATCCCCCTATCAGTCTTTCTCACATAAAGTGAGAAAGCATAAAGTATGTCGTACCTAGTCTCAAAATTGCCATTCAATCTTGAATAATTGACAAGAAATACTCTTTTTTAAAGAGACTAGTAGTATTCCTCGAAAAGCTCAATGAAACAAGACTTAGAGCATGCATGTAATGATTGTTCAAAAACTAAGGTGTAAGCAATGGTTTGATGACAATTTTAAGAATACAGAGATCAATCAATTGTAGCCATTTATATTGTAGTGATGTGTGGATGTAGGCTAATAATGGGTCGGGGTAGTTTTTCCCTCTTTATATTGTAGTGATGTGTGGACGTAGGCTAATAATGGATCGGGGTACTTTTTTCCTCTTTAGGAGTTCTTTTCCCCTAAGCATATGTATATACTCTTATGACTGTGTGTAACAGACCTTATCATTTTACTCTTATGTAGTGATGTGTGGATGTAGACTAATAATGGGTCGATGTACTTTTTTCCTCTTTATATTATAGTGATGTGTGGACGTAGGCTAATAATGGATCGGGGTATTTTTTTTCCTCTTTAGGAGGTTTTTTCCCCTAAGCGTATGTACATACACTTATGTGTGTGTGTGTGTGTAAGAGACCTTATCATTTCACTCTATTGGAAGCCATATTTAGTTGCATTGGCATTGATAGTACTTGTAGGTAGTTGGATATTTGCATTATGTGTCACTGATGCATTTGGGATACTTTTCGCTAATGATAAGCTTGACGAGACCAACTACCCATTGTGGTCCTATATGATGTGCCATGTATTGGTCACCAAAAACAGCGAGTCATGAAAAATATTCACAAAACTGTGCAAACGTTCACTCAACTCCATTATTGGAAAAAAAAAATGTACCTTTTTTCAAATTTATGGAGACAAAAGACATACTTTCATGTCAACAATCATTTTAAAAAAACCACTACTTTTGTGGAAAAAAATGCATAAAACATTACTTACATTTTACTCTAAACCCAAAAACGTCCAATTTGAAAAAAGAATTATAAAGGAGAAGAAACTCTTCCAATCAACTAGAAGAGTCATTGGATCTTTTGCTTAAAAATATCAATTGTTTTCTAGCGTAAGTGTCCATAATAACTCAAATCCATACACAAGAATTTCTATATCATACAAATTAAGCAGGTCCACACATCGACAAATTACACTTTTCTTTCCTTTTTTGCTTTGTTTAAGCATGTCTAGATCATACTTTCTCTTGAGCAGCACGGATAAGTTTTATACCAATACATGTTTCTAGACTGCGTGTTGTACGTAGCGTGTTATCTACAAGCTGATAGGTGGTCAAAATTGATGTTACTTTTAGATCCAATATAGTTTGATGGAACTCTCTTACATGGAACTAGTGCATTATCTAAGAAAATAAATTTTCTCTGTATACAAAGTTGATCCAATGGTTAAATTTAAGCATATTTTGATATTAAGATAGGTAGGTATATGGAGTCCATGGTCATAGAAGAGGTTTATTGAAAGAAAAGATGTCTTTAGATTTAGATAAACATCTAACGATCCAAATAATCAAATTTTCGACGATAGTGAGTACTATAATTTATCACTTTACTTTATTTTGACCTAATAGTTTGATTTTGAGTTATAGTTTGCAAAAACACAGTTTTTAGTTTATAAGAGTTAAATTTTGAGCCTGAAAATGACAATAGTTGTTGTTTTGAAAAATTGATGAAAATTTGAAACCCCCTTTGTTGACAAAGTGGATTCTGGAATCCAAAATTCCGTGAGGACAGACTAAAGTTTCTATCGTGATAGTGAAATTTTTGTCTGAAAAAAGAGAAATTTTGGTCCATAATAATTTTACTTTTATTAAATAAAAAATTTAGTCTGTCGTCGGTGGAAATTTTTTTGCGTTGATGGAAAAAAATTTCATCGGTAGATCGATTTTTTTGTCGCTAAATTTTTTTTTTAATGACAGGAAAAAAAATTCAGTTGATAGAAAACAATTCCATTGAGGGAATCCGAATTCTCATTGACGAAAATTTTTTCCGTAAAATATTCCATTGATGAAAAAAATTTTCGTCGACAAATTGAAATTTATGTCAACAAATTGAAATTTTCATTGATAAAATTTTTACCACCATCGACGAACAAATTTTTTTGTCCAGTAATAAAAGTGAAATTTATATTTATTATGGACCAAAATTTCTCTTTTTCAGACGGAAATTTCACAGTCATGATAGAAACGACAATCTTTTGGATTCCAGAATAGAATCCAAATTTTCATCAATTTTTCAAAACAACAACTGTTGTCATTTTCATGGTTCAAAATCTAATTGTTATAAACTAAAAATTGTGTTTTTGTAAAGACTATAACTCTAAATCGAACTATTAGATCAAAATAAAGTAAACTAATAAATTGTAGTACTCATTACCATCTAAAATTTGACCGTTTGGATTGTTGATTTGCTATCTGAATCTAGGGAAATCGTTTCTTTCAATAAGTCTCTTCTATGGCCATGGACTCCATATTTTTGTAATTCTAAGTAAAGAATGTATTATAGATTACATAGACATGCGTGAATTATTAGTAGTTTTGAAGGATATTAGATCTTGTCATTGACCTTGTTTTTTCCATTTTGTTATTTGACATGAAAGTAAAGAATTTTTCACCTTTAAATTAGCAATATGTACATTTTTTAAATGAAGTTTGAAACTATGCTTATTTTGCAAAAGTTATAAACACAGTTCTCTCTAATGACTCCAAAAGATTATAAAATTGATCAATATTTAGGACTAGTAAAAAATCAAGATAGCCTGTTGCAAACGACTACTCACGATTCGTGAACATTTTTCATGACTCGCTATTCAAAGGGCTTTGGAATGTTATTAGCATTAAGGAATGCCCTGTCATCTTGCCTACACAATAACATAATATAGGTACTTTGGATATAGTGATACGAATTCTGATGTGACTATGGCATCTATCTCCACACCTTCCATGGTAGAAAAAGCTAGGTGGGATGGTAGGGATACATATGCATATGCATTAGTGACAAAACTATGAAGCATGCTTTTCTAAGTGCGTAATGTGGCCTCCTTACATAAGTAGTTACAATCTCAGCATATGAATGAGAGAGATTTAATGAATGAGTTCCAAGGACTAAAGATCTTAGGGAGTAGTTAGCATGTATTGAGGATGAGGTTTATTTGGACAATTCTTTGGTGTCTACTTGAAAGATCCCTGCCCCCTCCACGCAACGTAATCAGGGGTGCTAGCAGCGGAAGTAGCACTTTTTGCGTAGGGCAGAGCCTCTCACTCGGGGCCTCGCCCACGGACTAATCCCTCGGTTCTTCCAAAAATCGAACCCGGAAAAACTTCCCTCGCCTAGAAAGCACGGGCGATTCCTCTAGGATATTTTTATTCTAACGTAGTCAAGAGTCTTATCTCTAACCAAACTGATCCAACCGAACCCGTAAGTCATATGATCAGATCAAGGAAAAAACTTGCACTTGGATCATAGAGACCAATGCTTTTTTCCTCATTGAGAGGCACAGCCACTGATTCTTTTCCGTAGAAAAAAGACTATCCGAGATTTACTTCATCTATCGTAACTTAATAGAATTGAGTCTCATTTTAGGGATCCATCAGTCTAGCATAACCCCATCCAGTCCCATGGGTTAGCCAACCACCCAACCAATGTAGTGATAGGATCCATTTAGGAATTTGGTTATGTTTTGTCCCAGGTACTAGTAGGGAAAAAAGTTCCCAGGCTCCCTAGCCCGGCGCTTCAAGCAAAGTTCAAGATAGTCACACCACTTACACACCCAATATGAAATTGCCTTTTTCACAGATTCAACTGTCTTTAAAACAATCTTTTAATGAAACCATAGTATCATTGATCATAATCCTCCAAAATATCTAGCTTGAATTCTAATTTCCAATCATTCCTTCATCGGTGTACCTATGGCATCATTGGCAACCAGAATGCTCACCACCTGTTCACTTAGGGGCCTTTTCAATAGTTCTTAGCTCATAGTACCCGAAAATATATTCACTTATAAAAATCCAGATGGACTCTTCGTTGAAGATCAGTAAGATCAACCAACAGATCTATGTAAAAGAGCCATGGACTCATCCGTTGAGGACCAGCAAGGTCAATCAACCAGATCCATGCCCGAGTTCAGAAAACAACTCTAACACCTTGTTCCATTTTCTTCCTTGATGCATGCGTGGGTATCTTGGGTGACCTAGAGCCCGAGCACCGTATGGTCAGCACCCTCTAGGATCCTTCGCAGGTCACCTAGCGCTTCACTCATAGGCCGTTTCCTTGGTCCTTCATCCAACGTACCGGAAGCTAACCATTTAAATCGAATCGAGGCTGGTCGACTGACCTTGCTACGCGAGATGTCCTCCATTGACTCTCTGTCTCAAATGTTGCAACTTTATCACTTAGGTCTCCATGACCTCATTCAAACGATGGTCAAAATGCTTTCCCAGCATTCTTGACATAAAACAGTCATTTAAAAACAGGTTTCATAAATACAGTTTCTAATGAACTCTCATCTTTCCACATCATTCCACCTCATTTCTCGTTATTCCACATTCTTCTAAATCAATTCACTTTGCTTAAACCACATCCAATCACATCATATTACATCTCATCACATCTATCCTCATCACATCTCATCCATTCTCATCTACCCATATCCACATCACATCACATCACATCCATTCACATCTCATCTCATCCATTCACATCTACCCTAATCCACATCACATCACATTACATCCATTCACATCTCATCTCATCCATTCACATCTACCCCGATCCACATCACATCACATCACATCTCATCCATTCACATCTATCTTGATTCACATCACATCACATCACATCCATTCACATCACATCTCATCCATTCACATCTATCCCGATTCACATCACATCCATTCACATCACATCTCATCCATTCACATCTATCTCGATTCACATCACATCACATCTCATTCATTCACATCTATCTCGATTCACATCACATCACATCACATCCACCATTTCACATCACATCCCATCCACATCTCTTCACATCCACATCCATTTACATCACATCACATCCCATCCACATCTATTTACATCACATTCACATCCACATCCATTTACATCACATTCACATCTTATCACATCCACTCCCATCTTATCACATCTACTCACATCCTATCACATTGCATTCACATCTTATCACATCGTATTCTCATCTTATTCACATCGTATTCACATCTATTCACATTTAGTAACATTTTCTACTTTCGATACCGATGGGACTTTTTCTAAATATTTGCCAATTGCTTGGCCTAATTAAAGGTACTTTTTCTTGATGGATATTTTCATATTCTTTCTCGAATTTCTCAAGTGAAATATATTCAATATTCTTCTTTTGAGTAAAATATTCATGGGATTTACAAAAATCAATTCTACCCATATTTTCCAATAATGCTCAAAATTGCACTTTTGATAAATACTCAGAGTTTGAATTATGCTAAAAATTTCTCTTTTTTCATTTAATTTCTTGGATCTCAAATATCATGGGAATTCCTCTTTTTGCATTTAATTGATTGAATTCCAAATGTCATGGGAATTTCTCTTTTATAAAGTTATCTAAAATTTCTCTTTAAATTAAATATTTATTATTTTAATTTACCAAAATTTCTCTTTTTCTATTTAATTACATGGATCTCCATTATCATGAAAATTTCTCTTTTTTCATAAAAATAAAAATACCAAAAATTTCTCTTTTCTTTAATTAATTATTTATGCATAAATACTAAAAATTAGTTTCCCATGAATTTGATGAAAATCATTCTTTTAGCATAGGATGTCCAATCCTAGAATATGGTAGGAAGTCCTCTTTTCACATTATGCATAAAAATGAGTTATGTATTAATTTCTAAAAGTTTTGCCATAGCTTTGCTACTATTACTGATAATTTTTAATATTTCTAGAAAGAATAAGACTTTGTAATACAATTATGATAGAATACTATCCTTAGACCTAAATCTAATTTATGAAATTAAATCATAAGTGTACCATAATTTTACTAGCATAAAGCATAAAAAAGCTATTTTCTTAACCTCTAGCTTAATAAGTTTAGAGATTGATTTTGAATTAAGAATTTATTAATGAAAAGCATTCATTTACTAAAGAATTAGTTATAGGAATGACTATTCTTTTGGGGAGAGAGAGATATACTTAAAGAGCATCCTAATTAAGCATAAAAACTAACTTTTTTGTGATTAATCATTAGAATTCTTATAGAAATCTTGATTTGCATTGAAAATAATTAATTTGAAACTTATTAAGCTTGAGACAGGTTGAGAAGTGAAATCTTTTGAGAATATTAATGAAAACCATGAAATTACTTCTTACCTCTCTTGATTTGGCTTGCTTCTTTATCTACGAGGGAAGCCCCCAACCAATCAATTGGTTTAGTATGTTGAGAAGAAAGCTCCAAGAGTTGTTGAAGAGAGAGAGAAGCTCTAAGTTCTCCAAAAGTAGAGGATTTTTAAGGGAGTCCAACTAAGTTCTAGAATTTTTCAGCTTCAGTTTGGCATGGCAAACTAGAAACAAAAACAAGGTGCTTGAAGCATCAAAGAATTTGTTAATTAGTTAACTTATTTTAGGTTAACAAAGGTCACCACTGTAAGATTCCTCCTCAGCCTGAATAATGATTAAGTCTTTACTTCATTACTCTGTAATCATTCCCTGTTTCTGAATACAAGAAAATATTATTTTTTCTTTTTTTGCCTAGTGAGATAAAAATTTCTAGAGAGTGATAAATCAATATTGAGATATTTTTGGATATATAAATTCTACAAATATCAAAAATATGTTTTCCTGAAACAGAAAATCAAAATCAAAATAAGTTTTCCAAGGTGCATTTGGAATTAATTAAAAATGATTTAGAAGACCTTAGCCTAAGGGTCAAGATTTTCTGAAAATTTTGGATTATGGTTCAATTAAGGTTTCTATGGACCAATAAGATTAATCCAAGTGTTGGGACGAGATAAATCCAATGAATAAAAGAAAATACCCAAAAAATGAGTAAATGTCCACATAAGATGAAGAGTTGACTGTGTACAAGATTTATTAGTTAAAAATTATGAAATATACTAAAAAAAGAGATATTTTGGAGTAATCATTCATTTTTGACACCTTGGTAACGAAAAGGGGGACCTTCAAGGAGACACCTATTTCACATGTGTGGAGGAGTTTTAAACTAAAAAATAATAGGATATTTTTATCTCTCCTCTCTCATGGATCAAACCAAATCAAAAAGGGAGCCAAACTAGTCCAAATCTTGTCCAAATTCAGCCAAACTGAAGCTAGAAAATTTTAGAACTTAGTTGGACTCAGTTAGTGGCCTCCCTCTCCTATAAATAGACCCTCATTCTTTTGTATTCTCATCTGTGAACTAAACTATGCCGGTATTACTCTAAGTTAAGCTTATTTTCTATTATCCTTTAAAAATCCTCTACAAATTGAAGAGATTGGAGGTTGTCTCTCTCTTCAATCTTCCTTGGTGTCTTCATCAACATACCAAACCAATTGATTGGTTGGGGGCCTCTCCATTGACTAAAGAATTAAGCAAATTAGGAGGTAAAGTGTGGTTTATGGTCTTTTTTCTTAATCTCAAAATGTTTCTCACTTCTCAACCCCTCTCAAGCTTGAGAAGCATTCAATTGAATGGCTCTTTAGTGCAATTGAACTCTCTAATGAATTCTAGTGATAAATCTTATAAAATTTACATTTATGCTTAAATTAGAATATTTTTTAAGCATATCTCTCCCCCCCCCAAAGAATGGTCATTCCTATGACCTATTCTATATTCAAATGATGCTTCTCATTAAGCAATTCTCAAATCTAAAAGTAATTTCTATGCTTGTCAAGTTAGAGGCCAAAGAAGTGGCTTTTTGATGTCTTTATGCTATTTAGTTTATGAAAAACTTAGGAATCAAGTCCATAATTGGCTATTGATCCTAATGATAGTTATTCTATTATATGGTATTACTAAACTTTATGCTTTCAAAATTATTAAAAATTATCAGTAATAGCAGCGAAGCTATGGTAATTTTTTTGAAAAATTAACACATAAATCATTTTCGTACATAATATGAAAAGAGGACTTCCTACCATATTCTAGGATTAATCATCCTAGGTTAATTGAATAATTCTCATCTCATAACCATGGAAAATTTGATTTTAAAGTTTATGCATAATTAGTTAATTAGAAAAAAGAAAAATTTTTAGTAATTTATTTTTTCGATAAAAGAGAAGTTTCCATGACAATAGAAATCTGTGTATTCCAATAAAGTAAGAGAAAAATTGGAATACCAAAATAATGGATATTTTATTTAAAAATTAAAAAGAAAATTTAGTTAAATTTATCTTTTTGCATAGATAAATTTAAATGATGAAAGATAAATTTCCACCATAATTGGAATTCAACCATTTAAATGAAAAAAATGGAATTTCTAGTGTAAAGGAATTAATAGAGATTTTTATTTAATTTTTAAGAAAAAATTTAGTTAAATTTATCTTTTTACATAGATAAATTTAAATGATGAAAGAGGAACTCCCACCACAATTGGAATTCAACCATTTAAATGAGAAGAATGGAATTTCTAGTGTAAAGGAATTAATGGAGATTTTTATTTAATTTTTAAGAGAAAATTTAGTTAAACTTATCTTTTTGCATAGATAAATTTAAATGATGAAAGAAGAATTCCCCCATATTTGGAATTCAATCATTTGAAAGAGAAAAGTGAAATTTCTAATTTAATGGAATTAATGGATATTTTATGTAATTTTTAAGAGAATTTTAGATAGATTTAATTTATGGTAAAAGAGGAGTTCCCATGATAATTGGACTGCACTCATTAAATGAGAAAAAGAGGGATTTTAAGTTTATTCAAAAAAATAGGTATTGGTATTTAGTTAGAAGAAGAATTTCTATGATATTTAAGAAAATATGGATTTGAATTAAATCTTAGTGTGAAAAGATGAATTTTCACCATAATTCTACCTAATGAATTAAGGTCGAGAAATTATGTGACAGAAAGAATATCGTTGGATATTTTAATTGGTAAAATCACTAAATTAATATTTACCCAAAAATAGACGTTTATCTGGAAGGAATCCTTGTTGCTAGAACTAAACCGAATGAATTTGGTTAGACTGTGAGAAGGACGGACAGTAAATCTACTTATCCATCTCTCGATCTGAATTAAGGAAAAACTTCGTGACTAATTCCAATTCCTAAATACAAAGAATAGACAACCGGAACTAAACTAGTTTTTCCCGTGAGACCGAACTCACCAAGAATCTAGTTGGACAGACAGACAAAATGATGGTTGTTTTGTCTAGTGAGATAAAAATTTCTAGAGAGTGGTAAATCAATATTGAGATATTTTTGGATATGTAAATTCTATAAATATCAAAAATATGTTTCCCTAAAATAAAAAATCAAATAAATTTTCGAAGGTGCATTTGGAATTAATTAAAAATGATTTAGAAGACAGCCTAAGGGTCAAGAATTTTTGAAAATTTTGGATTATGGTCCAATTAAGGTTCCTATGGACCAATAAGATTAATCCAAGTGTTGGGATGAGATAAATCCAATGAATAAAAGAAAATACCCAAAAATGAGTAAATGCCCATATAAGATGAAGAGTTGACTGAGTACAAGATTTATTAGTAAAAAATTATGAAATATTCTTAAAAAATATGATATTTTCTATTTTTGACACCTTGGTAAGGAAAAGGGGGACCTTCAAGGAGGCACCTATTTCACATGTGTGGAGGAGTTTTAAACTAAAAAATAATAGGATATTTTTATCTCTCCTCTCTCCTCGATCAAACCAAATAAAAAAGGGAGCCAAACTGGTCCAAATCTTGTCCAGCTCTTCAATAATGATTCAAGTAGGTTGTGGTGATTTACAGTGATGATTTCTAGCTAATACTTAGTATATATTTCTTGGTAGCATGCATGAAGTACTAATGTTCACTCAATATACGATTCAAAGTAACATACTTTAATCTAAGGAGAGGGGGTGTGTAAATGTTAGAGAAAAAACATAGATATAAGGAAGGGGGTGACATAGTCATTTTTAAGGTATCCTTATAAGCTTAAATAGGGGTTGTTATCATCTTATGAGCATCATATATAGGGGATTTTATTGAGGTTCATGCAAGCAGGTGACATACCCCTTTATTGTGAATGAATCCCTCAAGGCTCATGAATGGATTCTGTGGGGATTGACATTCAAGGCATACTATGTCTAGGATCCTTTGAATGCACAATTTATGTCGAGTCTAACCCTTTGAAATATAATATTTGTGTGTTAGGACTATGTGGTACTAACCCTTTAAAATATAAGATTTGTGTGTTAGAAGAGGATTTTATCCTAGGAAGGGATTGGGCTACCTTGGTACAAGCTAGATGTGTGCCATAAAGATTTCCAACAAAGAAGTGGTGGTTTAGTTCTATGACAAGTGTGAAATAACACTCAACACTCTTTATGACCTTTTTCGAAAGAGACAACTGGCTTTTACATCAAGAGCCACTCCTAATGAACACCCACTCCCCATCGAAGATCCTTTGTGATGGACTCTCTAAATCAGGCATATCCCTAAACAAGGTACGAGTCCCAAGTCTACATATTTAGTTTCCTCAAATTGTAGATCTCCATGGAGGTGACCATTCTATTTCACTAAGACTCGGAGTAAAAGCCATATCTTTTGAAGGAAGAGATGCCCAACATATAGCCATTGTGTCTTAAGAACCTCTTCTATAAGTGTCACCCAAGGAAGAAGAAAGATATCAACCACTAAACCTCCTCTATAACTCTGCCTCTCCTAAAAACAACTCCCAATCCTCAATGGTGACACAAATGGTCATGACAATCCCCAGTGGAGAACTAGGTGATGAAGTCAATAAAAAAAATCCTCAATTGCAATCATTGAAAAAAGAAAAGACTCACACCAAGGGAACCACATCATCAATAGCCCCTCTACTGCCACCTCCATGACCCTTGACCATAACAACCAAAGTTATCACTACAGCACAATAGAGCTACCATACAAAAAGTTATCATCGTGACCTTATCACATTGACAACCTCTCGTGCCAAAATCCCTAAGTCTATAATCACAAAAGAGATCAAATCCAATTATGGATTTGGTAAAATCCAAGACATAGCCTTAACATCGGCGGGGGCCCCTCCATGGCCTTTGACCATAACAACTAAAGAATCACTGCACAGTTGCCAAAGGAAAAACTATCATCATGACCATCCCCTTTTGCGAACATTTTCATTTACTAACTTGATTCTTCATCCATCTAGAGGGCCTCTAGAGGATCAAAGTCATGTAACATCTACTTATAACCACCAATAAGAATACATCTACCCCTTGACAAAGTCTTCAATCCGATCATGAGGATGCGATCGACATCAGGAAGGGGAAATGCTAACACATTTTAGGGTTAACATTTTCATTTACTAACTCGATTCTTCATCCCTCTAGAGGATCAAATTCATGTAACATCTACTTATTACCACCAATAAGAATACCCCTCAACAAAGTCTTCAATCCGATCATGAGGATGTGATGATTGACATCACGAAGGAGAATGTTAACACATTTTAGGGTTAACAAAGGTCACCACACCCAAAGGTCATCACACCCAACTATATGCCAAATTATGATTAATCTACATAAAATGTCAAGGATAGATATGCCAAACTCATGTACAAACAAGCCATGAAGCAATGGTGTCCGAATCTCAAACTTGGACGGGCCACCACATAAAGGTCTGACAGATAATTAATGGTGTTTCTTCCTACCTCCAAGAGCATGTGGTAGTGAGCTAGGATGGGCTCCCTAGTGTTATAATGCGTCAATGTATTATGAGATCAAGAAATGTACAAGTAATAGACTAAATACCTTCCCGGCCATAGTTTAAGCGTGTGAACACTTATGGCCATGTATAAAAGGCAATTTCTCTCATAATGCAAGAACACTCTCCCATTGCGCAATTTCTTGCTAAACCTCTCTTTAATATTATCTCTAATGAATGCTAGTGAGTGTGTGTGAATGATATGATGTGAGAGGAGAAAGTAGTGTCCATAGTGCAACACGATGGTATGACAATACTCGCCGAGGAGAAGGCGAATGGTAAGCTACCTATGGCAATGTTGAGCTTGGAAACCTCAAGGGTTACAAGCTCAGCCATCAAAAAGATCCCCACCATGACACATTGAGGTGAGTGGTTCCCTCTTTGCTATCTCTTAGCCTGTAACACAATCTTGGCTCAAGCAAACCCAAGGTATTTTGTATTTTCTGTGTGGAATATTCTGTGTGGAATGTGAGCAAAAAGCTGAACTATATTTGAGGACAAGTTAAATTCTTGAAGTGGTTTATTGGCACAACCAATTTTTGTGGCTTCTACAACAAATAAAAGTTTTTCTTCTAGGCCAGACAACCCCTTCAAATTGGGTGCAAAAAAGAAGCACAAACATTGTCATCAAATAAGACTATGCAAGTTAAACAGGGACTGTTTAACTTGCCTAGTCAAACAAGACTATGCAAGTTAAACAGGGACTGTTTAGCTTGCCTAGTCAAACAAGACTATGCAAGTTAAACAAGGACTATTAAGCCCTTAATTGTATTACTTATGCAAAGAAGTCACTCCAATTAGTATAGGTCTTTCATAGCCCATCCCAAGAAGACTTTGTGCAAAGCAATCACTCCAATTAGTATAGGGCTTTTATGAAAAGATGCAGGGGGGAAGAGAGCTTGAGCTCTTGCAAGCACACACACACTCACAAAACCCTAATAGAGAACACACAAGGTGAGAGGCTGAATATCTTCTTCTTCTTCACTCAACACTCAACACACCATATACAAGATAAGAGTACACATAATATGAAAGGTACTCAACCAATACATACACGGGTTCTCTATAGTGTGAACCCGACTAAATGAGCTGGCGCTATAACTATGCCAGTCTCTAGAATGGCTGTCACACAACCTGTCATCCCACTGGCCGCATATCACCCAAGATCTCACCAACCATGCCAGTGGTGTAAGTGTGGGGCCTATCCCCCAGGCGGGTCATCAGTGTCCACCGCCTCACTAGACGAGCTCGATATCTCAACACTCCCCCTCGAGCTCAACTCCATCTCATGTACACCAAGCGAAGCTCTGAATCTGCGGAGCTTCTCTGTACCCAATGCTTTGGTGAAGATGTCAGCTACCTGATCCTCTGTGCTGACATAAACAAGGTCAAGGTCTCCTGCCAAGACCTTCTCTTTGACGAAGTGGTAGTGGACCTCTATATGCTTCGTACAAGCATGAAATACTGGGTTCCTGGCCAACTGTATACTGCTAATGTTGTCACAGAAAATGACAACTTGTTTATCCACTGCTAGACCCAAATCTGCAAGTAGCTTTTTCAACCAAGCTACCTCACATGCTGCGATAGCAGCTCCTCTGTACTCGGTCTCTGTACTCGATAGAGCAACTATAGGTTGCTTCTTGCTGCTCCAAGTCACAGCAGCACTTTCCAAAGAAAACATGAAGCCACTGGTAGATCTTCTGTCTGAGATACTACCAGCCCAATCAGCATCTGTGTACCCATGTACACATATCTCTGTCCCAGTCTCATAGAATAGTCCTCAATGCAAAGTAGACCTCACATACCTCAGTATGCGTCTCACTGCATCCAAATGCGGTTTTCGTGGAACTTGCATAAACTGACTCACCAACCCAACAGCATAGCTCAAATTTGGTCTAGTGATCGTCATGTAGATCAAGCTTCCTACTATGCGCCTATACATAGGAGGATCCTCCAAGATCTCTCCTGAATCTGCACTCAACTTGCCATTTTGATCCAATGGCATGGAAATAGGCTTACAACCTATCATACCATACTTGGACAACATGTCCTGCAGTAATCCAATACCATGTGGTGACCTAATCACCTCAATGCCCAAGAAATATCTGAGCTCCCCCAGATCCTTCATCTCGAACTTCTGTCTAAGCAAGATCTTTACATCAAAGATCTCTGCATCATGGTCCCTTGTAATGATCAAGTCATCTACATAGATGACTTATTGTCATCTACATAGATGACAACAAGCACAACCCCTCTATCACCATGTCTCACATACAGCGCATTGGCTACATGAAAGCCAATAGTGACAAGATATTCAGAAATCTTGTCAAACCATGCTCTTGGTGCTTGCTTTAAGCCATACAAGGCTTTCTTCAACCTGCAAACATGCTCGGGGTGACTCACATCCTCATAACCAGGTGGCTGCAACATATACACCTCTTCTTGCAAATCCCCATGCAAGAATGCATTCTTTACATCCATCTGATGTAAAGACCATTGCTTTGATGCAGCCACTGCTATCACAACTCTCACTGTTGCCATCTCGGCAACTGGGTTGAAAGTTTCCTCATAATCAATGCCATATGTCTGCGCATATCCTTTGGCTACCAATCTAGCCTTGTACCTGTTTATGCTTCCATCACTGTTATGTTTTACTTTGTACACCCACTTGCATCCAATGGCTTTCTTGCTTTCAGGCAATTGCACTAAATCCCAAGTCTCATTTCCATATAGTGCATCCATCTCCTCATCCATAGCTTTCTCCCAACACACATTTTCAACAGCCTCATCAATGCATGTGGGCTCAACAACCTGCACAACCTTTGCCATATATCCATAGTGATGTGCCACATAACCATCATAGGTAAATCTCTGCACAAGATTTTTCACTCTCCCAGATCTTCGCAGCTTTTCATTCATGGCTTCCATAGCCTTCTTTACACCAGGTGTTCTCATAGCTGGGATCCCAAGCTCCTCATCAAGGCTCATATCTGAACCACTAGACTCTCCACCATCAACATGAGAATGCCCTGCAGAAATGTCAGGCATACCAAGGGGCTCAACCACTTTCTCTTTCCCTTTACGTGATGTACTAATCACATTTGCAGGACTGGTATTATGACGCAGCCTACCACTCCATGGTCTAACAATAGACCCACTAGATGAGGACTCTCCTGGTCCACTCACAGACTGTGATTGCTAACCTGCATTCTGTGCAACCACACTTCCACTCACATCAGCTCCAATAGCTTCTTTTTCAACAGCATACCAGCTGCTCATCTCATAAAAAATAACATCCCTGCTTACCCTCAACTCACGTGTAGCAGGGTTATAACACCTGTATCCCTTTTGCTCAAGAGAATATCCAATAAACACACATTTTTCAGCTTTTGGATCCAGCTTAGTTCTCAGCTCATCTGGCACATGCACATACGCAATGCACCCAAAGACTTTCAGATGAGACAAATCTGGTTTTCTGCCAGTAAACCTCACCTCTGGAGTTACATCATGTATGGCTGCAGTTGGAGTCCTCTTCATGATATATACTGCTGTAGAAACAGCCTCAGCCCAATAGCTATGCGGCATATTTTTCTCTTCCATCAATACTTGCGCAATCTCAACAATGTGCCGGTTTTTCCGCTCAGCAACTCCATTTTGCTGCGGAGTATATCTGCATGTAAACTGTCTCTAGATACCATTCTTCTTCAAAAATTTAGAGAACTCATTGGAGAAGTACTCTCCCCCTCCATCTGACCTTAGGCACTTTATATATTTCCCTGTTTACTTTTCAACCAAAACTCTGAAATTTTGAAAGTGAGTGAACACCTCACTCTTCTCCTTCATGAAATATACCCACACTTTCCTTGTGTGGTCATCAATAAAAGTCACATAGTACCTACAGCCTCCCATAGATATGGTCTTCGTAGGACTCCATACATCTGAATGCATAACATCTAGTGCATTTCTGCTCACATATCTGTTACGTGGAAACACATGCTTTGTTTACTTCCCAAATTGGCATGCTTCACATATTTTCTGCATACCTTCCACTTTAAATTTTGGCAGCCCTGTCACAATTCCCTTAGTCTGCATAGACTTCAATCTCTGCACATTCACATGTCCAATCCTTTTATGCCAAAAGTTTGTGTCTGCAACAATTCTTGGACCATTTGCAAACATCGCAGCACTCATTTCAGGCATGTCTACATTCAACGTAAACATTCTGCCCACTCTGTTGCCTTTTGCAACCAACCTGCACTTGTCTTTGAAGTCTTCGACATAACAACCATCAGGGTTAAACCGAACCTGCAAACCCTGCTCAATCATCTGGCCAACTGAAACCAGATTCTTTGTTATGTTCGGAACGTGAAGTACATCTGCAAGGTACTTCACTTTGCCATCCTGCATAGACAATGGCACATCTCCAACATGGGCAATTGGATGAGCAGTGTTATCCCTTGTTTCCACAAAACCTGGTCTTTCCGGGTTTTTCATCTCCTTGAACCACTCCCCATGACTCGTCATGTGGTTCGAAGCACCTGAATCCACATACCACACATCATCTTTTTGTGCTGCTTCAACATTTTCAGACATGGCATTCACAACATGCTGCATAACAAACAACCTTTAATTATCCTCATTATTTCTGCTTGAGGATGCATAGTTGTTTTGCTGCACTTTCCCATTTTGCATGTCAGTCTGCTTTTTATAACATTCTGCCTGCACATGTCCAAGCTTACCAGCATTCACATGCATCATTATATTGCCTTCACCAATTTTCACCGCCTCGTTGACTCCCCCTGCCTCTGAATTTGCCGTGTTGTTGTGTATTCTGGGACTATTGTTGTTGCTGCTGCTGTCCATAATTCTGATTACCTGTTCGGCCACCTCCTTGACCGCGTCCATGGCCTCCTCTACCTCGTCCTCTTCTTCCTGAACTTGTGTAGAAGGCCTGTTGCTCCGAACTGTTTTTGGTTTGTGAAGACTGTTGGTCTTCACCCAAGCTCTTCTCTTCTATAATCAGCATAGACACCAAATCTGTAAAGTTGGGAATGTTTGTCCGAGTCTGAATAGACGTCTTGAACGCCTTGTATTGTGGCCCGAGACCACGTAGACAAACTTCCACCTTGTCATCATCATCTACTGACACACCAATAGATGCAAGGGATTCCACAATACCCTTTATCTTCAACGCATAGTCATTCACAGACATGCTCTTTTTCTCCACAGTATGAAGTTCATTCTTCAACTGTATCTTACGTGCCTTGGTATTTGTTTCATAGAGCTTTACCAAGGTATCCCACGCCTCCTTGGGGGACTTGGCATCCTGAATGTGCCCAATCATGGTGTCCTGTATACTAATGGAGAGCCAATACATAACTTTCCTGGCTCCCTGGTTCCAGTCTTTAAACTCTTTCACATCTGCAGAGCAGTCGGATTTATGTCCCGGTATCTCCGGTGCCTCTTCATGCTCACCTTCTATGTAGTCCCAATAGCCCTTTCCCATCAGGAAATTTGTCAACCTGAACCTCCAAGCATGGAAGTTATTCTTGTCAAGCTTCTCAGCCACAATCTGAGTTATCCCATCATTTGACATCTTGCCAAACACACAATTTTATCAGAAACTGCACTCTGGTTTTTCTGCACAAACTGTTGTATTTTCTGCACAACGGTACTGTAGTACTCTCAAATGTCACAACCAGTGACTTCAATGTGCATACATACACCCAATGGCAACTGTTGACCTCTTGCAGCACCCACAGTGTCTGCACAGTCAATCTGTCTTCCTGCAGTTCTTAAAACAGAGTTCTGCAGAGAATCGATGACTTATCCGTAGTGCTCGAAATCGCCTGCTTTCTGAAAAACGGAGGTTCAGACGTGCCCGAAACGCGTTTTCGTCCCAGAAAATTCTGTCCAATAGGTTCTGTCCAATAGGACAGTATAGTTGCCCTATAGCTTTACTCCCGCGAAGAAAGCTCCTCAATCAGAGATCGTTTGCCGGTGCCTCCCGTAGAGCTCCCGACAAGGGTGTAGTCACCCACCAACACAAATAGGGAAGAGTAGTTGAAGCTCTTACTCTCGTATCGCTTCCTGTGGTTCTCTTGCTTGCAGCTCAACCCTTAGTAAGAACCAGGCTCTGATACCATGAAAAGATGCAGGGGGAAAGAGAGCTTGAGCTCTTGCAAGCACACACACACACTCACAAAACCCTAATAGAGAACACACAAGGTGAGAGGCTGAATATCTTCTTCTTCTTCACTCAACACTCAACACACCATATACAAGATAAGAGTACACATAATATGAAAGGTACTCAACCAATACATACACGGGTTCTCTATAGTGTGAACCCGACTAAATGAGCTGGCACTATAACTATACCAGTCTCTTGAATGGCTGTCACACAGCCTGTCATCCCACTGGCCGCATATCACCCAAGATCTCACCAACCATGCCAGTGGTGTAAGTGTGGGGCCTATCCCCCAGGCGGGTCATCAGTGTCCACCGCCTCACTAGACGAGCTCGATATCTCAACATTTCATAGCCCAACCATCCCAAGAAGACTTTGTGCTTGTCAAAATTGCATTTATATAGGTAAATTAATCAAGCTACAATAGTCATAGTATGTGTATCTAATTAATTAATTAATTGAAGCTTGATTGGTGTTTAATCATAGCAATTAAAGCTACAGGCGTTGAGCATATCTGAAGGCAATTCTTCTTCAATAAACGAGACTTAATTTGGTGTTGTATTCATGGAGTAATTATAGCTCAACTATCTAAATTTTTTCCTCCTTTAATTTAGCTTGAGGGATTCGCTTTAAGAATATGTGAAATAGCACGAGAGTTCAACAAAAGGAGTTTTTTAATTTCTTTTTTAAAGATATATTTATAGAAATATATTTACATAAGTAAAAGGATTTTGAAAAAAAAGTTGTAAGCTTATAAAGAAAAAGGGTTCATTTTAGTTTGATCAAATTCATAAATAAGGGATTTTATATATTGGCCTTGAATGCACATGGTTTTATATAGTGACCTCCTCGAGCAATTTAGGAAGTAAAAGTAACTTTTTTCATTAAAAGAAGAGTCAATACAGTAACTCTAAGGTGTTAAGGGCTATTGTTAAAATTAGGCTTAGTGGATTTTTTGAGCAAAGTAACTTTGTGGGTTCTCATATTGTACATGCTCTAAGGTTATATAGAGTAACTCTTACCTCATCTTGCATCTTCTGTGTAAAAGATTCTGTGATGTGTCAGTGACAATGCCTAGATTTTTACACACTAAAAACAAAGCCCAAATTGCATTGTCCAAAGGTTCAAAGATAATTTTCAAGGCCAAAGCAAAGACAAATTACCTAGGGTGGTCAAAGTTCATGTGCACACAACTTCATTTATTTGGTAAAGGGGTACTTAAGTATAGTGTCTCTGGTGAAAGACAAGCTCTATTGTACAATCCTTTAGTTATAAAGGGCTTTCCTATTCTCATTAGGTTACACTGTGTGTGAGGTTGAGTACCATGGCAAATATGGTGGGAAATTTTTTTGATAAGTCAACAAGTTTGATGGAACTTAGTACCATACATGGTGCATTAACATGCACATGTGTCTTGTAGAGAAAGATATGTGGGGTGTGGTCAGTGGCATTGAAAAGAAGCCAAATAGAGACCCATATGTTATTACCAAATGGACCAACCTAGACTCCAAGACCTTATCCCTCATCATTTATGAACTAAATAATAGCCAAATTCATCATGTGAGATCAACAAAGACTTCTAATAAAGCTGGGCTTAGGCTCAAATCCATTTTTGGACAAACCAATGTCACTGCCAGGTTCTTCTTAAGGAAAAAACTTTATAGGATGGAAAAGGATGACAAAACTAGTATTTCTTCTCATGCCACTGATATTATATGAATGATCTATCAACTAAGTGGTGCAGGTGTCAACATTGATGAAGAGGAGGCAAATCTATGTGTTTCTTTATAGCATGCATCCATGTCATGCATCCATGTTATGAGCAATGTGTTTTCGGTGACTTCTGCCCTCAGAGGAAACTTGTATGGAGGGTTCCAAGGCTTCAACATAAGTTCCAGTAGAGCATGCCTATATAGCCACAATCAAGGACAAAGAGAAGAAGACCAAGCCTCCTTCCTCTTGCTACTATTCCAAGAAGAAGGGATCATCATCAAGGATTGATTAAAAAGGAATAAGGATGAAGAGGAGAAAGAGAAGGGTAAGATAAAGCATCCACATAACAAAGTGGTCAACTTTTTTGACACATTATTCTAGCATTTGCTATTATGGCATTTCATAGTTTGTGGGGCATTTTCTAGTGTTAGAATTTAAGTGATCTAGCATCCATCCTTAGTGCAAAACTTAGTGGTACCTTAGAATGCTTTGTCCTAAGGTTAGAAGGCTCATTTACTAGAGTTATTGGGTGTAGGTCTAGTAGGTACATTCCCTTGATGTAGCATCACCTTTTAAGGTTAGAAGGCTCATTTACTAGAGTTATTAGGTGTAGGTCTAGTAGGTGCATTCTACTTTGAGTGGTGTGCTTCCATCTATCTCTAATTGCTTGTTGCATCTATGTGTATGTTGCTACTTTGATCTCCACTCCAACATCAATAAAGGCGACATGGTTTTGTTTTACAATACAAGGAATAAAGAGATCAATAAAGGTGACATGGTTCTTTTGTATAATGTGTGGAATGGGAAACATAAATTGAGATGCAAAGTACCGAGACCCTTTACAGTGTTTGAGATGGTTCTTTTGTATAATGTGTGGAATGGGAAACATAAATTGAGATGCAAAGTACCGAGACCCTTTACAGTGTTTGAAATTGTCATAAGGATCATTGAGGACTAAACCTTTGATGAAGTGAAAATTGAACGATATTTCAGTGGGACTAAGCTAAAGCTCACTAGTTGAAGAAAATGACGAAAAGAAAAAGGAGCTAGAGCTCAAAAAGAAAGCTTTAAAAAAGTCAAAGCCACCAAGGAAGAGGGGCTTCGTGGATGTTTGAACCTCTTTGGAAATTAATATGGCATCAACCAAAGTCCTCGAGAAAGATGACACAGTCATGAAATCACCTAAGGTCACATAGGTCATTGAAGTGTGCACTTCTAGACTTGCGAGTCATAGTCTCATGCCAGACTTGGTGTAAGATAGGAAAGCGCTTATTGTTAGAAACTCAAGCATGTGCTATATCCTTTGATGCCACGATTGTCTCTAAGCATGTCTTTTGAAACCTGGTAAGATAGAAAAGCATCAACCAATAGAAAATCAAGCATGTGTTGTATCCTTTGATGCCACAATTGTCTCTAAAAATGTAGGCTGAGCAAGCCTCAACTTTGACCTCATCTTTGAACTCATCTTTGAAGCGTGACCCCATTATTAAATTTACAATATAGAATTTTGACTATTTATTTTTAATTGAGAAGGCATAATGAAGGACTCTTTAAAATTAAGCTTCTTAAGGGGCAAATTTTTTCATACTCTTATACTATGTAGGCTCATTGAGGTGGGCCCCACTAAGGTGGGTCATTCTAGAAGTTGAGACTCATTCTTTTTTTTGAAACAATATTTATGATGCATAACATCACTAATTGCAACCATATGGAAATTAATAATGGAACATTATTTTATACTATTGTGATGTCACGCATGTTTGCTTATGCATATTAGGCTAGACATGACAATGGTAATAAAGTGCAACTTTTTCAATAAACAAGACCTAAGAGATGCTAGGCATGTGCTTGGTCCATGTCTTGTTGTAGTTGTGGTTATGTTTGCAGATCTTATGGGGATCTAGCTCATGGCTATCTACCATGGTAACGTATACTTGATTCAAGCAATGTTTATCATGTATAGGGTTTTTGAGCAAAAACCTCCAAGGGAAAGAAATAGTTAAATGAAAGTTATTCTTACCATTGATATGTTAGAACATCTCAAATGATTTTATAGATTTTCCAAGGATATAAATGGGCTAGTTAATTATGTTGGCCTTGCACTTTATGAGCTACATTTATGTATTGAAGTCTCCGTTGTTATATTTGGTGTGGGTAAAAGAAATGCAAATACAATATTTAATGCTTTCAAATGATTTGAATTTTTTTAATTGTTGAGAACAACAAATGTTAGATGCTTAATGCTAAAATATAAAGCTCTTTTTTTTTGGGGGGGATCTTTGTGCTCGTGTGTGTGTGTGCGCTTTTCATACCACCGTCACAACAGCCAGCAGGTTTTGAACCCAACACCTTATATGCATGGGACTTCAACACCTTACCGCTAGGCTGTGTCTCCATTAACAAATATTGAGCTCTTTAAAAGCCTTCAAGCTTTTGCCTAGGTTATTAGAATGTTCTTTATGTTGATAATATGGGCCTAATTGATGTGAGGGGTTTTTGGTGCAAATTTTAAAAGATAATGAATTTTTGTGGGAATGTGGGCTACGTTAGATTTTGCAAGGGGAATTTGTAATCTTGCAAAGAATAAGGTTAATGCCCTGCCACGTGGCACTAAGGAGACAAGCTTGTCCTTCATTACGACCAAAACGAGGGAACGGCATATGCCGGCCGCTCTGGAGTTGCAAAAATGTTAGCCGGCGAGGGGCGGGGCGGCGGAGATGGCAAGGAAGTTGGCGTTTGAGGTCGTCCATGAGAATAAATTGGAAAGGCAGGCTGGCTGTGCTAGTAGCAACTGGGCTAAGGTTAATTCCACAGCCACAATGGCCGCTCTACTGTGCCTTTGCATGACCACTGTTGCCATCCTTTCCGCCGCAGCCACCGCCTCCTCCGCTGCTCTTGAAACGTATCTTGTCCATGCCCCAGCCCATGCAAAGCCTTCCCTATTTGCCTCTCACCATGAGTGGCACTCCTCCCTCCTCAAAGCTGCCACAGGCGGCGCTTCCACAGAAGAGCGCATGCTCTACTCCTACGACACCACCTTCCAAGGCTTCGCAGCTCGCTTGACGGCCCAGGAAGTCGCAAAGCTGCAGTTGCAGGACGGGGTGTCCATGGCCATAAAGGACCGCCCGGCGCAGCTTCACACTACCCGGACGCCAGCCTTCTTGGGGCTGAACTTGTCGTCGCAGTGGGGGCTTTTGGCGGCGGCCAAGCAAGGCCAGGATATCATAGTGGGCGTCCTGGACACCGGCATCTGGCCGGAGCGGCCGAGTTTCAGCGATGACTCTGCCTTCTCCGACATCCCGAGCCGGTGGAAAGGCAAGTGCGAGTCAGAGCCAAGTTTCAACGCCTCGCTCGTATGCAATCGGAAGCTCATCGGCGCCCGCGCATTCTACAAAGGCTACGAGTCTGCCAGTGGGCCAATCAACGAAACCTCAGAGTACAAATCCACCCGCGACAACGAAGGCCATGGTACTCACACTTCCTCCACCGCCGCAGGCAACACCGTCGCCAACGCTAGCCTCCAGGGCTTCGCCGCCGGCACCGCCTCTGGCATGGCCCCTTTGGCCCGTCTCGCCATGTACAAGGTCTGCTGGGCTACCGGCTGCTACAACTCCGACATTCTTGCCGGATTTGAGGCTGCCATCTCCGACGGCGTCGACGTCATCTCTCTCTCTGTGGGTAATGATGCCGTCGACTACTACGAAGACGTGATCGCCGTCGGCGCTTTTGCGGCTGTAGCAAACGGCATCATCACGTCTTGCTCCGCGGGCAACGCAGGTCCGGGCAGCAGAACCGTCATCAATGTGGCGCCGTGGATTTTCACAATTGCTGCAAGCTCTGTGGACAGGGATTTCCCAGCTCCAGCAGTGCTGGGAAACGGGCAAAGCTACCGTGGGGAGTCTCTCTACAGTGGCGGGGATGGTCAGGGAGAGCAGCAAATGCCGCTGATTTACGCCGGTGAGGCGGTAGCGGCGGGCGGCAATGCGACGAAGGCAAGGTTCTGCGGGGATCCAAGCCTGCTGGATTCTAATCTAGTGATGGGAAAGGTGGTGCTGTGCGACAGGGGGGGTGGATACTCCCGTGTCGGGAAAGGGTATACGGTGAAAGAGGCGGGAGGTGCCGGAATGATTCTGGGCAACGACGAATTGAGCGGCGAAGAGCTTGTCGCTGACAGCCACATTCTACCAGCCACCATGGTAGGCCACTTAGAGGCGGTAGCAATCAAGGAATACATGAACTCAACAACCAATGCAACAGTGCAGATAGATTTCCAAGGAACTCAGCTAGGCATAAAGCCTGCGCCAGTGATGACTGCTTTCTCTTCCAGAGGCCCCAACCCCATAACGCCGGAGATTCTCAAGCCCGACATAACCGCCCCTGGGCTCAACATCCTCGCCGGCTGGACTGGCTTTGTTGGCCCAACAGGACTCCCACAAGACACCAGAGACGTTGATTTCAACATCATCTCCGGCACGTCCATGTCGTGCCCCCACGTCGCCGGCATCACTGCCCTCCTGAAAGCTGCGCACCCCACCTGGAGCCCAGCGGCTATCAAGTCCGCCCTCATGACAACCGCCAGGTCCGTCGACAATACCGGCAAGACCATCACCGATAGCTCGACGGGAAGCGCTGCCAATCCTACAGTTTATGGCTCCGGCCATGTAAACCCTAATGGGGCGCTTAATCCCGGCTTGGTTTACGACATAACCACCCAAGATTACATCGACTTTCTATGCAGTCTAAACTACACAGGAAGCATGATGAGCGTCTTTGCAAGCCAATACAATTGCAGCAGCAGCGGCAGCAAGCCGGGCGACCTCAACTACCCTTCATTCAGTGCTGTCTATATTCAGAAAGAGAGCAGCCAATACACGGGAACCTTCTCCAGGACTGTCACCAACGTTGGCCCTCCCAACTCCACGTACACTGTTTCCGTCACACCGCCCATGTACGTCAACGTTTCCGTCGAGCCGTCCACGCTCTCCTTCCAGTCTCGATACCAGAAGCTCTCCTACTCGGTCTCCTTCAGCGCTGGCATGCTTGGCTTTATTCCGGAGGGGGACCAGGAGGCTTGGTCATTCGGCTCTCTTGCATGGTCCGATGGTCACCACACAGTGAACAGTCCAATCTCCTTCATGTGGCTGACTGCTTGAACATCACAGTTAGCAGCCCTAGAGAGAAGCAGACTTATAATCTTTTCATAATAATTACAACGCTCCTTAGCTTTTCAAGATAAACATTACTATATACTTCATTTCTCCATGCAAAGCTCTACTTCATTCCTCCATCCAAAGCCACTTGACCAATGCAATGTGGCCCTAACCAAATGAGTGGGTTCATGATTAGACCAATATGCAAATAATTTATCCATCCTTATCTTGTAGCCTGTTGGTCCAAATATGATCAATTATGATATTGGCATTCCTTCAAGAGCATGTGCATATAAAAGTTTTTCATAAATAGTGTTGTGTTGATGTTTACTTAGATTACCCCCTAGGTAAATAGGAAATTCTTTGTTTGTTTTTTTTAATAAATCTTTTTTTTGTTTGATTTGCTCATGCATGTGCATAGTGTTTCAACGGATAAATGCCTCTCGTATCTGGAGGTTCATAAATATGTTAGATATCAGTGCTCCACCCTCATATTGTAATGTCTAGGCATCAACTAGCCCATGTATGTACGTGGCACATCGTGGGGAGTAGCCATGGTTGGGTAACCTGCACACCCAACATCGTACACAAGATAGTGGTCTTGGAGGGTAGATAGTGTAGAGACAACTTAGATTCAACACACCGGCAAACAGGTTACATGCTCAAGGGGTTTTTTATCTCCACCATCATAGTCCACACATAAGGTCGGTACACCTTACTCCTAAACACATTATCCAAGGTTATGGGGCTCAAATCGGCACTCATATGGTTATGAATGGGCTCCAAAGCTGCGACATGGAATGATCATTTTAACATAGTTTGCACCTATGACACATTGACCATAGAGGGCCATCCGGGTTAATGTGATTCATGTATGTTGTTTGGTTAGTACCACCCTCTCACTAGTTATTTATTATATTATTGCACCCTAGATTCCATTAATATGGTTCAACAATAGGACCTAATAATTCAAGATACCTTACGGTCTATGGAAGAGATGCAAAATCAAAATTTGGATTTGGGATACTTCTTCTCAGGGTTCGAGTGGGGATGGAAGGCATTTAAGTGGTTTGGTGAAGAGCAATGTGATTAAGGATGGAAGGCATTTAAGTGGTTTGGCGAAGAGCAATGTGATTAAGGATGATCACATTAATGAGCTCAAGAGCAAAGGCTTATGTTTTAAATGTGGGGAGAATTGGAGCAAGGATCACTATAAGGCATACAAGGCAAAGAAGCTACTTTGAGCATGATTCTCACATAACAAGATGATGAAGGACTTAAGGATGATGCTGAAAATTTTGTGGATTGTAATGAGTATGAGGATGATCATGAGCTTAGTGGGGAGTTTCCGATGGAATCCATGATGGGGATTATGATGATGGATTGATTACCCACTACCATGTTTGTTACAGATTCATCAAGGCGTAATGCTACCTTGTGTATATTCTCTTATGATGGCTATTCTAGTTGCAAAGCTTCAGTAAATGGAAGAGTGGCACATGTATTGGTGGATAGTGATAGGATGCATAGTTTTTTGAAATCGGAAGTCATTGTACAACCTCAAGTTGCATCGTATGGATTTGTCCTCTTTGTTTATGGTTCATGTGGAAAATGAAGCAAAGGAGGTTTGTACAATGATTGGCAATGATGTGGATGTTATATTCTTTAATGATTACATATACAATGATGATTTACTAGTGTTAGACATGGGGCTAATAGACATTGTGTTGGGTTGCAATTAGCTATCCACACATGGTACTTTCAACATGAATTTGTAGCAAGGTTTCATGATATTTATGCATGAAGAAGGTTGTGTTACATTGAAGGGATCTTGCACCACTACAAGCTGCCTAAATTTCAACATTTAATATGATGAAAATGAACTGAAATGAAAATACACGAATGTACATATGCATGTCAGTGCGCCCATTGATATTGAATCGTTGATATATTCGTCCAAAAAGTCATCGAAAAGAACGTCGAAAATAGCTATCGGAACAGATGTCTAAATATGTGTCTATATACCTGTCTAGATCCTAGTCTAAAAAACGTTTTATTTATTGCAAAGAATGCAAGCAAGAGTGGACTATGGTGGATCAAACACAAGAATCAACATATAGTAGAGCAAGTAATTAGAAGATGATTTAGATGAGATTAGTGAACAATTAATCTAATAGGATAATGTAGGCATGGATACTCAAAAACCAGTCATTTCTCATTAGGCCAATGCCTCAATTTATAGGTTTTACATCCACAGATGCCAAGCATCAAATCCTCGGGGGGTGCACCCTCAAAAATCCTGTGTATCACGTGCATTCAAAGGTATAATTTAAAACCCCTCTGTAACCTCTTTTGCCTATTTTATGCATACCTCCTGTTACTTTTCTGGTATATTATAATAAACCTCCTGTATTTTTAAAATATTAATCTTATACATTTTTTCCCCCTCCTATAAAATTAAAATTTAAAGATTTGAAGTCCTTGAAAAGGATGCTTATGAGATGGAGTTGACCACAAGAATAATTAATGTGGCTAGTTGGAACCTTACACGACCATATGTTATCACCCATACACATGGGCTACCATAATTGGCAACTTTATAAACCACCATCTACTAATTAAGCATAACACTTTAGGATATTTCTAAAATTATGTGCTTTTGGATATTTATAGTTAGCATAAGAAAAAGCCATCGTATCTCAATTAATAAGACTTGAGTCTCCTAATCAATAAGTTAGGGAGAAATATGTTCATGTGGCATGGTTTGTAGCTCTTACCCTCATAGGATACCATTGTTAAGTGAATGGGGAGAAAGGAAAGTCTACTTGGAGAGATAGAGGATTCAAGAGAGAGAATTAAGGAGGAGAGAGGGCTTGTCGATTGTAAAAACTGATACAAAGTGAGGTCTTGTCTCCCAATGCAATCACCTATCCATGCTTCTTGAAGGGTTGTACATCATGCAAACAGCATGCAAACAGCTAATAGGTGCACCATGCAAGCAGCCAAAAGGGTCATCAAACATTTATTATGAGCTTGTCTCCCAATGCAGTCACCTATGCTTACATATTGAAGGGATGTGCATCAGTAGGAAATAGGGGCATCATCCAATCACCTATGCTTGCAATCTTAAGGGGTATGCATCATTAGGGTAAACAAATTCTTGTGTTAAAATATTGTGCTAGGCAATGCTCTTATATGGACATGTAAGTGGTGCTCTTTCAAAAAGAATCCAAGAACCATTTCTGCACACCATAAGCTTTTGCAAGAACCACTTACTACAAAGTAAAAGAAACTGACATTTTTCCCTTTGACATGAATGAGAAGCACTCACCTTTCTAAGATTCTTGCAGCATTGGGCGAGTGCCACCGGCACAAAGCTCTCTATGGATGTGCATGTCTTTATGTCTAGCTCCACTAAACGTTGGCAGCCCTTGGCCACAGATGCCATACCAAAGGATGACACTTTCATCCTACCACGAACCTCTAAAACTCCCAAATCTGGAGTTGAGCAATGAGAGTATCAGTGATGTTTGTGCAGAATTATACATTGAGCGCCTTCAAGTTCGTGTATCCTTAGCAGATAGCAGCAATGCCTCTGTCGGTGATCTTAATACACCTAAGAAGGAAGAAGAAAATTCGGTAATCAGGAGAGCTCTCCCACATACACAAGGTTTGCAATGGAAAACCCAGTAACAAAACAACAAGCACATTCATCGGATGAAATACCTATAAACATCCATCTCTCCAAGATTGGAGCAGCTAGATGCAATGTGATCAGCCCATCATCTTGGATGCCTTCACAAAATCCTAGCTTTAGTTTTCTCAAATATCTGCACTTTGCCATCGACATCAGTCCTGCAAAGCAATAAGATGAACTTTTAGTCTCGATAACAATATGCAGCACTAAGAAATTATATTGTCATCTCTACAATGCATATGGGTGCATAGTGAGAATCGCTTGCATCGTTGATACTTCTGTCGGTCAGATCCAACTCTTAAACATTTTAAGCCCTTACTTTGATAGTTGGGAGCATGACTCAACCTTTGAGCTAAGAAGGGCTTTGTAACAAGTGGCAATGAACGACACCCCTACATCCACCCCCACTAAGCAGCAGCACACGTGACGTCGATGCTCTGCAAGCTAGAGCAGCCAATCACTACCGCTGAGACACCAACATCTTAACAACCTTGCATTTGATCAAGCTCAACTGCAGCAAACTCATACAACACTTCCCAGTCAGCCCCAAGTCAATCCACTCCCATCACAACCATCAGATCTCACAAACCATAAACTCTTGAGGCTGCAAAAGCTCTACAGCAAAGGATCTGTCACCTGCACAATGCAACAGCCAAAAGCTCCAACATGCATATCATTTACTGGGTGATAACACTCCTTGATTGTAAAAGCCTACGATGCTGAAGCACCCCACGTACCAGGAAACAATACGAGAGCACTATGTTTTGTAGAGGAAAATCCCTCTTTGCTAAGCCCATAATTCCTGAGTGGCTGATCCCTTGGCACTTTGACACATCTAGTGTATGTAAACAAGCCTTGTCAGCATATATTTCCTATACAAACTTGAATGCCAATGTATCAAAGCCATCTTGAAAAGCTAGGCTGCCTTCTATATTATGTAGCATTGTGCGAACAAATTGAATGAGTGATTTAGTCTAGATTCCATACTAGGTAAAATATTTCTGAAGAGGCTAGATCTTACATTTGATTGGTTGCACTTCCTTCATCATAGTATTTGTACATGTTAATTATGCACAAAACAAAATGTAAAGTAAACCTGTAGTGATTTGCTTGCTTTGTTAAGATGGGCCAGATCCTCATCATCCACACAGATGCATGTCGTCAGACTCAACTTCACAAGATATTTGAGTTTCAAAATTGTAGAAAGCTAGGTACTTGTTACTTGCAAGAGTTAAATTGCATGTCAGACATGGACTTGCAAACACATCATGGCTCCCATTAGAAGTGTATGGATCAGAGCAAGCTCAAAGCCACAATGCATCAAGGTGATGCAGTTTTTTCCTAAAAAGAAGATCATTCTATTAAAAAAACACCTAGGGCCACAAGCCCTAAGGAAAAATACAAGGTGGTGGGGTTACAATAGAGGCATGTAGCCAAAAGGTATTTAAAAAAAGGCAGAAAAAGGGACCAATACATGTATGTCATGACCCATAAAGCCTCTGCCCAATCATGATTATACATGGCTTTACATCAAAGGAGGCTGTTATGACCTCATTTGGTTCCCCAGATGGGGTTTGGATTCACCTGAACAATATAAAAATCTTGATGGCAAAGCATCTGCTTAGGAATCATCAAGTTCCATGGCATGACCACATGCATACCTTGAGAGTGCTCATCTGAACAAACACATACATCAGAATGCTCACTGAAACAACACATCCTAGGAAAAGCACCATGTGCACATGGAGGCCCTTGTGTTGCATCCGTGAAAGTAGTCTAAAGCTTCCTCAATCTGCCCCTTTGGGCATATTCTCTAAGTATTGCACTCTAAAAGAATACGTCTGGCATGAGGCCCTTGATTTGCACCTATTGGAAACAGTCCAAAGCTTCATCACCCTGCCCCTATTGGCGGCATAACCTGCAATTACTACATTCTAAGAGACTATGTCGTCCCGAACTAGAAGCTCATCAAGAAAATAAAGGTAATTACATCTGGAGAGATGCCCTTGTGTTGCATCCATTGTTGAGAACAGTCGAACGCTTCCTCAGTATGCCCTCCAGATGCCCTGCATCCATTGAAAACAATCCAAAAGGGCTAGGAATGGCCATCCCCTGTGACTATGCCCTCCTCCTCTGCTCCATAGCTATATCATAACAAATCTGGCTAGACTCCATAAGAAGATCAGCAGCTACATCTAGCAAGTCATCTGAATTAATCTAGTCCCTCTGCCAAAGAGTCAAAATCACATCTCTAGTCCCCTGTAACTGAAATTATCAGGAATTCTGCAAGATCTGCGAGGGCAATAAGAGTCAAGATCCTATAAGATCAAATGAACCGGTGCATGATCCGAGAAAGTGGTGCCTGCCTGAATGCATACACGGCCACCTCAAGATTGTTGAAATCACCTCAAGATTAACTTTGAATCAGGGTATGGGTTTTGGAAAAAACCTATTTAAAGCTATCGTGACCTCGAAACCTTAACTTTTGGGGAGGTGACTACGTGGGCATGTTATTCCTTGTGTGAATGTCATGTATACCAAGTTTGATTACATTTGCAGTATGAAAACCATGAAAACGCTTAGGGTCAGTAATTTTGGAAGCTTCTTTCTCGCTATTTGGTCAAAATTTAATCTCTCTGCAATAGATGAGTGGATTTTGATGGTCTATGGCTCTAAGAATTGTAATTAAAGGCTAAAAACACAATATGTAATGGTTTATCTTTGGTCAAAGGCCTATAGCTCTGTTTTGACTTTTTGAACCGTCGATCAACTTTTGATCAAATTGTTATAACTTGCTCAAAACAAGTCCAAATTGGTACATCTTTATATGCTCATGTTTAGCATGTTAAGAACTATCCACTCATCATGAGAAATCTGAATTCCAAGATGTTTTGCTCAATTTTGGTTAGAATTACGACCTTTTGGCAAAATGATCGCCCTAGAGTGATCCAATGTCAAAACGGAAAGGGTAACAGATTGATTGGAACTTGGAAGATCTTGACACAATTAAACATTATATGAGCCTATACCTTGACTTTGAATTAGGGTTTGGGATTGAACTAGGGTTTTGAAAAAACCCTGTTTTTTGTTATGGTGACCTCGAAACTCTATTTTCTAGGGAAGTCACTACATAGGCATGTTATTCCATGTTTATACATAATGTATACCAAGTTTGATTACATTTGGAGCATGAAAACCATAATAACGCTCAAGGTTAGTGATTTTGACTATGTAGTCAAAAGTATGTGATCTCGGGGGGTGCACCTTCAAATCCAATAGTGTACCACGTGAGTTCAAAAGGAGGGGTTATTTTATTACGTCGGTTTACAATTTTGAAAATACATGAGGGGTTGAAATATAGCAATCTTGTTAAATTAACAAGAGGGGGTTTTTAATTCAATATTATTTAGAAGCATCCTTTAACCCAAGTGGTAAAGACCTCTTTTATAAAGGTCCATGTAGTGAGTTCAAATCTTGGACCCATGTGGGATTTTGAAAGTAGTATTTTGAAATAAATCCTTGGACCCAAGTAGTATTATGAGAAAAAATCCTGGACCACCTAGGATTTTTAAAGTAGCATTAAAAAAATCCTAGACCCAAGTAGTATTATGAAAAAATATGGTGGACCACCTAGGATTTTGAAAAGTAGTATTTTCAAAAGGTACTAAAAAAAGGTAGAGGAAATGAATAGTGAGATACGCATTCAAGGCTTTTTTTGAAAATCTAAACATTATTTTTGAACATTACGTAACTCTCTCTCTCTCTCTCTCTCTCTCTCTCTCTCTCTCTCTCTCTCTCTCTCTCTCTCTCTCTCTCTCTCTCTCTCTCTCTCTTCATGCACTCTCTGTGTACACTGCTATGGTCTTCTTCTTGCATGCCTTGTTTCTTCTTCACCGCCTTGCATACCTATTTCAGTAAGAGACATATTTCAATAAGGTAATCTAGCTTCCTAGAGTCATTTTGCAAGAAATTTCAGCTCTCTTTTTTACTTAATACTATTCATTTACAAGTAGTACAAGCTTTCAGAAATGTATTGCTATTGGAGATTGAAGTTGTATGATAATTAAGTGATTAAAGAGATTATAGATTATTTGTTAATAAGAGATTAAATTGTTTTTCCTTTTATGCAGGGTATTTGGGTTTCAATTACAAGTAGTCGGTTCTCTATTCTTGCAAGTGGGTTTCTTATTTGAATGTGGCTTGGAGAAGTTGAGATTATACATTATTTGCTAATAAGAGATTGAAGTGTTTTTTCTTTTATGCAAGATCTTTGGGTTTCAATTGCAAGTAGTGGGTTCTCTATTCTTGCAAGTGGGTTTCTTATTTGGCAAGAATTGAAGCTATAATCTCTCTACAAGTTGATAATGTGGCTTGGAGAAGTTGCCTCTTGAATGGTATACTCAATCTATGAAGGTGGATGTATTCTTATTGGTGGTAATAAGTAGATGTTACATGACTTTGATCCTCTAGAGGCCCTCTAGATGGATGAAGAATCAAGTTAGTAAATGAAAATGTTAATTAATAGCATGGGATCCTAATGGGGGTGGGAGCCATTGTGTGTAGTTGCTCTCTCTTTTTCTTTTTCTTTTTCCTTTTCTTTTGGATATGTTGCAATCACATGCAAGATTGCAATCTTTGTTGAGATTAGCACGGATTATATGGTTGTTAGTAATGAAAGAAGAGATGTAAAGGTCTGGAGGAGCATTAACAAGCAATACTTATATGAGCACATCTTTTTAGTTAATATGTCCCTTTGTAGATTGTGAAAGGATTTTGTAGCGACCTAACCTGCTTTATTTCCCATGTGCCTTTTATCCATGAAGAACAATTAGGTTTTCTTGACCAATGGTCAAACTAATATACCATGAAGTACATAAAAGTTGACTCCTTAAACTTTAGTTGGAGCTACAGTCAACAAATTTGGAGAGGATTAAAAGGATTTAGTCAACTTGCGAGGTTGTAGAGCCATTTATTGTAAAGGATCAAAGGCTATTTGGATGAGATCTCTGGTTGTTATGGCAAGGCTAAGCTTAAGTAATTCCAGATGATGGGTCGTACCATTGGTTAGGCATACACCATCTAAAAATGTACCTGGAATGTGTCAATGACGAGGTTTCATCAGTGCTGGGTGAGTAAAAGTGGACTCACTAAGCAACTACTTCTTTATTGTATTAGACAAGGATGATTGGCCCATTGATGGTGGCTGTTTTTCTTTATGAATGAACCACATGTGTAATGCGAATTGCGGTGGTGAATTTTATGTAATTATAGAAGAATAGTTTCTTGGATTGGAAATATGATGAGAAAACACTATGGCCATGTGGTTGCACATTTGGGTGAGTTTAAGCCTTCGTGATTTTATGTGTGTTAGAAATCACAACCGTGAGTGTGGAAGAATCACGGTGGTGAAAAGCTTGCGTTTAAACCAGTAGATGATGATTGATATGCAATGAGAACAAGGGGAAACACATGTTAGAAATGGTTTTGATGGAAATTGAGATAGCCTAGTCAATGTGATTATGGAGAGATAAGAATCATGGCATGATTGTTGAAGAAGCATGGGCATGATTGTTGAAGAATCAGGGCAATAGATGTGCATGTATACTAAGAGGAGATCCTTTAATAGTGTAGGCATGATAAGAGAAAGCCAAAACAACATGCATGTGAACATTTGGATGAAGATTTGTTAGCATGATTTTAAGGAAATCACAGCCATGAGAATTAATGCAACACAACATATGAATGTAGAATATGCATATAGGGTGCAATTTGAAAGAAATTAGCATGATTTGAATGCATTTGGACACATGATAGTAGCCATGATTTTGCAGTATGATTAACCAATCATGGCCATGCTGGCATGTTTTTTGCTGACATGGCACATGGTGTGATTTTTGATGATGTGGTGTATGGCGTGATTTTTTATGATGAGACAAAAATCACGGTGATGAAAACATTTGAATCACTTGATGTGTTGCTTATTTATTGATGTATTAGGCTTTGATGAGGGTTATGTGACTTGTGGTTGACTTTTGAAGCATTTTTGGTGACATGATTTAGGTAATCACATTACGGTTGTGTTTTACGAGTGGCATAGGCGTGATTTGAAAATCACGATAGCTTAGCCTTATGCTTTCTAGCATTTTGATGATTTGCATAGCATATGTGCAAATGATTGAGATGGTTGATTTTTTGGTGCCGTGATTATTAATCACGGCCATGACTGCAAATCACGGTCATATATGACATGACTGCAAATCATGGCATGATTCCTGTATGACATGACTACAAAATCACGGTCGATGACCAAATCTTATGGGATTATTGATATAGAGGTTCAAACATTATCAATATATAAAGGTTCAAACATATTCTTTGATGCTGATAGATCACTATTCATACCATTCCTTGGCATTCTACTGATCTGGAGATAATCACGATGAACAAACATTTGTAGAATTGATCTTATGTAGCTTCCTTGTCCATTCTAAGGTGGACCCATTAGTAATCACCACTTTACTTGTATATACAATGAGTTTTGTTTCAAATGATCTTTAGAATCACGGGTGTGATTTTTGGAGAATCATAGTGGTGAGAACTCTTGAAATCATTGTTTGTCCATTGTCGTTTATCCCTTGAAGTATTTGATTGCTAGGAGTTGGACACCCATCAATCCAATCCGACCCTTTATGCTCATATTTCTTCTTGACAGCACATCCATTGTTGGTGATTGATAAAGTCTTTGACCTATGCACTCCTTCCAATAATGATTCACAAGACTGTGTTTGTGGGAGGTCCTTTACAAGTAGTGGTTCTTGTGGCTCCCTAGAATTTGTTTTATCATCATGTGAGCAATAGGTTCTTGTGTCTATCTCCATTTTTAGCAGAGTATGTTCTTATGTCTCTACCACACTGAGCTTCTGCAACTTCAATTGTTGGCTCAAAGAGTGGCTTCATGTAGATGATCAATGGAAACATCTGCAATTGTATCCCTTCATTGGATGAAGTGATATGAAATTCCTCCTAGTGTGAGAGAGAGAGTAGAGTTTTCCATGTGGTTAGGCTATTGTTGCTTTGGTCTCCACACCATAAAATTATTTTGAGCTCCTTAAGTTGACATTGATGATGAAATTTGATTAAGCTAGATAATATTAAACACCCATATAATAGATTTCAGGCAGCATCAGATCCTGTGAGATGCAATAGACATTTGAGACTCGGGTAGAAGTCTCAAAACATCTTTATGTATGAGTAGCACAACAAAGTGACGTGAGAGTTGAATATCTATATATGCCTCTTTACTTATGAAATTTCTCTTCAAGTTGTAACTTGGATGGTGATGAATCCATAATCTCCAAAGCTTCAAAAAGAAAACTACTTTGGCTACAAGCACCACACGCTCCCTCAAATCTAGATATGGTGATAAAAAAATGTCAATATAATCAGCCACAACCAATAAATACATCTTTGTTCCTTGCATACTCCTCTCTTTCTTTTATAACTTTTGCATACACTTTTGCACCTGTCTACTTGCAATTCTTTGAGTTGCTCCCCAATTTTGCCGATCATTTCTTTGTATGTCTCCATCTCGTAACATGTGCTCATCGATTGAGAATGAATTGTAAACCATAGCCACATGGTTGAGTGTGATCTAGACATGTCCAATCACGAGTTGTCAAGTGGGGGTGTTAAGAGGACTTACCAACTTCTTTCCCCCATGTACGAAGTCCTAATCATGTAACCCATATACATCTCTACCTACCATCTTACATGTCAACTTCCATCCACACCAATCAATGAAGAATGGTGTATCATTTTTTCCAAGGTAGTCTTCAAGCATGAGCTTGCGGCGTCTACTATCACCATCCAAAGCATGTCCTATTATAGGTCCTATGGTTTCCTTGAACTTTGCATTCCACATGGTCTCCACAAGATTCCAATGATTTCTCACAAAACCACTATCAAAACGATTACATTGCAATGTACAACCAAAGCTAGTCCTCGTGTAACACTCTCATGAAGAGGATTAACAATAAGAAGTCTAGCACAGTGTCCCATCACATGGTTTTTAAATGCATCCACTATTTTATCATATCCTATTGAGCCATCTCCAACAATGATTGCATCATTTAAGTAGCATTGATGATTGTCCTCTTTGCTTCCACAAAATCCAATAAGTATATCATCCTTTGCATCCCACCTACCAAAACATATAGCTCTACTTAATATCTTCATTATATGAACATGTAGTGAAACAATTAATTCATAATTTACCTCGTGAATAATAAATTTCAGATTTTTGAAGAAAAGAAAGATAGCAATAGATTCAAGAAAGTCTGCCTTATGAGACGCTTGATGGTTGTCTCATCTTCATGATGATTGGCACCCTTGATGTGACACCATGTTTGATCTTGGCATCCATGTAGATCTTGCCTACCGCATCAAAAATATATCCATGCTCCCTTGCTTTAAAGTGAGTTGCCTTTCTTGCGTGCATCTTAGTAGTAGATATAGATGGTCCTCCAAGATTTGCACTCAAAAAGGCATGTAAACGTGACCCACCCCATAGCTTAATGACTTAAAACATGATCTTTGTGGACTCCGTAAACCTTTGCCCCTTTTTGGGCCTCAGAGCATTTTTGGCAACATCTTGGAAAAAATCCCATAAAGCTAATTTTCCCCCAACAAATTTGCCTTGCCTATGAGCCTCGATAATGTTGTTGCAAAAACGCCGCACATCCTTTCTATTGATGCATTCAAAATTTGCTTCTTTCAAAGATCGAATCCTCACAGAGAACATTACAACTTTGGCATTCAACCACCATAGCTTCCTCCTTGCCTCTTTCAAGTCCTTTCTAACTTAAGTGTGGCATTTTTTAGCTCTTTGATACTAGGAAAATCTAAACGCCTCCCTTTACCTGTATTCCTACCTCCCCTCTTCTCAATGGCACTAGACTCTCTATAAATCCTCATGCAAAAATCATCACAAGCCATAATTTTATTATAGTATTCACATGTAAACCATCAAAGGGCATTCCAACTTTTGAAATCCGAAGACAATTTATGTGTCTATAACATCCTTCTACCTTGTACTTCTTAGTAACATCAAATAAAGTAGCTTTAGTGTAGGGCTCATAATACCACTCATGACCCATCTTTACATCATGTAGGAAAGGTTTTATATCAATATCAGCCCCTTTTACATGCATGGTACGTTGCCATAATCCCCAACACAAAAAATTCAGATTCAATGAAGGCAAGCTTGAATCACTTGCAATAATGGAAGATGCTCCTACATGCTCTTGCTATGGCAGAAAGGGAGAGGAAAGAAGATGTGTGTCTAGAATTGCATAATGCTAATGTTGAAGTGTTGAGGTATTTGGCCCCCTCCTTTATTGAGGCATCCGGTGTGTGCGAAACACTCCTCAATAACTTACATTTGATGTGAAGGAGATTTATGTCTTATCTAGAATGCACAAGGAGGTCAACAATAGAGTTATGCAAGCTATTTTAAGGTTTGCTATGTCCATGTGCTTATCTAGAAAGCATAAGGAGGTCAACAATAGAGTTATGCAAGCTATTTTAAGGTTTGCTATGTCCATGTGATAAACTTTAATTTAAAGTGTTATGCTTTCTCAAAGTAATATGATGTGAATTATTTGTGTAGCCCAATTTTATCAGATCTCCCATGGGAAGCTCAGCGTAGGGTATAGGCTTTGGACTCTCTTATATCCTCGCTTTTGGTTTCCGAGAAGGTTTCTTATGTGGATGTATGTCCATGGTTTAGGCATGTAGTTTGGGACCAAGGTCAGATCTTTATAATGGCTTACCATGAAAAGTAAGTGTTATGTGACCTAAATTATACTTTTGGTATTCTGACATAGATACTAGATTTACCATCTTATAATATTTATTGGATTTTATAGTGCACACTACTGGAGTTTGATTGTTATAGGTACTGAGTTGAAGCGATATCTTGCCAATTCAGCTGCATGATTTCATGGCAACGTGAGGCAATAAGTCCACACAATCATTTTTATATTACTGAGAGAGAGAGAGAGAGAGAGAGAGAGAGAGAGAGAGAGAGAGAGAGAGAGAGAGAGTTACTATTGACAAATGAAAAATGGTGTGCAGATCTATTAGAAAGTTAATATCTAGTATCGAGGCCCTTACCTAGGAGGAGATTTTAGAGGCAACCAAGATCATTAGATGCAGAGTCTTACAGCAGCAACAAAATGGCTTTGGTTGTGGTTGGAGAGTGGTGATACAACAACGCCATGTTACTATTGCACTTAATGTTGGGGCCGCCTTAGTAAATGTAAGCATGCACTTCTTCTTTTAATGATATCTCAATTTCCTTGTATATTCACTGATAGGACATATGTAAATTTTTGTATATGTAGAATCCACGATTAGTAGAATATACGGATTTGGATGTATGACGATTGAGGGCCACAATAATTGAAAATCTAATCATCAACAATATTGGCAAATGAGAGCCTAATGTTCCATATGCATTTGTGCCCCCTCCACAATGGCCAAGACCAATGCCCCGCCTGTGGGAAGTATCCACAAATGCCAACTGATAGTGAGTGGATCCACCTTGAAGATTTGCCATCCCCTCAGTGTGAAAAAGCACAGTAAGAGCATGCTTGTGACTCTCCCCAAAAGCACTCCCCCATAGCAAGAGCAAGCTTCCCCTACCCAACAATAATATTCTACATCAGCCTAGTTAACTAGAATTCACATCTTAAGAACACATCTCTCATGCAATGTGTAAATTCAATATAACTGAAGATGCGAGAAGATATTGATCTTTGTATTAACTACTCTTGGCATGCACATAATTTTTTCATGCCGGATGTTAATAAGGCATTTTTATATCTCTATGATATAGTCGATAGCACCCAGAAAACTTGCTTTTGTGGTAATGTCTTTACATGAAATGGTCTATTCGTTATCCACGATACATATGTGTAGACGTCAAAGTAATGTATGTAAGTAATAGCCTATTATGGCTTAATGTTAAAATCTAGACATTTTCAAGGTAGAGGAGTAGGGATGTCTAGAACATGTGGTTGCCATTGAAGCAAATAGAAAGAAAAAGATGCAAAAAGAAGAAAGAAGTAACATTTACACAACATATAGACCAAAGATAACTCTTGAAATTTTATTATAGATGGAAAGGTTAAAATCTCAAGGTGATTCCACAACCTCTAGGATATGTTCTTTGATACAAATAAAGCAAGTTTTGCAAGCTTCACTCCTACTTTTGATTTTCTTACCATCTAACATCCCTCGGTGCATCACTACACATCAATTGGATCTCTTATCCAAGAAAGGATAATAGCCAATGGGTTTCTAGATTGACCACCACTAACAGGTCTTGACCTTGTGATTGGATTACAAAATCTATGAGGGAAGAGTGAGTTCCATCATGCATGTCTTTTTCCAAGCTTTTCCAGGTGCCTCTCCAAAATCGCCATCTTCTGTAACAAAATTGCGTGCATAATGTTTCCCTCCCAAATGAAAGACGTGGTCATAGAAATAACCAATGCTGAAAATTAATAGATTAAAATTTTCTACAAACACAAACAAACATTATGTTATAATTGCATCTAAATGTTACATCTGACATTATTACTTTGCATTCAATGGCATCTTCTACAAAGGTCCTCTTTACATTCATCATTATTAAGAGACCTCACTTAATATGTTAACTTTGTTTTCTTGGTACCCTCACATGATACAAATATCTATGCAAAGGTGCTAAATGATATAAAACAACTCAGATGGACGTCCTTAGAACTCAGATGGACGTCCTTAGAACTTGTTGATGGTTTCATTGCTGCACATGCATATCTGTTCTTATCGTATTCTTATATGTTGCAATGATGTACAAGAACAAACCTATTCTTGGCTAGATAATGGTGGTAGTGGGATAGACTCCAGTCTACCAATATTACCATTTGCATTAGCCAAAACATACATGGAATTATAAAAGAATATTCCTTATACCAGATAGTTGGGTTGCCAGATAACAATGTGCCTATCTTTATATGGAAGACATTGATTCTTCCATTGATGCTCTCTACATTCTGCCACTCCTCTACATTTGATGGATATAAAGTTTCAAGCAAATTTTAATGCTTAGCTATAGAGAATAAAATAATTAGGTATTAAATACAAAAAAAAGAGTACTTAGTGAATCTTATTGTTTATCTTAGATCTTGTACTTTCATCATGGTGATATAGCATTATGTCCGTGTGCATATAAACAAACTGCACAAGGACCTTTATTGCATCATTTGGCTGCCTACAGAACTCCAAGATCCTACCTTTTCAATGCTTGTAAGGATCACCAATGTCTTTTCATTTTACCTTAAATTCTCCTCGAGTGCTGGGTCTCATCGTGATCCACTAGTCTAACTTCCTAAACTACTAAAGGATCCAATTGCCATCATTATCCTTCCTGTTTAAAAGCTTCACACAATGTTGCAAACATGTTTTCTCCTAGATCTTATCTACAAAGGGAGAACATTAAATTATTACCATTTTAATGGGCTCAATAATCTAAACAACAATCCGTTTTTCTTAGATTAATTGAATGATTCTCATTATAATCATGAAAAATTTAATTTTTATGTTTATGCATGAATAGTTAATTAGAAAAAAGAGGAATTTCTAGTAATCCATTTTTATGTTAAAAGAGTAATCCCCATGACAATGGAAATCCATGTATTCCAATGAAGTAAGAGAAAAATTGGGATGCTAAAATAATGTATATTTTAGTGAAAAATTAAAGAAGGATTTTAGTTTAATTTATCTTTTTGCATAGATAAATTTAAATGATGAAAGAGGAATTCCCACCATATTGGAATTCAAATATTTAAATGAGGAAAGTGTAATTCCTAGTGTAAATGAATTAATGGATTTTTTTATTAGGCCCATGATAATTGGATTGCACTCAATAAAATGAGAATAAGAGGGATTTCAAGTTTATTCAAAAAAATAAATAAAATAGATATGATATTTAATAAAAAAGAAGAATCTTTATGATAATTAAGAAAAGATGGATTTGAATGAAATTTTAGTGTCAAAAGATGAATTTCCACCATAATTCTACCTAATGAATTAAGGTTGAGAAATTATGTGATAGAAGGAATATCTTTGGATATTTTAATTGATAAAATCACTAAATGGATATTTACCCAAAACTAGATGTTTATCTGAAGGGAATCCTTGTGACAGTAAACCTACTTGTCCATCTCTCGATCTAAATCAAGTAAAAACTTCATGACCAATTCCAGTTCTAATCACAAAGAATAGACTATCGGAACTAAACTAGTTTTCCTGACCGAACTCACTAAGAATCTAGTTGGACAATCAAACTAAATGATGGGTAGATTACCCTGATGAGAGATCAAGGATCCTTATTATGAAACTGGGAATTATGGAAAAAGGGTTTTTGGAACCAATCTCAAATTGGAATTTTACTTGCATTGGAACCTCTCTTTTTTTTAATTCAAAGGACTGTTTTATGCCAGAATGCTGGAGGAAGCATTTGGCTTATGTTTTTCTAAGAGGAGGTTCGTTGGAACAGCTGCTGCTGGCGGGGAGTTGTCAAGGGACGTCGCCCGCGGCAAAGCCTGACGACGAGGTCTTAACTAGCCTCGGTGCAGTTAAAATGGTGTGCTTCTGGTACAATGGGCGAGGACCGACGAAGCGGTCCTTGAGTGAAGTGCTGAGTGAAGTGCTAGGACACCTAAGGAGGATCCTAGAGGGTTCTGACCAGGTGATGCACAGGCTCGCGGTCACTAGCACACCCATGTGTACGTCGAGGAAGATTTTGGATAGACTAAAAGGAAAGATTTTTGGGAACCAAATTTTGATAACTGGATCTCGTTGGTTGACTAGTTGGTCTTCAACGAAGAGTTCAGAGGATATTATTGTAATACAATGGACTCCGAATTTTGAAAAATGATGATCAGAAATATTATGATTTCTTTTAAAGGATTGTACTAAAGCCAGTCGAATCTATTATAAATGGTAATTTCATATTGGATGTGTACGTGGTATGCCTACCTTAATTTTTGCATGAATCACCGGCTAGGGGGCCTAGGGACTCTTTTCCTTGGTACCCAGGCAAAAACACAACCAAATCTTTATTATAAAGGAATCCCACCAATACAGTGGTCAGCTAACCCATGGGCCGGATGGGGTTAGGTTGGATCGGAGGATTCCTAAGAAACAACTAGATACGATTAGTTACATTAATTAGTTTAAATCTTGAGAGAATACCTTGTTCTGTGGGAGGGGATCAGCGGGCTATGCCTCGTAAATGAGAAAAAAAGCCATGATTCCATGGACCAAGTGCAAGTCTCTTCTTGATCTAACTATGTGACTTCAGGTTTGGTCAGATCAGTTTAACTAGTTATGACTTTGACTCGTTAGAGTAATTTCTCCCGTTAGAAGATTTTTCCCATGGCGGAATTGCCCGTGCCTTCTGGACAAGGAGAGTCTTTCGGGCCCGATCTCGAAGGGACCGCCCGGGCTAGCCTCTCGTCTCGGACATCCACGGGCGAGGTCCCGAGTGTGGATCCTCGCCCCGCACAGGAGGCCGACGCCGCTTCCGCCATCGCAGGGCACCGCGGATGGGGCAGGGACCTCACAGCATAGCTGGTATTAGAGCTTTGTTGAAAGCTAACAAGGATAAACGAATTCGTATCAGAAATTCAAAAAAAAACTCAGAAAAAGCATTTTTCATAATGTATTTTCATTCCGCAAGTCTCATTAATAAAAAAAATTTAATCAAAGAAATTATTATTTTTAGATGGAAGTTCCATACTTATCTGGTGTTCCCGACCTCACCCAATCTCACAAGACGACTGCGTTTGCTTTTCGAGCATCTCATCTCTTCTGCTGCTACAACTCAAACAAGCCGAGTCAGACTCTTTCAAGGATTTATATTTTCCTGACCTAGCGAAGAGACGACAGCATAAGTGGTTTTGTTGCAGGGCAGTATGTCCACGCCTCTTGCGACCAGCGTGCAATGCTGAGGCGGCAGAGCCTCTCATTGGCCATGATTCTGATGACGCTAAAAGTGGTACATGGTGTCATTCTATATCATTCAATGCCTCAAAATTTCAAACTTTCATGCCAAATCTACAGACTCCTTAGTCGCTTTATTCCTAATAAGGAGAAGCTAATAGCTCGCCTGGGTTTTTGGAAACCAAAATGAACGAATTCTTAGAGCTAAAGCAGGGGAGCAAAACCATCGAAAAATATCACCAAGCCTTCTCTCTTCTACTCAAATATTCACCACCTCTAGATGAAAAGCAACTCATGGCCAGGTTCATTCGAGCAACTCATGGCCAGGTTCATTCATGGACACTGGTTAAGAATGCCAAGCCAGTGTCCATGGTTAAAGCTGTCAGAATGGCGAAGGACTTTGCAAAAGCCTGCATCGCTCGTGAAAGTCCCACCAAAGCTAGCTCCCTCATCCTTTAAAAGATTTCAGACACACTGGGAAGTTCTTCCAACTTTCCGCCTCCAAAGAGACACCAAGGTCCTAACCAGAATGTGGAGACGGGAAGCTTCATAAATGAAGGAAGATATTTCACCCGAAGTACATTCTCAAGAACTCCGGCTCTCTCCAGAATGCAAAGGGAAGAGCTTTGAAGCGAGAACAAATGCTTTGGATGTCAGAGATTTGGGCACCAGCTCAAGGATTGCCCATCTCCTTCGTTGGGCCAAGGAAGCCAGGGTCCTCGAGTTCAGAGACCGACTCCTTCATATCAGTCCAATCAGGGTCCCCCGCGCCAAAATCAGTGTAACCCAAGAAGAGTGCCATCTCAGCCTACAACCTTCATGCAAAGCAGTCTCTGAACTCCCTCCCATAATTTGAATAACCAAAGAGAGAGAGTTCCACCTCAAACTGCAGCAGCCAGAGCAGTCACCATAGCTGAGGAAGTAGAGGAAGAGAAAGGACAGATTTATAAAGCAATAGAGCATCAGGGGAATAACCGTCAATTTTCAGTCCTCTAGACTCCAGCAGAGTACCAAGGTAAGCAATTCAAGCTTTTGATTGATTCAGGCAGTACTCATTCTTTTATTTTCCCATGATGTCTGCGTAAATTAGTCCTAAATCAAAAATCAAGGAAACCTATGCAAGTGGAATTAGCCAGTGGGAAGATTCTTTTCACTCACCTTGAGAGACTAACCTTATTCAGTTTAGCCTAGATGGAAACCTAATAGAGTGCCAATTTAGAGTCCTACCCCTGGGAATATATGATGGAATCCTTGGAATGGATTGGCTCAAAAAGAATCAGGCTGACATTCATTGTCACAAAGGAACCATCTCTTTCCTTGACCTTCACGGGAATAAAGTTCAAGGAATTGGAATTTTCGGATCCCCAGTGTTACAATTAGTCAAGGCTTCCAAATTATTAAAAGGGCTCAGAAAGAGGCAAGCTGTGTATGTTGTTAAAATGAATCCAGTAGACATAAAATGCAAGGCTAAAGGACCAGAGTGGTTAAGTGAGTATGCAGATGTGTTTCCTGAAGAGCTAACTGAGATGCCTCCATCTCGTGAAGTAGATCATGAGATCGAATCAACCCTTGGAGCTCAGCCAGTAGCCCAGTGTGCATACAAAATGCCAGTCCCTGAAGCCATAAAACTTAAGGAACAGTTAAGACAACAGTTAGAACAGAGATTCGTCAGATCCAGTGTCTCACCTTGGGGTGCGCCCGTTCTCTTTAAAAAGAAGAAAGATCCAGTGTCTCACCTTGGGGTGCGCCCGTTCTCTTTAAAAAGAAGAAAGATGAAACGTTAAGACTCTGTATTGACTACAAAGGACTGAATCAATTAACAATTAAGAATAAGTATCCTATTCCTAGGATTGTGAACTTATGGATCGGTTAAGTGGGACCCAAATGTTCACAAAGATAGATCTCAAATCCGGGTACTACCAGATCAGAATCAAGGAGCAGGACATCCCAAATGTAAGATTCCTCCCTCCGGCTTTTGAGGTGTGCAGGTGTAAAAACCTCCCCTTCTGATCTTATAATTATTCCCCTCTCTAAAATAAAAGAAAGATCCTGTTTTGGCCTAGAGAGAGAAAATGTCTAGAGGGAGGTAATTCAAAATTGAGATATTTTTAGATATAAAAATCCTCCTAGTGTCTAAAATGGTTTCCCCTGAAATAGATATTCAAAAAGAAATTTCCAATGTGCAATTGGAATAAATTAAAATAAGGTAAAAATGACCTTAGCTTAAGGGTCCAGATTTTCTGAAATTTTTGAATTAAGGTTCCTATGGACCAATTAGATTAATCCAAATGTAGGGAAGAGATAAATTGAAGAATAAAAGAAAATTCCCCCAAAAATGAGTAAATACTCACATAAGATGAAGAGTTGACTAAGGACAAGGTTATTAGTTAAAAAAGAAGAGATATTTAGAAGAAATGATGCATTTTTGACACCTCAGTGTGGGGGAATTCCCCTCATGAAGGAGGCACCTATTTCACATATGTGGTTGAGTTTTAAACTCACAAATAATGAGAAATTTTCATCTCTCCTCTCTCGTGCTTCAACTAGATCCAAAAATTAAGCTAAATTGACCTAAAAATGGTCAATAATTGACCAAACTGGTCTAGAAAATTCTAGAATCAGTTTGCTTGGTTAGAGGCTCACTTTTTCCTATAAATGAAGCCTCCCCCTTTGTAAATGGTTAATAGTGTTTTATGCACTGTTACTCTACTCCTCTTCCCAGAGCCAAAAACAGTGAATTTATTGATAATTCATTAGTTTTTGACCATTTTCTCTTCAAAAGAATTGGTGACCTCTCTTGTTGGCAAACAAGAGTAGATCCCTCAAACCATCAAGCCAAACGAAAGCTCACAAAAATTCATGTAAGCTAGAAATCCTACTTTTTCTTTATTCCATTTAATGGTTTTTTAATTTTTATTTTCTTTAAAATGAAAAATGATGCTATGCCTTGTTGGAAAGGCTTTCCCCCTCTCTTCATTCTTGAATTCAACCTTTCTTTATCCTAGATGTGTAATCAAATTGTTAGAATTAAACTTTTCATATTATTTCTCTTTAAAAAGTGAAATTTGATTAGTTTAGAATGCTTTAAACCATTTGGGATAATTTCTAAGTAACTTGAGAATGAAAAAATTTAAAAAATGGTCAGCCATACAAAGGAGGTTATGGCAAAACTTTCTTAAATTTTGTGAAATAAGTTTTATCTTTTATTATTCAAAAAGAGTAATCCCCACCGCTTGTGTATTCTAAAAGTGTTATTTTGATTCTATGCATAAAAAAATGCATATTAGAAATGTTTTTAAATAAAAGTGTTATTCTCATTAGAATTAATTTCTATGCATAGAAAGATGCATATTGGAAATATTTTGATTATAAAAGTGTTACTTTTATCAAAATTAATTTTTATGAATAATAAATGCATAAAAGAATTTTTTAATTATAAAAGTGTTACTTTCATTAAAATTAAATTTATGCATAAATAGATGCATAAAAGAATTCTTTTTAATAAAAGCGTTACTTTCATCAATTTTGATTTTATGCATAGAAAGATGCATAAAGAAATTTATTTTTATTTCAAAAGAGTCATTCTCATCAATTTTGATTTTATGCATAGAAAGATGCATAAAGAAATTTATTTTTATTTCAAAAGAGTTATTTTCATCAATTTTGATTTTTTGCATAGAAAGATGCATAAAGAAATTTATTTTTATTTCAAAAGAGTTATTCTCATTAAAATTGAATTTATGCATAGAAAGATGCATAAAGAAATTTATTTTTATTTCAAAAGAAATATTCTCATTAAAATTGAAAGATGCATAAAAAGTTGCATAAAAGTTTTTTGTTATTTCGAAAGTGTTATTCTTCTTAAAATTGAATTTATGCATAAATAGATGCATAAACAGATTTTTAGAAAAGTGTTGTTTCCTACTGAAGTTATTCTTATGCATAAATAGATGCGTAAAGAATCTTTATATCAAAAAAAGAATTCTCTTACATTCTATAAATAGATGTGATGAGATGGGATGCGAATCAAATAGATGGGAATGAATGGATGGATGGATGTGATGAGAATAGAAGTCATTAGTTTTTGACCATTTCCTCTTCAAAAGAATTGGTGGCCACTCTTGTTGCAAAAACAAGAGTAGATCCCTCAAACCATCAAGCCAAAGGAAAGCTCACAAAAATTCATGTAAGCTAGAAATCCTACTTTTTCTTTATTCCATTTAATGATTTTCTAATTTTTGTTTTCTTTAAAATGAAAAATGATGCTATGCCTTGTTAGAAAGGCTTTCTCCCTCTCTTCATTCTTGAATTCAGCCTTTCTTTATCGTAGATGTGTAATCAAATTGTTAGAATTAAACTTTTCATATTGTTTCTCTTTAAAAAGTAGAATTTGACTAATTTGGAATTCTTTAAACCATTTGGGATAATTTCTAAGTAACTTGAGAATGAAAAAAATTAAAAAATGGTCAGCCATACAAAGGAGGTTATGGCAAAAGTCTCTTAAATTTTGTGAATAAGTTTTATCTTTTATTATTCAAAAAGAGTAATCCCCATGGCTTGTGTATTCTAAAAGTGTTATTTTTATTCTATGCATAGAAAAATGCATATTAGAAATATTTTTATAATAAAAGTGTTATTTTCATTAGAATTAATTTCTATGCATAAAAAGATGCATAGTGGGAATATTTTGATTATAAAAGTGTTACTTTCATCAAAATTAATTTTTATGCATACATAAATGCATAAAAGAATTTTTTGATTATAAAAGTGTTACTTTCATTAAAATTGAATTTATGCATAATTTTTTTTATAAAAGCGTTACTTTCATCAATTTTGATTTTATGCATAGAAAGATGCATAAAGAAATTTATTTTTATTTCAAAAGAGTCATTCTCATCAATTTTGATTTTATGCATAGAAAGATGCATAAACAAATTTGTTTTTATTTCAAAAGATTTATTCTCATCAATTTTTATTTTATGCATAGAAAGATGCATAAAGAAATTTATTTTTATTTCAAAAGAGTTATTCTCATCAATTTTGATTTTATGCATAGAAAGATGCATAAAGAAATTTATTTTTATTTCAAAAGAGTTATTCTCATCAATTTTTATTTTATGCATAAAAAGATGCATAAAGAAATTTATTTTTATTTCAAAAGAGTTATTCTCATTAAAATTGAATTTATGCATAGAAAGATGCATAAAAGATTTATTTTTATCTCGAAAGTGTTATTCTCCTTAAAATTGAATTTATGCATAAACGGATTTTTATAAAACTGTTATTTCCCACTGGAGTTGTTCTTATGCATAAATAGATGCATAAAGAATCTTTATATCAAAAATAAGAATTCTCTTACATTCTATAAATAGATGTGATGAGATGGGATGCGAATCAGATAGCTGGGAAGAATGAATGGATGGATGGATGTGATGAGAATAGAAGTGATGAGAATGAGAGGTAAATAGATGTGATGAGATGGGATGCGAATCAGATGGATGGGAATGAATGGATGGATGGATGTGATGAGAATAGAAGTGATGAGAATGAGAGGTAAATAGATGTGATGAGATGGGATGTGAATCAGATAGATGGGAATGAATGGATGGATGTATGTGATGAGAATAGAAGTGATGAGAATGAGAGGTAAATAGATGTGATGAGATGGGATGCGAATCAGATAGATGGGAATGAATGGATGGATGGATGTGATGAGAATAGAAGTGATGAGAATGAGAGGTAAATAGATGTGATGCGAATCAGATAGATGGGAATGAATGGATGGATGCTTGGATGTGATGAGAATAGAAGTGATGAGAATGAGAGGTAAATAGATGTGTATGCGAATCAGATAGATGGGAATGAATGGATGGATGGATGTGATGAGAATAGAAGTGATGAGAATGAGAGGTAAATAGATGTGATGAGATGGGATGCGAATCAGATAGATGGGAATGAATGGATGGATGGATGTGATGAGAATAGAAGTGATGAGAATGAGAGGTAAATAGATGTGATGATATGTGATGCGAATCAGATAAATATGAATGAATAGATGAGATGTGATGTCATGTGAATGAGGATGTAAATGAATGATATAGGATGTGAATGAATGTGATAACATGTGAATCGGGATGTGAATGAATGATAAGGGATGTGAATGAATGAATCGGGATGTGAATGAATGATAAGGGATGTGAATGAATGTGTTAGCATGTGAATCAGGATGTGAATGAATGAGATGTGATGTGAAATGGATGTAATAAGATGCGATGTAAACTGGATAGATGTTAATGTATGTGAAGTGATGAGATGTATGGGTAGATGTGATCTGATGAGGATAAATGAGGAAATAAGTGATGACTTAGAAAAAGATGTGATTAGATGAAAATGGAAATACTTATGAAATGAATGTGGATTGATGTGTGGGTAATGTGGATTGATGTGGATGGATGAGTGGATAATGTGGATTGATGTGTGGGTAATGTGGATTGATGTGGATGGATGAGTGGATAATGTGGATTGATTTTATGCATAGAAAGATGCATAAAGAAATTTATTTTTATTTCAAAAGAGTCATTCTGATCAGTTTTTATTTTATGCATAGAAAAATGCATAAAGAAATTTATTTTTATTTCAAAAGATTTATTCTCATAATTTTTTATTTTATGCATGGAAAGATGCATAAAGAAATTTATTTATTCTCATCAATTTTGATTTTATGCGTAGAAAGATGCATAAAGAAATTTTTTTTATTTCAAAAGAGTTATTCTCATCAATTTTGATTTTATGCATAGAAAGATGCATAAAGAAATTTATTTTTATTTCAAAAGAGTTATTCTCGTCAATTTTGATTTTATGCATAGAAAGATGCATAAAGAAATTTATTTTTATTTCAAAAGAGTTATTCTCATTAAAATTGAATTTATGCATAGAAAGATGCATAAAAGATTTATTTTTATTTCGAAAGTGTTATTCTCCTTAAAATTGAATTTATGCATAAATGGATTTTTATGAAAGTGTTATTTCCCACTGAAGTTGTTCTTATGCAGAAATAGATGCGTAAAGAATCTTTATATCAAAAATAAGAATTCTTTTACATTCTATAAATAGATGTGATGAGATGGGATGCGAATCAGATAGATGGGAATGAATGGATGGATGGATGTAATGAGAATATAAGTGATGAGAATGAGAGGTAAATAGATGTGATGAGATGGGATGTGAATCAGATAGATGGGAATGAATGGATGGATGGATGTGATGAGAATGAGAGGTAAATAGATGTGATGAGATGGGATGTGATGTGAATGAGAATATAAGTGATGAGAATGAGAGGTAAATAGATGTGATGAGATGGGATGTGAATCAGATAGATGGGAATGGATGGATGGATGGATGTGATGAGAATGAGAGGTAAATAGATGTGATGAGATGGGATGTGAATCAGATAGATGGGAATGGATGGATGGATGGATGTGATGAGAATAGAAGTGATGAGAATGAGAGGTAAATAGATGTGATGAGATGGGATGTGAATCAGATAGTTGGGAATGGATGGATGGATGGATGTGATGAGAATGAGAGGTAAATAGATGTGATAAGATGGGACGCGAATCAGATAGATGGGAATGAATGGATGGATGGATGTGATGAGAATAGAAGTGATGAGAATGAGAGGTAAATAGATGTGTATACGAATCAGATAGATGGGAATGAATGGATGGATGGATGTGATGAGAATAGAAGTGATGAGAATGAGAGGTAAATAGATGTGATGAGATGGGATGCGAATCAGATAGATGGGAATGAATGGATGGATGGATGTGATGAGAATAGAAGTGATGAGAATGAGAGGTAAATAGATGTGATGATATGTGATGCGAATCAGATAAATGTGAATGAATAGATGAGATGTCATGTCATGTGAATGAGGATGTAAATGAATGATATAGGATGTGAATGAATGTGACAACATGTGAATTGGGATGTGAATGAATGATAAGGGACGTGAATGAATGTGTTAGCATGTGAATCCGGATGTGAATGAATGAGATGTGATGTGAAATGGATGTGATAAGATGCGATGTAAACTAGATAGATGTTAATGTATGTGAAGTGATGAGATGTATGGGTAGATGCAAGTAGATGTGATCTGATGTATGGGTAGATGCAAGTAGATGTGATTTGATGAGGATAAATGTATGTGAAGTGATAGATGCAAGTAGATGTGATCTGATGAGGATAAATAAGGAAATAAGTGATGAGTTAGAAAAAGATGTGATTAGATGAGAATGGGAATACTTATGAAATGAATGTGGATTGATGAGTGGGTAATGTGGATTGACGTGTGGATTGATGTGGATGGATGAGTGGATAATGTGGATTGATGTGGATGATGTGGATGGATGTATGGATGATGTGGATTGATGTGTGGGTAATGTGGATTAACGTGTGGATTGATGTGGATGGATGTATGGAAGATGTGGATGGATGTGTGGATAATGTGGATTGATATGGATGGATGTATGGATGATGTGGATTGGTGTAGATGGATGTATGGATGATGTGGATTGGTGTAGATGATGTGGATGGATGTATGGATGATGTGGATTGATGTGTGGATAATGTGAATTGATGTGGATGGATATATGGATGATGTGGATTGGTGTAGATGATATGGATGGATGTATGGATGATGTGGATTAATGTGTGGGTGTTGTGGATTTACGTGTGGATTGATGTGGATGGATGTATGGAAGATATGGATGGATGTGTGGATAATGTGGATTGATGTGTGGATGGATGTATGGATGATGTGGATTGGTGTGGATGATGTGGATGGATGTATGGATAATGTGGATTGATGTGTGGGTAATGTGGATTGATGTGGATGGATGAGTGGATAATGTGGATTGATGTTGATGATGTGGATTGATGTGTGGGTAATGTGGATTGACGTGTGGATTGATGTGGATGGATGTATGAAAGATGTGGATGGATGTGTGGATAATGTGGATTGATGTGGATGGATGTATGGAAGATGTGGATGGATGTGTGGATAATGTGGATTGATGTGGATGGATGTATGGATGATGTGGATTAGTGTGGATGATGTGGATGGATATATGGATGATGTGGATTAGTGTGGATGATGTGGATGGATATATGGATGATGTGGATTGATGTGTGGATGATGTGATTGGATGTGATTTGATGTGGGAATGATATGATGTGATAGGTACCGATGAAAAAAAAAAGTGAGAAGATGAGAAAAGATGGGGACTAATGTGAAAGGATGTGGAGTGATGAGAAAAAATGGAAATATTATTGGAGCTGTATTTGTATGTGAAATCTGTTTTTAAATGACTGTTTTATGTCAAGAATGCTGGGGAAGCATTTTGACCGTCTTGTGAATGAGGTCGTGGAGACCTATCTATTAAACTTGCAACAACTGCTATGACGGAGAGTCAACGGAGGACGTCTCGCGTAGCAAGGTCTCGGCCGAGGTCTTGACCAGCATCGGTTTGATTTAAATGGTGAGCTTCCGGTACACTAGATGAGAGACCAAGGAAGCGGCCTATGAGTAAGGCGTTAGGTGACCTGCGAAGGATCCTAGAGAGTGTTGACCATACGGTGCTCGGGCTCTGGGTCACCGAAGATACCCACACGTACGTCAGGGAAGATATCGAAACAAGGAGTAAGAGCTATTTTTTGAATTTGGGCATGGCTCTGGTTGGTTGACCTTGCTGTGATCAGTGACACAATGGTTTCATTAAATGATTGTCTTAAAGATAGCTGATGCTGAGAAAAAGGCAATTTCATATTGGGTGTGCAAGCGGTGTGACTAGTTTTAAATTTGCATGAATATCTGGCTAGGGGGCCTGGGAACTCTTTTCCCAGGTACCCGGGACAAAACCTAACCAAATTCTTAATTGGATCCTATCACTACAGTGGTTAGGCGGTTGGCTAACCCACGGGACTGGATGGGCTGGACTAATGGATCCTTAAATTGAGACTCAATTCTGTTATGGTACGATAGATGAAGTAAATCTCGGACAAAAATTGTTCTATGGAAAAGAATCAACGGTTGTGCCTCTCAATGAGGAAAAAAGCGTTGGTCTCTATGATCCAAGTGCAATCTTTTCCCTGTTCTAACTTGGGACTTACGAGTTTGGTCAGATTAGTTCAGTTAGTTAAGGCTTTTGACTACATTAGAGAAAAGTTATCCTGGAGGAATCGTCCGTGCTTTCCCGTCAAGGGAAGTTTTTCTGGGATTGGTTTTGGAAGAACCGATGGATTAGTCTCTTGTCCGGATATCCGTTGGGCGAGGCCCCGAGTGTGAGACCCTGCCTCGCACAAGAAGTACTACTTCCGTTGCTAGAACCCCTCGTTACGCGGTGGTGGGGATAGGGACTTTACACCAAAGACAGCATTCAATACTCGCTATGGGCATTATGAGTTCACAGTCATGCCGTTTGGATTGACTAATGCCCCGACGACATTGAATCATCTTATGCAAGATATTCTCAGAGAATAATTGGATGATTTTATTCTTGTCTTCTTTGATGATATCTTTGTATACTCAAAGAATGCTGTAGAGACCATGACGATCATGTGCGCAAGGTCCTGGAAATCCTAAGGAAACACCAATTCTTTGCAAAGAAGAGAAAATGTTCTTTCTCTGTTGACTAGGTGGAATACTTGGGATTCTTAGTGTCAAAGGATGGGATTTTTCCTGACCCCGCAAAGATCCAAGCAGTTGTAGAATGGCCAAAACCCAAGTCAATAAAGAAAGTCAGAGGATTCTTAGGGTTAACCGGATGGTATAGGATCTTTATACCTAGGTATGCTCAGATAGCATCCCCCTTAACTAACCTTCTCAAGAAGAGTACACTTTTCAGTGGACTGCAATGTGTCAGAGTGCCTTTGTCAAGCTAAAGACAGCCTTAGTAACCAACCCTGTCCTTAAATTGCCAGATTTTACCAAACCCTTTGAGGTAGTTACTGATGCCAGTGGGTTTGCATTAGGCGGTGATCCGATGCAGGGGCCTATGAATCCAAAAAACTCAGAACACATGAGAGGAATCATGCCATCCATGACTTGGAGTTACTCTCAGTAGTGTATGATCTGAAGTTGTGGGGAGACATTATCTTTTGGGACAAAGGTTCACCTTGATGACAGATCATCAAAGTTTGAAGTGGATCTTCACCCAAAGGGATCTCAACATGCGTCAAAGATGGATGAAAACCCTGCAGGAATATGATTTTGAAATAAAGTATTGGCCAGGGAAAGAAAATGTGGTTGCAACAAATGGCACTCAGCAGAAAAGCCTCCTTGCTTGCAATAACAGTGGTGTCAAATCCATTGATCAATGAAGCAAAGGAGAAAATGTTGCAGGACAAATTCTTTGCCCCTATTGCTACCCTTCTGATGCAGGAAAGCAAGACTCCTTAGGAAATGAGTCAAGTTCTTGGATACAAACTGGATGAAGGATGCATATATTATAATAATCGGATATGTATCCCCAATGATGAGGGAATAAAGGGGAGAATTCTGAGAGAAGCCCATGATAGCCTAATAGGCTGGATATCCACAGGGTTTATAAAAACCTGTGAAGAAAAGCTTCTTCTGGCCAGGACTAAAAAAGGATGTACTTGATCATGTGCGAAAATGCTTGATGTGCCAAAAAGAGTCAAGGCAAAGAGAGTCAAGATGCCAAGGAAACTACAGCCTCTAGACATTCCACAGATGAAGTGGGAATGCATCAGTATGGACTTTGTCACTGGATTACCTTCAGTGCAATCAGGTTACAACTCCATTTTTGTGGTAGTTGAGAGGCTAACCAAAGTTGATCATCTAATTCCAGTGAAAGAAACATACTCTGCAGTGGATGTTGCTAGAGTTTTCCTTAAGGATATCTTCAGATTGCATGGTTTACCTAGGAGGATAGTAAGTGACAGAGATCCCAAATTCACATCGAAATTCTAGACTGCGTTCTTTGAAGTAGTAGGAACTTTCTTGGATCTCAGCACAGCCTATCACCCCAAAATAGATGGCCAGACGGAAAGGGTGAATCAGGTAATAGAAGATATCCTTCGGTCATGCTGCGGCAAGGAACCCAAGAAGTGGTTAAGTCATCTACATCTGGTCGAATTCACTTATAATGCTTCTTACCATCGGAGCATTCGCATGAGTCCTTTCAAAGCTTTGTATGGACAAGATTGCCTTACACCGTTGACTTGGTTTGACAACCCATTGATCAGAGTCAAAATGTCCAGACAAATGCTTGATGACATGGACCAGCAGATGCAATCAATCTGTAAAGATATAAAGGCAGCCCAAGAGAGACAAAAGCATTATGCAGATAAAAAGAGGTCAGAGAGAGAGTTTGAAGAGTAAGATATGGTCTTCATTCGAGTACAACCAAAAATAAGTTCCTTATCCTTAGGGAAGTACAAGAAGCCCTCTCCCAGATACTGTGGGCCGTATGCGATCATAAAGAAAGTGGGCGATGACCGAGAGCCCGATCACTATATGGTCAGCACCCTCTAGGATCTTTCGCTCGCAGGTCACCTAGCGCTTCACTCATAGGTCGCTTCCTTGGTCCCTCATCCACCGTACCGGAAGCTCACCGTTTAAATCGAACCAAGGCTGGTCAAGACCTCAGCCGACCTTGCTATGCGAGACGTCTATCCTCCATTGACTCTCCATCAGCTATTGCAACTTTATCAGATTAGGTCTCCACAAACTCATTCACAAGACGGTCAAAATGCTTCCCCAGCATTCTTGACATAAAACAGTCACTTAAAAACATATCATAAATACAGTTTCTATTGAACTCTCATCTTTCCATATTGTTCCACATCAATTCTCATTTATTTCATATGTATTCCCATTCTTATCACATCATTTTTTATCTCATCACATCTTTTCTCATTTATCCGCATCAGATCTCATTCACTCACATCTACCCATATCCACATCTCATCACATCATATTCGTTCACATCACACATCACATCTTTTCTCATTTATCTGCATAAGATCTCATTCACTCGCATCTACCCATATCCACATCTCATCACATCATATTCGTTCACATCACATCTATCTCCATTTACATCACATCACATTCATTCATATCCATCACATTCATTCATTCATATCCACCACATACATTGTCATAACCATCCCATCACATACATTCTATCCACATTAGATCACACCACTTCTATCCACATCATATCTCATTCATACACATCTCATCTCATTCATCCACATCCATCCAATCGTTCACATGTATGACTTATCTTATCTATCCATACTTCATATCTATCACTTCACATCCACATATATTCATGACACATCACATCACATTCTTTCACATACACATCTATATCTATTCTTTCACATACATCCACATCCATTCTTTCACATACTCATTCACATCTATATCCATTCTTTTACATACACATCTATATCCATTCTTTTACATACACATCTATATCCATTCTTTCACATACTCATTCACATCCATTCTTCTCATACATATTCACATCACATTCTTTCACATACACATCCACATCCATTCTTTCACATACATATCCACACCCATTCTTCACTTATACATTCACATCCATTTTCATCACATATCATCCACTCATATCCCATATCATTCATTTACATCCTGATTCACATGACATCACATCTCATCTATTCATTCACACCTATTTGATTCTCATCACATCACATTACATCTATTCACCTCACATCTCATCACCTCTATTCACATCACATCTATCCATCCATTCATTCACATCCATCTGATTCACATCACATCTATTCACCTCACATCTCATCTATCCATCCATTCATTCACATCCATCTGATTCACATCACATCTCATCACATCTATTCACCTCACATCTCATCACCTCTATTCACATCACATCCATCCATCCATCCATTCACATTTATTTGATTCACATCACATCTCATCATATCTATTCACATCCATCCATCCATTCATTCACATCTATCTAATTCACCACATCTCATCACATCTATTCACCTCACATCTCATTACCTCTATTCACATCACATCTCATTACCTCTATCCATTACCTCACATCTCATTACCTCTATTCACATCACATCTCATTACCTCTATTTACATCACATTCATCTATCCATTCATTCACATCCATCCATCACATTCATCTATCCATTCATTCACATCCATCCATCCATTCATTCACATCTATCTGATTCACATCACATCTCATCACATCTATTCACCTCACATCTCATTACCTCTATTCACATCACATCTATCCATCCATCCATCCATTCACATCTATCTGATTCTCATCACATCTCATTACATCTATTCATCTCACATCTCATCACCTCTTATTCACATCACATCCATCCATCCATTCATTCACACCTATCTGATTCTCATCACATCTCATTAATCTATTCATAGAATTTAAGAGAATTCTAATTTTGATATAAAGATTCTTTACGCATCTATTTATGCATAAAAATTAACTTCAGTAGGAATAACACTTTTATAAAAATCCTTTTATGCATCTATTTATGCATAAAATCAACTTTTATGAGAATAACACTTTTGAAATAGAAATAAATCATTTATGCATCTTTCTATGCATAAATAACACTTTTGAAATAAAAATAAATCCTTTATGCATCTTTCTATGCATAAAATCAATTTTAATGAGAATAACACTTTTGAAATAAAAATAAATCCTTTATGCATCTTTCTATGCATAAAATCAATTTTAATGAGAATAACACTTTTATAATTAAAAAATCCATTATGCATCTTTCTATGCATAGAAATTAAATTCAATGGAAACAACACTTTTATAATAAAAATTTTCATTATGCATCTTTCTATGCATAGAAATTAATTTTAATAATTAATATCAGTGATATCCATGTATATTCATAGGTGAATATGTACATGGAGTAAATTAGAATATTTCTTCTAGAATGCACAAACGGTGGGAATTACTCTTTTGGAATAACATAAAAATAAACTTTCTTTTCCATAAAATTTTGGAAAATTTTACCATAACCTCCTTTGTATGGGTGACCATTTCTCAATTTTATCATTCTAATTTCAACTTAAATTAACCCAATCTAGATGTATAGGACTCTGATCTACTCAATTTTCAGAATTCAAGAGAGTAAACAATAAGAAAAGTTTAATTAATCATTTAACTAATCTTTCTAAGATTAAGAAAGGCTGAATTGTAAAGAAGAGAAGGGGGGTGGCCTTTTCATCAAGGCATAGCATTAGAATTTACTTCCATCAGAACAAGAAAATCAAGAAAACCATAGATTTAAAATTAAAAAATAAGAAAATTTAGCTTACATGGAGTTGTAAGCTTTCCTTTGGCTTGAGGGATTGAGGGTTTCACTCTTGTTCGAAGAAAGAGTGGCCACCAATTACTTTGGAGAGGATTAAGCCAAAAACAATTGAATTATCAAGAAAATTCAATGTAAATGGCTCTAGGTAGGAGTAGAGTAACAATGCATAAACACCATTAACCTTTTACAAAGGGGGAGGCCTCTATTTATAGGAAAAAGTGAGCCTCTAACCGAGCAAACTGATTCTAGAATTTTCCAAATCAGTTTGGTCAATTTTTGACCATTTTTGGGCCAGTTTAGCTTACTTTTTGGATCTAGTTGAAACAGGAGAGAGGAAAGATGAAAATATCTCATTATTTTAGAGTTTGAAACTCCTCCACACATGTGAAATAGGCGCCTCCTTCATGAAGGGAGATCCCCACACTGAGGTGTCAAAAATGCATCATTTTCTCTAAATATCTCTTCTTTTTTAACTAATAAAACTTGTCCTTAGTCAACTCTTCATCTTATGTGAGCATTTACTCATTTTTGGGAGCTTTTCTTTTATTCTTCAATTTATCTTCTCCCTACATTTGGATTAATCTTATTGGTCTCCATAGGAACCTTACTTGGACCATAATCCAAATTTTTTTGAAAATCTGGACCCTTAGGCTTAGGTCCCTTTTAACTATTTTTAATTAATTCCAATTACACATTGGAAAGTTCTTTTTGAATTTCTATTTTAGGGGAAACCATTTTAGACACTAGGAGGATTTTTATATCGCAAAATATCTCAATTTTGAATTACCTCCCTCTAGACATTTTCTCTCTCCAAGCTAAAATAGGGTAAAACAGGATCTTTCTTTTATTTCAGAGAGGGAAATAATTATAAGATCAGAAGGGAAGGTTCTTACACCTGCACACCTCAAAAGCTGGAGGGAGGAATCTTACACTAAACTTAAAAGGGAGGTTGGGAGGGTTTTGAAGTGTCCTTTTGAGTGATCTGACGGCGGTAGGAGGATAGGTATAGGTCTGGTTGGGAGGGTTTTGAAGTGTCCTTTTGAGTGATCTGAAGGTAGGAGGATAGGTATAGGTCTGGTTGGTGCCCTTGGAGCTCGGATTCTACAGCCCCCCAGTTCTGATCCCAGTGTGTCTTCTTCTTGTGTGTCATGGTGTATAGAGGCCATCACCCAGAGACCACACATCATTTGGTGCCCCCACTAAGGATCAGAAGGCCTTTAATAAGGGCTTTTGTTAGCAGTTTGGAATTCACTTGTTGACTGACTCAGTACCTATGGCTGGATTTGGATATGATATGTTTAGAGGTGAGAAGGGTGAGGATGTCACTCTATTTCTAAGGAAAATTGAATTGGTGGATTTGATCAATGGCAGAGAGGATGATGACTATAAGCTAAGCATGGCAGATCCATTGTTGTAAGAAAATTGAATTGGTGGCTTTGAGCAATGGTAGAGAGGATGATGCCTATAAGCTGAGAATGTAAGATCTGTTGTTGGAGGATGAAGCTAGGGAATGGTTTGAATATGAGGCCTCAGATGTTGAGAGAGGAAGCTAGGATGGGTTGAGAGAAGCACTAAGGAGGAAATATGGGAAGGTGGATACTCCAGAAGACTTGTGGAGAGGGCTTACCAAGTTGAAAATGTTTTATTTAAAGAGTATGAGGATATAGATGATGATGATCTGGTTGATGCCCAAGTGGATGCTGCAGTGTGTGTCGAGCATGATGAGATTTTGGATGCTCTGAGTGGTTTGTGGAATGAAAAGGCTAAGGATGTTGACAAGGAAGACCAGTAGGTTGCAAATCTAGGCTCTTTGCTTGGTGGCATTAAAAGGATGGTTTGGATGAAGAGGTTTTTTGTGATCGTGGGGATGTATTGGACAAAAACGTGCATGCAGGCTTGGTGGAGGTACAAAGAGTTGTAGAATGTGAAAAGTTGGATGGAGAGCTCAAAGCTATCAAGGATGGAAAGGCTGGGAGGTGGTTGGATGGTAAGAATGCTTGGATAATGCAGCCAGAAGATAAGAGAAGGACCTTGAGGTGGTCGAAAGACGGTGGGAAAAGTTTTGACCCAGGTGGCTGGTTCACTGCAGCTAGGTGTTGTTCCCCTTTGATCTAGGAGAGAGATAAGATGCTGGATCACGTTTTTGTTGTATATAAAACAGTGAAGAATAATGTGTGAAAGAGAGTAGTCTAGATAATGAAGAGTGATGTGAAACACATAAATGTGTTTCATTCAGGGGGTGGGCTAAATGTGTGAGGAATCCATGAGCCCTCCCAAGCATGGTGTTAAGAGAGATGCACAGTACGTAAACAGGTGTATGATGAATCCCAAGTGGCAAAAGATGGTGTGTGGCCCCAGGAGTGGATAAACGTAGATGCTCAAAATTGAAATAGAAAGAGCATGGCAAACCAAGGGAGACATACGACATAAGTTTTCAAAGGAAGGAGAATGGTGACGTGGGTTCAAGAAGCAGGATTGATTTCTTTGGCAGGGGACTATGACAGAAGATAACCAACAACTATCAAAGAGAGAAGGTAGTAGAATACAGTGGAGAGGACTCTTGCATGTTGGTCTAATTTATGGAAGGTTGCAGACAAAAGGGTTGTGTTGTGTGAGGAGGCTTGACTAGATCAGAGGAGAGGGAGGCAGAAGATTAAAGAATTGGCTAAGAGGTGGGACTCTTAGATTCTCTGTATAGAACTTCTATTAGAGACTTGGCACATCAAAAGTTCTCGGATGATAGAAACTGGATGTTTGTTGATGCTTGCTTTCGCAAAATTTCAAATTGCAAATGAAGATGATCAGAGAAGAGAGGTCGCTAATATCATCTCTTTCTACCACTTAATTTCTCAACGTTATGGTGAAAATTCATCTTTTGACACCAAAAATTAATTCAAGTCTTTCTTTACTTAAATATCATAAAAAATTTTCTTTTTAACTAAATACCAATATCTATTTTTTTGAATAAGCTTAAAATTCCTCTTTTTCTCATTTAATGAGTGCAATCCAAATGTCATGGGAATTCCTCTTTTATCATAAAATAAATCTATCTAAAATTTCTCTTGAAATTAAATAAAAATATTCAATATTCCAAATATACCAAGAATTCCACTTTTACCATTTAAATAATTGAATTCCAAATATGATGAAAATTCCTCTTTAAAACATTTAAATACATAAATATATGATAAAAGAAAAAACACATCATATTTTAATATGCCTATTTTGCTCTTTCTCCATTGAAATACATGGATCTCCATTATCATGGGAATTCTTCCATTGAAATACATGGATCTCTTATATTTATGCATAAGAAAAACACATCATATTTTTATATGCCTATTTTTCTCTTTCTCCATTGAAATACATGGATCTCCACTATCATGGAAATTCCTCTTTTTGTATAAGAATGAATTTACTAAAAAATCATCTTTTTCTCTAATTAATCATTTATGCATAAACATTAAAAATCAATCTTCCATGGATGTGATGAAAATTACTCATTTACCATAGGATGACTAATCCTAGAATATGGTGGGAAGTCCTCTTTTCATATTATGCATAAAATGATTTATGTATTAATTTTCAGAAATTTTACCATAGCTCTGCTACTATTACTAATAATTTTCAATAAATTTTGAAAGAATAAAACTTAGTAAAATAATTATGATAGATTAGCTATCAATAGATCTAAATCCAATTTATGGATCCAAATCATAAGTTTATCATAATTTATGTAACATAAAGCATTAAAAAGTCGTTTCTTTAGCCTCTAGCTTAACTAGCATAGAGTTTAATTTTAGAATTAAGAATTGCTCCATGAGAAGCATCATTTGAATAGATAATTGGTCATAGGAATGACCATTATTTGGGGGAGAGAGATATATACATAAAAAAACATCCTATTTAAGCATAAATGTAAACTTTGTGTGATTAATCATTAGAATTCTTTAGAGAGCTTGATTTGCATTAAAAAACCATTCATTTGAATACTTCTCAAGCTTGAGAGGGGTTGAGAAGTGAAAACATTTAGAATATTAGAGAAAAAACCATAAAGTCACATCTTACCTCTTGTTTTCCTTACTTCTCTATTCTTAGAAGAAGCCCCCAACCAATCAATTGGTTAGTATGTAGAGAGGAAAGCTGCAAGGAAGGTTGAATTTTGAAGAGAGAGAGAAGCTCCAATCTCTCCAAAATGTAGAGGATTTTTAAAGGATAATAGAAAATATACTTATTCTAATGTAATACTGGCATGGTCTAGTTCATAGATGAGAATACAAAAGAATGAGGGTCTATTTATAGGTGAGGGAGGCCACTAACTGAGTCCAAGTAAGTTTTAGAATTTTTCAGCTTCAGTTTGGGTGAATTTGGACAAGATTTGGACCAGTTTGGCTCCCTTTTTGATTTAGTTTGATCCAGGAGAGAGGAGAGATAAAAATATCTTAAAATTTTTAAATTTAAAACTCATTCATATGTGTGAAATAGGCACCTCCTTGAAGTCTCCCCCCTTTACCCAAGGTGTCAAAATTGTATGATTACTCCAAAATATCTAATATCTCATAGTTTTTAACTAATAAACCTTGTACTCAATCCACTCTTCATCTTATGTGGGCATTTTCTCATTTTTGGGTATTTTATTTTATTCATTAGATTTATCTCATCCCAACACTTGGATTAATCTTATTGGCCCATAGGAACCTTAATTGGACCATAATCCCAAAATTTCAGAAAACCTTGACCCTTAGGCTAAGGTCTTTTAAATCATTTTTAATTGATTCATAATGCACCTTGGAAAATTTATTTTGATTTTCTATTATAGGGAAATATATTTTTGATATTTGTAGAATTTATATATCCAAAAATATCTCAATATTGAATTACCTCTCTCTAGAATTTTTCCTCTCTAGGCAAAAATAAAGAAAAATAATATTTTCTTGTATCCAAAAATAGGAAATGATTATAGGGAATGATTACAGGGGATTGAAGTAAAGGCTTATTTATTATTCAAGGTGAAGAGGAATCTTACATCCTCTCCCACTTGAAAAACGTGAGATGTCCTCATCTCGCAAAGTGGGGGTAATTCTTTGCTAACTCTTCTTCTTTCTCCCAGGTGGCGTCTTCTAGAGGGAAGAACTTCCACTTTAAAAAAAATTCTATGAGGACTCTGCTCTTGAGAATCTTCTCTTGAACATCAAGAATTTCTTGAGGTTGGAATACCATCTGGCCTTGAGTTGGAGAGATCAGTTGTTCATCATCAAGCAAGTGACTCAGGCTAGGTACATATTTCTTAAGCAGACTCACATGGAATACATTATGTACCTTGAGATGGGGAGGAGTTTATAGGCTAGATCGTCCACTTTCTTTATAATAGCATATGGCCCACAGTATCTGGGAGAGAGCTTCTTATACTTCCCTAAGGATAAGGAACTTCTTTTTGGTCATACTTCAATGAAGACCATATCTGATTCTTCAAACTCTCTCTCTGATCTCTTTTTATCTGCATACTTCTTTTGCCTATCTTGGGCTGCCTTATATCTTTACGGATTGATTGCATTTATTGGTCCATGTCATCAAGCATTTGTTTGGACATCTCGACTCTGATCAATGGGTCAGACCAAGTCAACGGTGTAAGGCAATCTTGTCCATACAAAGCTTTAAAAGGACTCATCCCAATGCTTTGATGATAGAAAGCGTTGTAAGAAAATTCAACCAAATGCAAATGGCTTAACCACTTCTTGGGTTCCCTGCCACCGCAGCATGACGAAGGATATCTTCTATTACCTGATTCACTCTTTCAGTCTGGCCATCTGTTTTGGGGTGATAAGCTGTGCTGAGATCCAAAAACATTCCTACTGCTTCGAAGAATGCAGTCCAAAATTTTGATGTGAATTTGGGATCTCTGTCACTTACTATCCTCCTGGGTAAGCCATGCAATCTGAAGATCTCTTTAAGGAAAACTTTGGCAACATTCACTGCAGTGTATGTTTCTTTCACTGGAATCAGATGGGCAACTTTGGTTAGCCTGTCAACTACCACAAAAATGGAGTTGTAACCTAATTGCATTGAAGGTAATCTAGTGACAAAGTCCATACTAATACATTCCCACTTCATCTGAGGAATGTCTAGTGGCTGCAGTTTCCCTAGCATCTTGACTCTCTCTGCCTTGACTCTCTGACACATTAAGCATTTCCGCACATGATCAAGTACATCCTTTTTGAGTCCCGGCCAGAAGAAGCTTTTCTTCATAGACATATAGGTTTTTATAAACCCTGGATGTCCAGCTATCAGGCTATCATGGGCTTCTCTCATAATTCTTCCCTTTATTCCCTCATCATTGGGAATACATAGCCGATTATTATAATACATGCATCCTTCATCCAATTTGTACCCAAGAACTCAACTCATTTCCTAAGGAGTCTTGCTTTCTTGCATCAGAAGGGTAGCAATAGGGGTAAGGAATTTGTCTTGCATGATTTTCTCCTTTGCTTCACTGATCAATGGATTTGACACCACTGTAATTGCAGCAAGGAGGCTTTTCTGCTGAGCACATCTGCCACCACATTTTATTTCCTCGGGCCGATACTTAATTTCAAAAACGAATTCCTATAGGGTCTGCATCCATCTCCTTTGACGCATGTTGAGATCCCTTTGGGTGAAGATCCACTTCAGACTTTGATGAGCTGTCATCAAGGTGAACCTTTGTCCCAAAAGATAATGTCTCCACAACTTCAGAGCATAAACTACTGAGAGTAACTCCAAGTCATGGACGGCATAATTTATCTCATGTGTTCTGAGTTTTCTAGATTCATAGGCCATTGCATGACCTTCTTGCATAAGAGCACCGCCTAAGGCAAATCCACTAGAATCAGTAACTACCTCAAAGGGTTTGGTAAAATCTGGCAATTTAAGGACACGGTTGGTTACTAAGGCTGTCTTCAGTTTATCAAAGGCACTTTGACACATTACAGTAGTCCACTCTGAAAAAGGGTAATCTTCTTGAGAAGGTTAGTTAAAGGGGATGCTATCTGAGCCTGGTATGAAGATCTTATACCATCCGGTTAATCCTAAGAATCCTCTAACTTCCTTTACTGTCTTGGGTTTTGGCCATTCTACGACTGCTTGGATCTTTGCGGGTTCATAGGAAATCCCATCCTTTGACACTATGAATCCCAAGTATTCCACATGGCCAACAGAGAAAGAACACCAACTCTTTTTTGCAAAGAGTTGGTGTTTCCTTAAGATTTTCAGGACCTTGCACACATGATCTTCATGATCTACAACATTCTTTGAGTATACCAAGATATTATTAAAGAAGACAAAAACAAAATCATCATAATGGTCATATAGCGAGTATTGAAGGCTGTCTTCGAGATGTCATGTTCCTTGATTTTGATCTGGTAGTACCCGGATTTGAGATCTATCTTTGTGAACAATTGGGTCCCACTTAACTGATCCAGAAGTTCATCAATCCTAGGAATAGGATACTTATTTTTAATTGTTAACAGATTCAATCCTTTGTAGTCAATACATAGTCTTAATGCTCCATCTTTCTTCTTTTGAAAGAGAATGGACGCACCCCAAGGTGAGACACTAGGTTTGCTCTAACAATTGTCTTAACTACTCCTTAAGTTCTATGGCTTCAAGGACTGGCATTTTGTATGCACGCTGGGCCACTGCCTGAGCTCCGAGGATTAACTCGATCTCATGATCTACTTCACGAGACGGAGGCATCTCAGTCAGCTCTTCAGGGAAAACATCTGCATACTCACTTAACCACTCTGGTTTAGAAGCCTTGACTAATTGCAGCACTGGGGATCCGAAAATTCCAGTTCCTTAAACTTTATTCCCGTGAAGGTCAAGGAAAGAGATGGTTTCTTTGTGACAATGAATATCAGCTTGATTCTTATGGAGCCAATCCATTCCAAGGATTCCATCATAGACTCCCAAGGGTAGGACTCTGAACTGGCACTTTGTTACGTTCCCATCTAGGCTAAACTGAATAAGGTCTATCTCAAGGTGTGTGAAAAGAATCTTTCCACTGGCCAATTCCACTTGCATAGGTTTCCTTGATTTTTGATTTAGGACTAATTTACACAGACATCCTGGGGAAGTAAATGAATGAGTACTACGTGAATCAATCAAAAGCTTGAATTGCTTACCCTGGTACTCTGCTGGAGTCTGAAGGACTGAGAATTGACGTTTATTCCCCTAATGCTCTATTGCTGCATAGATCTATCCTTTTTCTTCCTCCACTTCATCAGCTATAGTGACAGCTCTAGTTGCTGCAATCTGAGGTGGAACTCTCTCTCTTTGGTTGTTCCAATTCTGGGAGGGCGTTTAGAGACTGCTTTGCATGGAGGCTACAGGCTAAGCTGGCACTCTTCTGGGTTACCCTGATTTTGGCGCATGGGACCCTGATTGGACTGATATGAAGGAGTCTGTCTCTGAATTATGGGACCCTAACTTCCTTGGCCCACAGAAGGAGATGGGAAATCCTTGAGCTGGTTCCCAAACCCCTGACATGCACCTATTCTCACTTCGAAGCTCTTCCCTTTGCATTCTTGAGAGAGCCGGAGTTCCTGAGAGAAAGTACTTCGAAGAAAAGGTCTTCCTTCATTCCTGAAGCTTCCCGTCTCCAAATTCCTGTGGGACCTTGGTGTCTCTTTGGAGGCGGAAAGTTGGAAGAACTTCCCAGTGTCTGGAATCTTTTGAAGGATGAGGAAGCTAGCTTTGGCGCGGGACTTTCATGATGAAGGATTTGGCGAAGTCCTTCGCCATTCTGACAGCTTCTTCCATGGACACTGGCTTGGCATTCTTGACCAGTGTGTCTAAGGGTTCGTTCATTCCCCGAATGAACCTGGCCATCAGTTGCTCTTCATCTAGAGGTGGTGAATACTTGAGGAGAAGATAAAGTGCCTGGTGATATTCTTTGATGGTTTTGCTCCCCTGGTTTAGCTCTAAGAATTCATTCATTTTGGTTTCTAAAACCCGAGGGGACAAAATCTCTTCCTCAAATAGGCTTTAAGATCATTCCAAGATTCGGTATTTCTGTCCAGATGGTTGGTGTCATAATGGGTTCTCCATGCCACCCTGGCTGTTTCCACAATTTTCAGCCTGGCAAGAGCCATTTTGCTCCGCTCATTGTAGCCTGTGACATCAAAATACTCTTCCATAGCTTCCACCCATTTCTCCACAGCCTCGCCCAAGTTCTCCACTTCTCCTTTGAAGGGTCCTGGGTTGAGTTCTGTGTGAAGAGCCTTGTGAACGTAATATATTATTAAATTTTTATTTTGATATTGTCCACGAGATCCTAAGACTTAAGAGGTTCGAAAAATAATTTCTTAAACAAGATAAATGATCTTATTGGAGATCTATGACATATGTCCGGTAACAGATTTTGCTTTATCAAATTTTCAATAAACAATCACTTATACAATAGGGAATTTTTCCATAAAACATTTCCTTATTTAATATTTATACAAAGGTTGCAATATGTACATAGAGTAGCTCGGCTCCAGAAGTCAAAATCTCCTCGGGAGATGCATAAGATGACGGTATTGGGCTATAGACATGCCCTGATACAAATGTTCCCTTACTACTAAGGGAGCTACTATCTTCTCCTTAGGAATAAAGCGACTAAGGAGTCTGTAGATTTGGCAGGAAAGTCTGAAATTTTGAGGCATTGAGTGATATAAAGTAACACCATGTATCACTTTCAGCCTCATCAAAATCATGGTTAATGAGAGATTCTGCCTCAGTATCGCATGCTGATTGCACGAGGCGTGGAATACTGCCCCGCAAACCACTTGTGCAGTCGTCTCTCCACTAGGTCAGGGAAATATAATCCTCAAAATGGCCTACGAGTCTGGCTCGGCTCGTTCGCGTTGTAGTGGAAGCGATGAGATGCTCAAAGGCGAACATAGTCATGCCTTGTGACTGGGTGAGGTCAGGAACATCAAATAAGTGTGGAACTTCCATCTATAAAATTAAATTCTTTAATTAAAATTCTTCGTTTATGAACCTTAAGGAATGAAAATACAATATGTAAATGCTCTTTTTGAGTTTTTATAAGAATTTATTTCTCCTTTATTAGCTTTTAACAAAGCTTTGATACCAATTGTGAGATCCCCCGACCGCCCCCCCTCCAAGGGCGCTGGCAGAAGCAGCGTCAGCCTCCTGCATGGGGCGAGGATCCACACTCGGGGCCTCGCCCCCACGGATGTCCGAACGAGAGACTAGCCCCGATGGTTCTCCAAAACTGAGCCTAGAAAAACTCCCCTTGCCCAGAAGGCACGAGCGATTCCTTCAGTGAAAATCTTCTAACAGGGGAATTATCCTAACGGGTCAAAGTCATCACTATTTAAACTAATCTGACCAAACCTGAAGTCACGTGGTCAGATGAAGAAGAGACTTGCACTTGGTCCATAGAATCGCCACTTTTTCCCTCCTTTAACGAGGAACATCCACCGATTCCCTCCCACAGAACAAGGATCTTCTCAGGACTTAATCTAACTAACGTAACTAATCGCATCTTAATTATCTCGCAAGAATCCCTCTGATCTAGCAGCCTACCGTGGCCCATGGGTTAACCAACCACCCGCCGACCACTATATTGGTGGGATTATTTTATAAATATTTGGTTATGTTTTGCCCGAGTACCGAGGAAAAGAGTTCCCAGGCCCGCTAGCCGGCGTTTCATGTAAAAATTAAGGTAGGCATACCACGTACACACCAATATGAAATTGCCATTAATAACAGATTCGACCGGCTTTAAAACAATCCTTCAATGAAAATCATAATATTAATGATCATCATCCTCCAAAATTTTGAGTCCATTGTATTACAAAATATGTCATCTGTATTCTCCCTTGAAGACCAGCTGGCCAACCAACGAGATCCAATATCAAAATTTGATTCACAAAAGTCATTCTTTTTAGTCCATCCGAATCTTCCTCGACGTACGTATGGGTGTCCTAGCAACCGCGAGCCCATGCATCACCTGGTCAAAACCCTCTAGGATCCTACTTAGGTGTCCTAGCACTTCACTCAGGGACCGCTTCGTTGGCCTTGCCCATCATACTGGAAGCACACCATTTTAACCGTACCAAGGCTGGTCAAGACCTCGGCAGGATTTGCTACAAGCAACGTCCCTCTCGACGACTCCTCACCAGCTATTGCAACGAACCTCCTCTTAGTAAAACACATACCAAATGCTTCCTCCAGCATACTGGCGTAAAACAGTCCTTTAAATGAAAACAGAGGTTCTATGCAAGTAAAATTTCCAGTTTGAGATTGGCTCCACAAAACCCCCTTTTTCCTTAATTCCCAATTTCATAAATGAGAATCCTTAATCTCTCTTCAGGGTAATCTACCCATCATTTGACTGACTGTCCAACTAGATTCTTGGTGATTTCGGTCAAGGAAAAACTAGGTTAATTCAACGGTAGTCTATTCTTTGTATATTTAGGAACTGGAATCGATCACGAATTTTTTTGCTTGATTCAGCTTGATTCAGATCGAGAGATGGACAAGTAGGCTTACTGTCCATCCCTCTCATAGTCTAACCAAAATCATTCGGTTTAGTTCTAACAAGGATTTTCTTCAGATAAATATCTATTTTTGGGTAAATACTAATTTAGTGATTTAACCACATAAAATATCGAAAGATTATCTTTCTACCACTTAATTTCTCAACCTTAATTCCCTAGGTAGAATTATGGTGAAAATTCATCTTTTGACACCAAAAATTAATTCAAATCTTTCTTTACTTAAATATTATAACAATTTTTCTTTTTAACTACATACCAATATCCATTTTTTGAATAAGCTCAAAATTCCTCTTTTTCTCATTTAATGAGTGCAATCCAAATGTCATGGTAATTCCTCTTTTATCATAAAATAAATCTATCTAAAATTCCTCTTTAAATTAAATAAAATATTCAATATTCCAAATATACCAAGAATCTCACTTTTACCAATTAAACGATTGAATTCCAAATATGATGGGAATTCTTCTTTTAACATTTAAATTTTTCTTATGCATAAAAATAAATTTAACTAAAATTTCTCTTAAAATTTAATAAAAATATCCGTTAATCTAAATATGACAAGAATTCTACTTTTACCATTTTAATGATTGAATTCCAAATATGATGAGAATTTCTCTTTTATCATTTAAATTTTTCTTATGCATAAAAATAAATTTAACTAAAATTTCTCTTAAAATGGAATAAAAATATCCATTAATTCAAATATGACAATATTTTCTCTTTTTCCATTTAAATGATTGAATCCCAAATATGATGGAAATTTCTATTTTATCATTTAAATTTTTCTTATGCATAAAAATAAATTTAACTAAAATTTCTCTTAAAATTGAATAAAAATATCCATTAATACAAATATGAAAAGAATTCCACTTTTTTCATTTAAATGAGTGAATTCCAAATATGATGGAAATTTCTCTTTATGTTTTAAATTTTTCTTATGCATAAAAATAAATTTAACTAAAATTTCTCTTTAATTTTAAATAAAAATATTCATTAATTTAATAAGCCTATTTTTCTCTTTCTCCATTGAAATACATGGATCTCCATTATCATGGGAATTCCTCTTTTTGCATAAGAAAGAATTTACTAAAAATTTCTCTTTTTCTCTAATTAATCATTCATGCATAAACATTAAAAATTAATTTTCCATGGATGTGATGAAAATTACTCATTTAGCATACGATGACCAATCCTAGAATATGGTTAGAAGTCCTCTTTTCATACTATGCATAAAATGATTTATGTATTGATTTCTAAAAATTTTACCATAGCTCCGCTACTATTACTGATAATTTTCAATAAATTTTGAAAGAATAAAACTTAGTAACATAAATATGATAGATTAACTATTAATAGATCTAAATCTAATTTATGGATCCAAATCATAAGTTTATCATAATTTATGTAACATAAAGCATTAAAAAGTCATTTATTTAGCCTCTAGCTTAACTAGCATAGAGTTTAATTTTAGAATTAAGAATTGCTCCATGAGAAGCATCCTTTGAATAGAGAATTGGTCATAGGAATGACCATTCTTTGGGGGAGAGAGATATATACATAAAAAAACATCCTATTTAAGCATAAATGTGAACTTTTTGTGATTAATCATTAGAATTCTTTAGAGAGCTTGATTTGCATTGAAATACCATTCATTTGAATACTTTTCAAGCTTGAGAGGGGTTGAGAAGTGAAAACATTTAGAATATTAGAGAAAAAACCATAAAGTCACATCTTACATCTTGTTTTGCTTGCTTCTCTATTCTTAGAAGCCCCCAACCAATCAATTGGTTAGTATGTAGAGAGGAAAGCTGCAAGGAAGGTTGAAGAGAGAGAGAAGCTCCAATCTCTCCAAAATGTAGAGGATTTTTAAAGGATAATAGAAAATATACTTATTCTAATGTAATACTGGCATGGTCTAGTTCACAGATGAGAACACAAAAGAATGAGGGTCTATTTATAGGTGAGGGAGGCCACTAACTGAGTCCAACTAAGTTCTAGAATTTTTCAGCTTCAGTTTGGCTAAATTTGGACAAGATTTGGACCAGTTTGGCTCCCTTTTTTATTTAGTTTGATCCAGGAGAGAGGAGAGATAAAAATATCTTAACATTTTTAAATTTAAAACTCATTCTTATGTGTGAAATAGGCACCTCCTTGAAGTCTCCCCCCTTTACCAAGGTGTCAAAATTGTATGATTACTCCAAAATATCTAATATATTATAGTTTTTAACTAATAAACCTTGTACTCATTCCACTCTTCATCTTATGTAGGCATTTACTCATTTTTGGGTATTTTGTTTTATTCATTAGATTTATCTTATCCCAACACTTGGATTAATCTTATTGGCCCATAAGAACCTTAATTGGACCATAATCCAAAAATTTCAGAAAATCTTGACCCTTAGGGTCTTTTAAATTATTTTTAATTGATTCCTAATGTACCTTGGAAAATTTATTTTGATTTTTTATTTCAAAGAAATATATTTTTGATATTTGTAAAATTTATATATCCAAAAATATCTGAATATTGAATTACCTCTCTCTAGAATTTTCTATCTCTCTAGGAAAAAACAAGAAAAAATAATATTTTCTTGTATTTAAAAATAGGAAATGATTACAGGGGATTGAAGTAAAGGCTTATTCATTATTCAGGCTGAGGAGGAATCTTACAATCAATGAGAATTTTGTAAAGTCATTTGTCTTGAGGTTTTTTAGTAATATGTTTATTGGGTTGATAGAGTTTATGGAGATTGAGCCCCTATGGTTATCAGTTTAATGACAGCAGAGGAGCCAATTTTGAGATAGTTCTGACCCAATTAGAACTAGTTTAGAAAGAAAAGAGTTGGTACTGCATCAGCTAAGTGTTAGTTGAGCTTCAATATCATCAGCTAAGTGTTAGTTGAGCTTCAGTATCATCTGCTATGTTTATTGGGTTGATAGAGTTTATGGAGATTGAGCCCCTATGGTTATCAATTTAATGACAGAGGAACCAATTTTGAGATAGTTCTGACCCAGTTAGGAACCAGTTTAGAAAGAAAAGAGTTGGTACTACATAAGCTAAGTGTTAGTTGAGCTTTAGTATCATCTGCTATACTGAGAGTGTAGGGACACCTCAGGTTGGCTTGTCAAAGTGGGTGAGGAATGATTGTGAGCTAAGTCTAACAGTGGTCTCGGGCCACAATAGAAGGCGTTCAAGACGTCTATTCAGACTCGGGAAAACATTCCCAACTTTACAGATTTGGTGTCTATGCTGATTATAGAAGAGAAGAGCTTGGGTGAAGACCAACAGTCTTCACAAAACAAAAACAGTTCAGAGCAACAGGCCTTCTACACAAGTTTAGGAAGAGGAGAAGGTAGAGGAGGCCGTGGATGCGGTCAAGGAGGTGGCCGAATAGGTAATCAGAATTATGGCCAGCACAGCAGCAACAACAACAGTACCAGAATACACAACAACAGCATCAGCAACACACAGGTGAAAGAGGCAAATCCAGAGGCAGGGGGAGTCAAAGAGGACGTGGAAATTGGCAAAGGCAATATAATGATGCACATGAATGCTTTTATTATGGTAAGCCTGGACATGTGCAAGCAGAATGTTACAAGAAGCAGGCTGACATGCAAAATGGAAAAGTGCAGCAGAACAACTATGCATCCTCAAGCAGAAACAATGAGGATAATGAAAGGTTGTTTGTTATGCAGCATGTCGTGAATGCCATGTCTGAAAATGTTGAAGCAGCACAAACAGATGATGTATGGTATGTGTTCGAACCACATGACAAGTCATGGGGAGTGGTTCAAGGAGATGAAAAACCTTGAAAGACCAGGTTTTGTAGAAACATGGGATGACACTGCTCATCCAATTGCCCATGTTGGAGATGTGCCATTGTCTATGCAGGATGGCAAAGTGAAGTACCTTGCAGATGTACTTCACGTTCCGAACATAACAAAGAATCTGGTTTCAGTTTGCCAGATGATTGAGCAGGGTTTGCAGGACCCTGATGGTTGTTATGTTGAAGACTTTAAAGACAAGTGCAGGTTGGTTGCAAAAGGCAACAAAGTGGGCAGAATGTTTACGTTGAATGTAGACATGCCTAAAATAAGTGTTGCAATGTTTGCAAATGGTTCAAGAATTGTTGCAAACACAGACATTTGGCATAAAAGAATTGGACATGTGAATGTGCAGAGAATGAAGTCTATGCAGACTAAAGGAATTGTGACAGGGCTGCCAAAGTTTAAAGTGAAAGGTATGCAGAGAATATGTGAAGCATGCCAATTTGGAAAGCAAACAAAGCATGTATTTCCATGTAACAGATATGTGAGTAGAAATGCACTAGATGTTGTGCATTCAAATGTATGGGGTCCTACGAAGACCATGTCTATGGGAGGCTGCAGGTATTATGTGACATTCATTGATGACCACACAAGGAAAGTGTGGGTATATTTCATGAAGGAGAAGAGTGAGGTGTTCACTCACTTTCAGAATTTCAGAGTTTTGGTTGAAAAGCAAACAGGGAAATATGTAAAGTGCCTAAGGTCAGATGGAGGGGGAGAGTACTTCTCCAATGAGTTCTCTAAATTTTTGAAGAAGAATGGTATTCGGAGACAGTTTACATGCAGATACACTCTGTAGCAAAATGGAGTTGCTGAGCGGAAAAACAGGCACATTGCTGAGATTGCACGAGCATTGATGGAAGAGAAGAATATGCCGCATAGCTATTGGGCTGAGGCTGTTTCTACAGCAGTATACGTCATGAACAGGACTCCAACTACAGCCATACATGATGTAACTCCAGAGGAGAGGTTTACTGGCAAAAAACCTGATTTGTCTCATCTGAAAGTCTTTGGATGCATTGCATACGTGCATGTGCCAGATGAGCTGAGAACTAAGCCGGATCCAAAAGCTGAAAAATGTGTGTTTATTAGATATTCTCTTGAGCAAAAGGGATACAGGTGTTATAACCCTACTACACGTGAGTTGAGGGTAAGCAGGGATGTTGTCTTTGATGAGATGAGCAGCTGGTATGCTGCTAAAAAAGAAGCTATTGGGGCTGATGTGAGTGGAAGTGTGGTTGCACAAAATGCAGGTCAGCAATCACAGTCTTTGACTGGACCAGGAGAGTCCTCATCTACTGGGTCTGTTTGATAGACCATGGAGTGGCAGGCTGCGTCATAATACTCGCTGCAGTGCCATGGTCAAGTTCTCTGATGAAATGTTAATAGGGAGATTTTTTGAAGGTCATATAGGGAGATTTTTGGAAGGTCAGGATGACGTACCCCTACACAATTCCTTGTATGCCTTGGCCCATACCTCCTTCAAGAGCAATATTGTAGGAGTTCTATGGACTTTCAGGATAACTTCAAGGGTATATTAGAAGCCGTATTCAAGACCACCAACATAAAATCTAGTGGAAAGAATAAAGATTCCACTTTTGGACAACAAGTTGAGCAGTTGGCCACTGCATTAATGCAGCAAATGACCCGAATTTGGAGAACCGGCCAAGGCTAGGATCGGGGGTTGGCTAGCCCCATCTCTATCCAAAGTGGAAGCTAGTATGGTGCCTGATCTGTTGAGCTAACCATACCAGCACGGAGTTTCTACATTTGTAACCCCATTCCACCATCTATTGCACATATTGCCAAAGGTGGGACAATCACGAAGTCACAAACTACTATCAGCAAAGGGATACTAAAGCCCATACCTCAAGCCCTTCCTGCAAACCCAAGGCAACAACCCCACTGCTAGCCTTGCCAGGACCTTCTCTTCACAATGCACCTCAACTAGGCCAAGAAGTATCCCAAAGAGGAATTTTTAGGGTACCTGAAATGCCCTTACCACACCCACTTCTCCCACCTCAAACCCCATTGTCATGAATCACACCTGTTCATCAGCTAACCCTGACAGAAATTTTTGAAGAAGGGGACGAGGAGGAAATTCTTGAAGGTCCTACCTCCACAAACCCCTTGAGCCAACTAGTCCACCCTCTCCCAAATTCTAAGCCACTACGTGATGGAGGGGTGACCAAATGTTTCTAGTGTACTTAGTTGCCCCAATGCCACAGGGCCAGGACATGAATTACAATTGCTAAACGACCACCCATGCAATGCTATCATTGTGAAAGACCTCACCAAGTTGTTGAGTGTCCACTCAAGAAAGGGATGGCAAGTACCTCTATAGGCACTTCCACATTGACCCTTTATGCGTTGGGTGTGAGATAGACCATATATATAAGGATTGTCCGCCGCCGCTGAGACCAGGGACAACAACAAAGGCTCATGAAGCTAATCCCAACACTAGCATTAACTTGCTGATTGTAAGAGATGGCTTCATCCATACGGTCCCTCTCAATGCCTAACCAGATTGCAAAATATGCTAAGGGCTGCAGCTCATGGTGGAGAAAAGGCATCAACCTTGCGAGACCAAGGATAAGCAAAGGTATAATCTTTAAAGAACATCCTTGAACAAGCACAAGCAACTAGACACTTGAGAAAGAAAACCATAAAAATAGGCAAAGGAGATAGCCAGGTAGCTATCAAGAGTGGTTCGAAAGATGGCACAACCACACATGCATCAAACTCATCATTAGAAGAGGAAGATCTGCTATGCTCAGCCACCCAAGCCAGGGAACGAATTGACACTAACCAGCTCCCTAAAAATCTTGCCAAATACCCTAACCCCATAGAGGATTGGTCAAAGATTGCCAAGCTCATATAGAACATGAACCTCCTACTGCTTATCTTGAGCCATTCCCTTGACTCTACAACATGATACCCATTGACTAAGCTCAAGTGTGTACTAGAGAGATCCTAGACCGGTCACCCCTACATAGGCCAACATAAGCAGGAGCACCCATTGCAATGGCTACCCCCCACTAGGGAAACTGGGTAGCCGACTGTCTCAAAAACCTAGGGGGTGACCATCTTAAAATAATGGACACAGAAAAACCCATCCAAATTCCATATACTCATAAGAGCTTGAGAACAAAAGCCAAGGCGACTTTCATGGAACAACCTCCACTCTTAAAGACATTAATGGTCTCTCTTCCTTCCTCTCTTCTTAGATCATGATCCCCATTGGCACCTTGATTCAAGGTAGCCCAAGCTTATAGAAAGATCTAAGGGATTGGATGGAGGGATGCCTCGGGGCAAGCATGTAAGAATCCATAGAGCTAGATACCTCTAATGCATAAGAGGAAGATGAGCTTGTTGAACCCCATGAAACCCCACAGTTTGAGTAAATAAGCTCGGACAATACTTTGAAGGAGATGAACTCAATGTGGCATTGCCGATAACCTTTGATGGCCTCCAGGTCACAACAATCCTAAATGGGGGAGCATGAGTGAGCATTGTTACCAAACAATGCTGGGAAAAATGGGGAGCACCCACCATGGATAACACAACATTACTGGTAAAACTTGTTTTATGGAGCCACAGCTAGACCCATTGGTCTATTGAAGGATTTGAAAATAAAGATCCTTGGAACTACCTTTCGCCACACCTTTGTGGTGATGAGCTTCAGATGTCAGCCAGTTTAATATGACTGTATACTTGGGGAACCATTCATGAGGGGGAAACAAAAATGAAATGATACATGATTGGAATACCAACAACATCTACATTTGAAGGAAAGATCAGATAGTGAAGATCAACCTACGTATGGTGAAGGTACATCCCATGACCTGCAAACCCTTTGCAAAGAACTTAGTAACAACTACCAAATCTAATGCGGTCCATCTGTGTCAAAAACATGCCATAAAACACTAGATGATGAAAAGGATAGTGATGAGGAATGTGCATCTCTTCCAAAGCCAGAAGACCATGAGAATTGGATGATGAAAAGGATAGTGATGAGGAATGTGCATCTCTTCCGAAGCCAGAAGACCATGAGAATTGGATGCATATCCTTGCTACCCTAGACATACTTCCTAATCCTTACTATGCTAGACATACTTCCTAGATGCATGGGAACCAGGTTTGCTATGGCAATACGGGCAAGAGATCACATCTCTCTATATGCTTAGCTCTACATACCTATCTAATGTCGCCACTCAAGAACTTGAATAGGCCAATAAAGCAGAACCATCAAGGAAAACATACACACACAGAACTCACAAGCTTGATGGATTCTGTGGGCAATAACGCTATGTTTTCCTTGATGATTAAGACACCCACTATCTAAAATATGTCAAGGCGGTTGAAGAACATGGCCACTTCAACCAAATATGGCAAAAGGAGTTCATAAATAACTCCCTTATGGTCCACATGACAATCCTAAAGCCTATAGAGCCCATTGATCCCAAACCCGAACCAAAAAAGCTTTGTTGCTCTGTGCGCAACGCACGTAAGAAGAAGTTAGTGTGCTGGCAAAAAAAAAAGCCAAAAAACTAATAGAAGAAGAAAGCGCAAGGGCAGAAGAGACCAAACAAGTGCCCAAACACTTCAAGACCTTCTAGATGACTGATAGATTTGTACAATATGACTCGGCCCAAAGGTCCCACAAGACAACCAGGGACCTCATATGATGGTCAAGCCTAAGGTAAAAGAAATTAACCTAGAAGGCCCGAGCAAAGACCCATGACCAGTAGAGATGACCTCTCTACCAAGGAAGAGATAGATATCATTGCTCTACTCACATAATTCCAAGATTACTTTGCTTGGAAGTACATGGATATAAAGGGTGTACCTCCCGAAGTAGTCAAGCACACCATTTGGATGGTTGATAGAGCGAGACCAGTCAGAAAAAGGACTTACCCTATGAACCCTAAGTATTCTAGGATGGTCCGAGAAGAAATAAATAGACTCATTGACATCGGATTCCTCTACAAAATAGAGCATACAGAATGGGTATCACCCGTAGTGATAGTGCCCAAAAAGAATGGGAAGATAAGAGTGTACACGTGGTGGACCTCAAAAAGGTCAATGCTGCCACCATACGAGATCGTTATCCTTTACCCTTCACTGAACATGTGCTTAAATGGGTCACAAGAAAGGAATCCTACAACTTCCTTGATGGATTCTTTGGCTACTACCAAGTGTTGATCAACCACAAGCATCAACACAAAACAGCCTTTGCTACAGAATGGGACACTTATGCATATCGTGTCATGCCCTTCGAGCTGACCAATGCCCCCGGCACCTTCCAGTGCGACTAATGTGCACGGCCTATAAGGAATATATTTAGAGATTCCTTGAGGTATTTATGGATGCTTCAATGGAGACCCAAAGTGGCCTTCGCCACCCACAATTGCGCGCAGGAGAAACGGAAGCAAAAGCTTCATGATGACGACACTGTGACCCCCCAACCAAAGCCACCAATAGTCTATACTAAAGGTATGCTCTCGATGTTGGCAGCTAGTCTTCCACTCGTCATTGTCAGGCTACCTCAAAGTACTCCCAATCAAGCATCCACCTCTTCAGTCTCAGGTACTCCCTCATCACCAGCCTCTGAACTCCCCAAGAAAGTCCCACTCTTGCCATCACCTAATTAGAACCGACTACTCTATTTGGTGAATTGGGCACACAGTCAATACAAAACCTGCAATGGGGTGATGGCAGTGTAGCCCAAGGGTACAAAACCTGATTCAAGGTGTCCTTAAAAGAAATCATATTTTCCACGGTCGTACCAAATTTTCCACGGCCGTATCACTCACCTCTACCATTTCCACAGCCCAAACCATTCAGCACTTCAAAGTTCTGAACTGCCCATGGCCATTCCAATCTCATCCCTATTTACCCATAGTCATCCCGAATGTGCCACAGCCATTCCAAATTTAGCTGCAACTACCATGCCCATTCCAACCTCGCCACTCAAAGGACACGACTATTTTTCAACCAGTTGGTACACCCGTTTAACAAATGCCATGCCCATACCACACGATGCTCCAACTAGTACACCATACCATTCAAATGGTACGCCCATTTCAAGGGAACCTCTTTCCATGGCCGTGTCCTTTTAGAACCTATATATATGGGCCCCATCCTCACTTTCAGACTTCAGCCTACTACCCAAACTCTTGTAAATGTTTTTCTCAAGCTTTCCTTTTCTGACCACCCTCCCTCACCACGGCCAACACATCTGACTTCTCACTTGAAACCCTCAAGAACCCCACCCTCAGGGAAGAAGTGTGTGACAAGAGGGAGGCTTCAAGGAGTATGGCCTCCATATGACCCAGTTATCACACTTGGGGAAGCACTTGATGATGTAGGTCAGTGGGCACATGGTCCACTTATTCATGAAGAACAATCATAAAGTGAAGCATAAGTTGCTATACTTCACTGGACGATGCTATAGAGCCATTCCAGTAGGATGATCTTGTCGTCACAGCTTCCATGAGACGAATGAATGCACAAATCATCCAAGAAAGCTTGAAGAAACGTCCTTAGACAATCTTTAAAGGCAATGTTTATAAACCGTTGGAATGTGGCCGGTGCATTTGTTAAGCCAAATGGAACAACTCTATAAGCATAAACTCTGTGTTCTATAACAAAATAGTTTTTGCTTAATCCTCTTGGAGCAATGGAAATTTGGTTATATCTTGAATACCCTTCCAAGAAGTTGTATGCTTCCTTGGCAGCTTCTTGTTTGAGTATGTGTTCTAAATACAGAAAAGGGGTAATGATCTCATCTTATTATTGCATTGACCTTTTTGAGATCAACACATACTCATAATTTACCATTCTTTTTAGGTACAATTACAATGGGGTGACACCCAATTTGAATGTTTAATTTCATAGATGAATCCACATTCGATGAGCTTGTCTATCTCTTCTTTAATAATGTTAGCATACTTTGGATTCATTGGATAAGGTCACTGATCGACAGGTTTAACATTTGGTACCATGGGGATTGTGTTATGGGAATATATTTTAAGCTCTTAAAAATATTATTCTACTCTCTTAAATAATTTGGAGATGCTTGGATTATCTTTGATTCAAGCCAAATCATGTAATATCATAGGTGATGCCATTATAAATATTAATACATTTGTTATATATTGACATAAGGTTGGGGCCTCCAATGTTTGTTATGGTTGGTTTGTATGGAAGGGTGATTCTTGGGTTACTTTACGCCTAGAAAACATGTGTGTGGTTATGGTTTGTATACTTATGAAATATTTGTTTACCAATTTATTTTTGGTTAGTTTATAGGTGAAGAGGATTTAGAAGATTGAGGAGAATTCGCACATTTGCAAACATTTTTGTAAAGAAGCTTTGTATATACATGTGCTAGCTTGTGCACATTTTGATTTATTTTGGAAAGCCTTAGTTTATCAAGCTTGGAAAGCCTTGGTTTATCAAGGCTTGTGTACATTTTTATTTATTTTGGAAAGCCTTGGTTTATCAAGCTTAGACTTGAACTTTAATATTTTTGTAAAGCGTGATATGCTTTAACCCTAGCCTCAATTTATGGACACTCTATTTTGAGCATAAGAGAGTGTCTTGCAAGTAAAAGCACATTTTTGTATTTTAGAGGCTATGGCCTATTTTGGAATGAAGAATTACGTAAATACTCATGTGTAGGGAGAGGTCACACACATGAGGGGGGATGATTACACCCAATGTTTGAGTCATTAACTTAAGCTAAGTATTTCTATTTGTTATTCATTCAAATCTTGAATATGTTGAATTTATGGTCTTTTGATGTGTTAGGTAGGATGAATAATCTACTTTCTTGCAAGTTCCTATTTCCTCTATTTTCCTAGAATTGAATCCATGTCAGATTATGTGCTGCACAACCTCAGTTTGGTACTCCCTTCATATCATGGTAAGTCCATGATGCGAAGCAATCCTTATATTCCTTGAGGAGATCAATAATTTCATCTTCCTTATTTGGAGTGAGGTCTTTTGCTATGAAGACTGGCTTAGGGTCTTCCACAGGTTCAGCTAAGTCTACTTCTTTTACTTCAGCAAGACCATCATAAACTCCTTCTACCTCACTTGTGGGTTTGCGTGTGGTATTATCAAACACTAACTTGCGGTCCCCAATTGTAAAATATTTATAATGCTTGGGGGCAAGGCACAAGTTAGGTGTTGACTCTTGATTTTCTTCAGTTGTCTTAACTGTAACTTTCGCTTCCCTCTCTCTCTTTGGGCCAACTCTTTGTTCTTCTTCTACCTCGTGAAACGAGTAAGCTTTGGTTCATCGTCGACATCAATTTTGGCCATCAACTCGATACACAACTTTTTGTAATTCATCTCCCTAGTTGTCAATAAACTTGTGATGTGCATCGAATGCACCAACATATTACAACCATTGGGCTGTAGTTGTCCTCTCTTGCAACTTTCTATGATGATTGGTTGCATAGCATTTATGTCTCCGCCATCTTAAAAGATGCTCCTTGGTGATTTGAAGAACTTTATCCCTTTCTTCAGATTGGTAATCCGTATCAAATTTGGAGCTACTCCCCATAATTTCTTTTGATGTTATCAGCTTTGTTTTGCTTGTGGTAAAACCGAGGAGTTGGTGTCACTTTCAGTCTCTATTTAAGACTCCTCATCGCCACTATTGGTACTTGTGCTTGAGTCATTTCATGACATGGACTCAAGTTCACTATAACCAATGCCCACCATGGCATCAAAAGAAGATAGAGCATGAATCATTGTAGTGGCACAACCTTAGGGAGCTCCTCACCATTAGGTATAACCCATGTAGACCCTTTGGTTCCCTAGCTATCGATTGTGCACATCATATGTATCCAGTTTTAGATCATGTTCAATCTTGATAGCTTATTTGTCAGCATCCTTATGGGCTAGATCCTCCCTTGCATCAGTATCTTCTCTACAAGTATAACAGTATTGCAATGGGACTGAATAAGTGGTGGTGTCTAAATGGTTTTTAAAAAGTCCTCCACTACCCATGAGATGTATGTGGCCAATCACAAGATCAACCCTAATGATGGAATCATCGAATTGAAGGTAAACATGGTTCTTAGACTAGTCATGTACCATCTTTGCCTCTCTCATGATGAACAGGTGCCTTAAGATCATTTCATTTGATTCAGATTGTTTGGAAAAGTCCATAACAATGAAGGTATGTTTAACCCGATGTTTGAGAACCTTGATCTTTAAATCTCGTAGCATCCTAATAGTTTTGGCGATAGTTATGTCAGCCATCTTGACAATGATGTTTGAGACTTCTAAACATGGCTTAGCCATCTTCTCCTAGCATTTCTTGGTGATTATGCTCACTCCCGCACCACCATCTAGGACTCCCATTACTATGATCTCCTTGGCCAGTGATTGATAGTAGTACGTTAGACTCATCATCGTGAAAGTATTGTCCCAGTTTGTTAAGTAGAATTTTTACCATAGATCTGATATTTTCTTCTCCACTCGGACTATTGATTTGGGTATAACTCAAGGTGTCTCTAGTATACATTGGGGACGTGCCTTATGCATGTCAGCAATGGTGGTAATCCGACATTGAGCTCTCCATTAAGGAGAGCTCTTATCGCTTCAAACAATTTAGGATCTCCACTCAATTGAGTGGCCATGGTTGTACTGGTTCATGAGGCCATAAACTCTAACAATTTGGGGATATTTAGTGGTGAATTCATGACCTCCTTTCCATAAGTAGGTGTCGATGAGACTGGGGAATCCATCTCCGAGATGGGCTCAGGGTTTCCATATGGTAGTTGTCCCTTGAAACAATCAAGAATAAAACTATGAGAGGTGGAGGCCTAAGTCTCTTCCATGATGACACTCTGCACATCTAGAGATTTGCGTATCTCAGTAGTAGTAGACATTAAGGTACTAGGGTGTATAGTATCTGAGACTCTCACTTGCTTGGGTTTTGGTTCAAGCTCCTCTTGTGTTTTTGTACCTAAATCACTAAATTCTTGGAGTTGCTCAATCTCATTTGAGGGTCTCGTGATCTAGTTTCAAGAATTAAAGGTTCCCGTGAGGTCTCCTTCCCCATGACTTGGGGCCTGCCTAAAAGCCTATGTGCATTGAATGCAACCAGCCCATCCCGAATTAACCAAAATCGGTTACTTCTACGATTTGGATTTTTTGTCACTAGTGGCCTAAAAGATTACACGCATTACATGCGGACAACTAGTCAAGATGTCCCAAATTAGAGAGAGGATTAAACATAATTAACTCATGTTAATTACACTAATGCAAAAACATAGAATGTGCAGAAAACACAAAATTTTTTGTGTTACAAATCCTCCTCTAATTTACGTTTTATCCAATTTCTCGACGACGTAATGAGTTAAAATTGGGATAAATTCTATGCTAGGAAACCATTTTTATAGTCTATTTAACATGATTCTTTCAATTTCATGTTGAATTGATTGTTTTTTTCTTTTTGAAATTTAAAAATATAGAAAAACATGAAATGCAAAAAACCAAAAATTAAACTTGTAAATGATAAGTTGGAGTAGAGTTAACCTTAATGCACAAATTATAGAACTCACTAAAAATGTACAAATTACAAAAATTGAAAAACATGCTTAAATTGAAAAACATGTAGAAATTGCAAAACATGTAGAAATTATAGAAGTTGAACATAATTTTCTTAAGATTTCAACAACAATACAACAAAATGGACAGATTTTTAGAATTTTGTTTCTACCATTCTTGAAAAAAAAAAGAAAACAAAAATATAATGAAAATAAACCATACACACATGCATTCAAAAGGCATTGTGGCTATGGGTAGGACTATTCCTCCCTGGCAGCAGTGCCACTTATAGAAAAAGCACCTTAGAAAGATTACAAGAACAAACCAATATCGTGGGGCTTTTCCCAACCACACTCGGGAGCATAAAACATCTCAACCGAGAAGCCAATCTTCCATGACCTAGCTCACAATTGTATGGGCAAGGTGTGTCACTCACCTCGTGAATGCTTGTGCTCAGGATTCTCATAGGAGACGATGTTGCCGCGCAGCCACACTCCACATCTCCACTCCGTTGCCCACCACTGCCGCACTCCAAAAAGGAAGCTTAACCCTCCTCACAACTTAGTCTTTCACACTCACTCTCACATGCAAAGCAAGCAAGCACACATAAGAGCTCACACAAGAAAACAAGCAAACGATAGCATAAGATACTAGATAGATAAGAAGAGCATTCTATTGAATTATCATAAAAGAATGAGTCATGAGAGTTACATTTTAGGTTTTGTAGGTTCACACTCTTGGGTGGCCAAAGTTAAAAGTCTGGTCCTCCTCGGGCTCATTTGGCCACTCTAGCTAGTGTAAACACCTATTCTAAAGCTAGCACTCTCCACCTAAAATCTTGTGGTGTGCCTTTAATATATAAGCGACGAGCACACACATAAAATCTACACAACATGGTTTTCAAGTGAATCCTCACATTCTGACGGATGTGGCCCAAAGGTAGCAAAAATGATGTGGTGGCCAACATCGACGCCATAGAGGTCTCTGATAAGGGTTAACATCGCCACACTCAAGGGTTAACCTCCCTTTTAATTTTCCTTTTTCATCCCCCCAGTGAATCCCCCAGTTTATTTCTTAATTACCAGTTATACCTTTTTTAATTTATTTTTTCCCATTTTGTGTTGTTTACCCCCTTAACCCCCTTAACCCCCTAACCCCCCATTTCTCTCTTTATTTTTTTATTTTTTATTTTTCTTATTAATTAAAAATGTAAAAAGAACCTCTCCTTTAAATTTTTTCTCTATTAAAAAATAGTTAAATTTAAAATTATTATAAAAAGTATAATTATTAAAAAAGTAATTATTAGTGACAGCAGGCTCGCAGGGGCGTGTGGGCTCACTAATAATTACTAAGGTGGCATGGGATCTTTACGACCCCTTCTAGGAGGGATCGAGGGTTGAGGATGGGCGTAGTTGGCAGAGAAGACATGCTCCGATAGATGAGGGGGCCCGGAATTTTCTAGCAAGTGGGATAAATTCTTAATGGTGGGCTAACATTTTTTGTATGCTTCAAAAACTAATTGCCTTTTCACATGCCTTCATTGCCCTTCAATGTAGGATAAATGCCTTCATTTCCCTTCAATGTTTATTAAGTTTACTATGCCTAGTTTATGGTTTCTTTCACTACAGCTTATTTTCTCCTCAATGCCCATTCACACTAAGCCTCTCTCTCTCTCTCTCTCTCTCTCTCTCTCTCTCTCAGCCTCAGCCTCAGCCCATTTTACAAAGTGAAATCAAAATGATGTAATAAAGGATGGCCATATCATTCTTGAGGCTCCAAACAATGTTGGTGAAATGGACCAAGGAAAGAAACAATTTTTACAAGTATTTCTCCTCATTTTATACCTAATAAGGCTTTGGATAAAATTTCCTTCTCTCTATTTGTAGAAAAAACTTTCAGCATACTTTCTAGCATAGATACAATTAGCTCCATGGCACCATCAAAGTAGAATTTACAAAGAAAGTACCCGAGGAGACACCAATGAAGTGAGTCTATACAACACAAAAGCAAGAAGCAAGAGGAACCATCACATGAGATTAAAAAATGTCACAAGGTTTGCTATTACTATTCATTTTGTTGTTTAGGGTCTGCCACCAATGGAGTCTATACAACACAAAAGCACGAAGCAAGAGGAGCCATCACCACATGAGATTAAAAAATGTCACAAGGTTTGTCATTACTATTCATTTTATTGTTTAGGGTATGACAACATAACTCTCTTATATATAGCCGTATGATGTTATCTACCTTTCTTCTTGGCTCCTAGATAAGAATCTCAATTGGATCAAAGTCATGAGAAACTCTAAGTGAATCCCCCTTCCCCAAGCACCATTAACATTATTAATCTCTAATAGTGAGATTAAGATGGGGTCTGGTACCTCAAGGTGACATAAGAACATTAATAGAAAGGTGTGCTTTTTCATGCTATGATTCTTGTTATTTGGAAACACCACACATTTAGATACATTGGTCTACTACTAAAGTGCATATGCAATCTTTTTAATTGATTTTTGACATCTTTTACTTTTATACATTACAATGTTGGTTAACATTTCACTTTAAATCCACAAGGTTTAATTTGATTGCTGAGGTGGATGACAAGTTGGTTGACTCCATCTTAAGTGAGAATGCTCTAGATGTACTTTGAACCTCTTTACTATGTGTGTGTGATCAGCTTCCTCATGAATATTTTTTGACTAAAGGAAGTACCAACATCACATTTGTTTATTTTTTAGGTCTTTTATGTAGGTGGATGGAAAATACATTACCTACAAAAGTGCTAGATAGCCACACATTGGTGGATCACTGAAAAGACCACCAAAGATCCCATTTGCACTTGGAGAGAGTTCAAGGATAGGTTTTATGCCTAGTTTTTGCCTCCAAATGCGGAGCAAACTCTCACACAAAAGTGGGATAGACTTGAGTAGAAAGACAATGAGAGTGTGCAACAATATGTGAACAAGTTTTGGAAGGTCTTGTTTGAGGTTACTCCCTTTATGCATCTTTTCAAAGATGAGAAGAGGAAGTTTCACTCTGGGTTACAACTAGCCTACTGTTCGGGCATCAAATTGCACCTGAAACACACCCTTCAGCAGCTCATAGCATCTGCTCTTGCTACGGATCAATTGGTGCTTAAAATTAAGCAAGATAATGGGGGTTCCAAGGGCAAAGAGAGGGCTGTCCCAAACCTGCAAAAAGGTGGACAACCACCTAAAAAGAATTTTTGGGAAGCCCAAAAGGGAGATAAAGTTGAAAATACCTCATCTAAGGACAATGTGACAAAGAAGAACAAATTTGGCTTAACTCCCGAGCAAAGGGAGAAATATGTGAAAGAGGAGAAATGCTTTTCATGTGGTAGCAAAGAGCACATGTTTAGGCAATAGCACATGTTTAGGCAATAGAATCTATTGAGGAGATTCTCTTTGGTATAGTTAGATACTCATGCTTAGACGAGATTTTATCTACTAAGAACTCAATATTTTTTAATGGAGAGATACTCCAAGGAGTTTACCCTTTATAAACTTAGATGACATCGTAAAGCTAATCTGGAGAGTCAAGCTAAGGAGTTTACCCTATATCAACTTAGATTACATCATAAATGTAATCTAGAGAGACAATCCAAGGATTTTACTCTATATCAACTTAGATTATATCCCAAACGAGAAGTGTGTATAACCATGAGAATATCTATCTATAGTGTAAAGTGATGAATGTATATGTTCTCAAGAAATGTGGCGTGTTCCTCTCTCAAAGTAGTATGCACAACTGAAGTTGCACTACTCTTGGGAGAACTACTGCTGCACTTAGATGATCATTCTCTTTAGTGATTAAATAAAGATATAAAGAAAATGGTAAACCAAGAGTGGTATACTATGTTGACATATACTAATGAGAAGGATTTGAGAAGGGTTAAATCACTTCTTATCAAGAAAGTGAGGCATAAAGCAAATGGTAAACCAAGAGTGGCAGTTGACACAACACATGATGGAGGAAAAAATTGAGAGGCTATGATCTTACTCCTATGGAGAGATTAGATGGAATTGTAAGGGTGAATGGATAATAGGGTGTAGCGAAAGCAATTGTTGTGTGGGTTGACCATCCAACTCATTAAATGATTGCAATCTATTTGTTGAATTTCCTCAAGGATTCCACCATGAGTGCAAGGCTCCTTATCAATGTGAAAGTCATAATGAGAATTCAAAATATCATGGAGTACAATCCATGAATGAAACAAGTTATAACCAACAAAATACATAAAGTATACCAATGGCAAGACACACGCACACCCACACACATTTACCAACCTATTAGCAACATAAATCAACCAAAATTTTCTAAAAATCACAAAAAGATTTTTCTATTTGGCTATAATATGTAATTTGAACATTCATAAATAAATCATGTGATAACAAAGGAAACAAGTAAATGATTGTCACTAGAGCCATGGTTCTTCTATTTGCAGTGCAATGCGAGTTGATGCTTAAGGACCCTTTGAAATACAAGGACTCATCTTCCTTTGCTAATGAACCACAGTTCCATGGATCTTGAGTGAGCATTGTTGGGATCAAGCTCTTGCCTATGTATGTGTGTGTGAACACTTCTTATGAGTATTAGTATGTATGTGTGTGAGAACTATCTCTTAAAGCTAGATATTATGTGTGTGTGTATGAGAACTGCCTCTTAAAGCTAGATATTATGTGTATGTAGTAAATAGTGATGTCAGCACATGTGCCATGTGTCACTATTTCAATGTGTGTGTGTGTGTGTGTGTTTGAGTCATAAGATAAGGCTCCAAGCCTATAAAAGCATTGTACTACACCGTCATCGATCAAGTGAATCTCATTGAGTCGTGCAACATATTCTCTCTCTAGAGCTTTATTCTCTCTCTCTCTCTCTCTCTCTCTCTCTCTCTCTCTCTCTCTCTCTCTCTGTGTGTGTGTGTGTGTGTGTGTGTGTGTGTGTGTGTGTGTGTGTGTGTGTGTGCACATCACACATAACATGGAGGTCTTTCATTCCCCATAGCTCCTCCTAGCTTTTGTGCATACCCTAGAGTCAATAATTGGTATTAGTGCGGTAGGTTACAACCCTATCCACACTACTTTGTTCTAGCTCCCATGCTGCCTCTACCAACACCAGCATCTTCGTCGTCGCTGTCATACGTCATCGCACCGCTTCATCCAACCTTCGCCTATATTATTTGTATTCCATGTCATTAAAATAAAAACTTAAAGGTTTAGTAAAAAACACTAATGGTACACTATCTTCTTCTACCTCTAATGAAGGAGAAGTAAGAACAAGCCATAATCTTTCTAGAGAAGAAAGAGCATATTGCTCTTGGCCTGGGTGATGACTATGTACATCATATTTCTGATCTTTAATCACCTACTGAAGCTTGGGCTAAACTTGATGTAATTTTTGGAGCTCTAAGCTTGCTTTGAAGATTACTTTCTTTGAGTTACACTTAAAAACATGAGAATCTCTTACTACACATGTCAACAAGATGAGGAGCCTTATGACTCAACTAGTTGCACTTAAATCTCCAACGAGACTAATGATGATGCCATGGAAGTGCTTCCCAAAAGCATGCCTAAAGAGTATGTCAACCTGGTCACAACCTTGAAGAATGTACATGATCAAACCTTGGAAGAAATCATCAGTGCCTTGCACGAAGAAGAAAGAAATAAGAAACAAAGGTCAACTGAAACTATCATTGAACAAGGCTTTGCTACAAAGTTCAAGGGATATTTCAAAGGACAAGCTAAACATAACCATTGCAGTTTTGTGGTAAAAGTAATCATTTGGAAAAGGATCGTTTTAGCCTGAAACCATGTGGTATTTGTGGGAAGAATAATCACCATGAAAACAATTATTATTCCAAGAAGAACATTGGGAAATGTTTCTGAAGAAAAGGAGCTTTCCAAGATGGGATCCAACTTTTGTGAGGGTGACATGGCTTTTTAGTATGACCTGTTTAGTCCAAGTTCTATGTTGTTTTATTTTTTATGTATGACCTAATCCTTTGTTTGTCTCTACCCTTGGGGACCCATTTCTGGCATGAGAAACTATAGCCAATGTGCCTAGATTTATCCTTGACACAATCCCTTGAGGGGGGCTTTATTGGGATCAAGGTATGTATGTGTGAACACTTCCTATGAGTCTTAGTATGTATGTGTATGAACAGCCTCTTAAGGCTAGATATTATGTGTGTGTGTGTGTGTGTGTGTGTGTGTGTGTGTGTGTATGCAATAAATAGTGATGTCACACATGAGCCATGTGTCACTATTTCAGTGTGTGTGTGTTTGAGTCACAAGGCTCTAAGCCTATGAAAGCTTTGTACTTGGTGAAGGATTTACAAAATCATAAAGTGAATCTCATTGGGTTGTGCAACATATTCTCTCTTTAGAGCTTTGTACTTGGTGGTTATTTACAATACCATCAATCAAGTGAATCTCGTTGAGTTATGCAACATATTCTCTCTCTCTCTCTCTCTCTCTCTCTCTCTCTCTCTCTCTCTCTCTCTCTCTCTCTCTCTCTCTCTCTCTTTGAACAACACACTTAACATGGAAACCCTAGAGTCGATAAGCCACGGCTCTCTACCATGAGCTAAAATCAAAGAGAGTCCCAAATCCATGCAACCTTGGGCAAGACTGCAACTACTACAACTCTAACTAATGGGTTGGAGAAAGTTGACATGCAAGTGGTTAGAGTTTGGGTAGTGGGTGAAAGTGCCCCTTCTAAGCTCCACTCAATTACATGCATCCTTTATGGATTTTCTCCTAATCTTTGGAGTGTTGTGTCCCCTATACGACACAAGTCCACACCTTGCAACTTGTCACTCCACTACAATATTAGAAGTATTGAACGTGGAGAGAGAGAGAGAGAGAGAGAGAGAGAGAGAGAGAGACGTCAGTTATGGGATGATCTATTATGTTTATACAACGTTAAGCCTGGCTTATTGCCAGAGCATGCTTCTACACCTCACTCTATTACGAATGGGCTGGAGAGGCTAAGTTGGAATGTGTTTGCCAATCAAGTTTTAAAACAAGATATGTGGTCATGGGGCTACACCCGCATGAGAGTGCCTCTTAATAGTACGTGGGTACAAGAGCTCGTCTGGACCGAATGTATATTTTCCAAGCATGATTTGTTTATGCAAGAGATATTGTCCATGCAGGTGGAATATAATCATATTTTGTCAGATCATTTCCCTTTGGTATTGGAGATGCATAGCCATTCTGTGGATGCTTATAGGCCATTACTGGGAAAGGCTCCTCTTAAGGTTAACTAGACTTTCTTGGAGCATATTGTTTTCCATCAAATTATGTTGTAGGTGTTACAAAACTTTCGAGGCCATGTAATCTCTGTTAGGGTGTCAGCTTGGGAGTGTTGTATGTTCAATATTCAAAAGCTTTCTTGCTAGTATGGGATTTATAATGCATCATATTTTAGGGATAAGTTGCGGAACCTAGAATCGTTGTCGATTGATTTGAACCAGGGTTCAAGAGGACGGTTCTTGCCTTGACATTAAGATAGCTATTGATTGGTTGTCCCATCAAGTTGCAGCATTGCACGAGAATCAATATGTGAGATATAAGCTTATGGCTCGAATGGATGCTCTAATGGATTCTAATTGTCAATCACATATGTTCTTTACTTGTTTGCAGCAAAAGCATGCACGTGAGAATATTATGAGGATGCAAGATAGGCAAGGAGTATTGATTAATGATCCTAATTGTGTTCTAGATGTGTGTGTGGAATTTTATCGCCATTTGTTGGGTTCGCAAGAGGTCATATCTCCTGATGTCATTGCAGCTAGAGAGACTTTGTTTCACTTGGTTCGTCACCAGGTATTAGATGTTTCTACAAATGAATTGAAAAGATATATTTATGTGGATAAGGTGGAAGATGTATTGAAGCATTTGCCTAAAGGAAAAAGTCTAGGATGGGATGGGCTCCCCATTGAGCTTTTCACGAAGTATGTTGATGAGTTGAAGGTCACTCTTGCTTCTATTTTTCAAGAGGTGTGGAATACAGGTATCATGCCTGCGAGCTGGAAGATTGGGCTTGTACGTTTATTGCCTAAAGTTCCATCCCCAATTAATCTATGTCAATGGAGACCAATCACATTGATGGGGGCCATGTATAAGATATTTGCAAAGGTCTTGGCCGATAGGTTGCAGCGAATTCTTCCTACTACTTTGATTCATGCAAGGTAATATGGATTTATTAAATGTCAGAATATTTTGCATAATATACTGAATGAACAAATTGGAATTGATTATGCAAGGGCTTCGAGGCAAGAGGTGGCTATGATTCAATTGGATATTGAAAAGGCTTATGATCACGTTAGTTGGTCTTTTCCTTTACAGCTTATGCAGGCTATGGGATTTATACTATTAGCTAACATGCAGTAGCTAGGCTTATGATTAATGGTGGGGTGACTGATCCCATTCATTTGATGAGATTAGTTAGGCAGGGATGCCCACTTAACCCTCTCTTGTTTGGAATTGTTATACATCCAATCTTATCTCGACTGGATAAGCTAGTGGAGGACGGTGAAGTTGTAAGGCTTACTTTTCCAAGTGGAGAGAAGATGGTTAGCTAGGCATTAGCAGATGATTCTTTCACATTCCTTAAGACTCAAAGAGATAATGTTCAAAAGGCTATGGATGTTTGGGATACTTTTGGTCTTGCTTCAGGGTTATACATTAATATGCAGAAATCTGCTCTGATAAGCTGTATCGAGAGCGATTTGCTTGGTTTGGGATGGAATGGATATGTCATACAAAGGGGAAGCATCACACGCCACTTGGGTTATCCGATTGGAGTTGATGTTGTTCATAGGCTTTGTTGGCATGGATTTTTGCAAGGATAAATGATAAGTTTGTGTATTGGAAATCTCAGGGTTCGCCTATGCATGCTCGGCTCTCAAAGTGGCACAATCCATTATGATTAGCATGATATCTTTTTCTTACCTTTATTGCCATGGACGGGCAAAGCTTTACATAAGATATAACATTCAATTAGATTTATGCTATGGAAAAGAGCAAGAAATAAGCCAGGGCGACAGACATGGATTTCTTGTTGGCAACATGTTACTACTTTGAAGAGGAGTGGAGGGGCGGCCCTATTAGATGTCAGATTACATATGGTCGCTTAGGAGATGGCCTTTATTGCAAGATATGTGTGTATCTCACGAGCCATGGGTAGTAATGGCTAACTTCCCTCATAGAGGAGGTCGCACTTGTGTATGGTAATACCAGGATTGATGGTACATGGTGGGATGTAGTGAATGGTTCCCAACAGGTCCGAGTGGTGGCTTCACCTCTCCTTTCTCATTTGATGATCTCATGGAAGGAGGTGTTGGCACACACTAAATGGAAGGCTTTAGATCAGCAGTTGCAGTTGAATTCTATGGCAGGTGAGGTGTTGGCTACTTCACGACTTCTGGAGTGGCTTGGCAAACTTGTTGAGCGGCCAAAATTCAATAGAATGGCTCGATTGGGACTAGTGAGAATTATGGATGCTTAGAGGCCACTTATTGCCTTTTCAGAAAATCCATCAATATTTGCAGGTTCCACGTGGATATGTACAGTTATAGGAGAAGGTGAGGGCAGAACTTACATCGTTTGGTGATATTCCTCAGTTGTTGGAGGATCAGCAACCTTGGTTAGATTGGGCATTTCGAAAGTCTCAGGACATTGCCTAGCGTACAACAAATCAAGTATACCATATGATGGTGGATCACTGAGAAGGCAAATAGGGTATGGAACATTAGGAAAAGTAGGATCTAGTGGAAGGAAGTAATCTTACAGGGCTGGTGGTCTAAGATTTTATATCAAAGGAAGGTGTTCCTATGGCGCATGCTAGTTGGAGGCCTACCATTGGGGAACTAGTTGCGAAAGCGACAGATTGCTTCTGGTAATTGTGTGTTTTGTACTACATGCTTGGAAACATGCCCGCATCTTTTCATTTCATGTCTGGTGGAAAAGAAGGTGTGGGATTTCCTTCTCGCGTATGGATTCCGTAGACAGATGGGCGCATCTTTTCACAAGAGGGAGGATTCAGCACACGCAGGCACTTCATGCAAGTAGTGGATCTTTCGCACATAAGAAAGAGGAAGGGCATTGTAAGAGGGAGAGAGGATTTGGCACACTAGCACTTCATGCAAGTAGTGGATCTTTCGCACATAATGTAACGTACCCATCTTCACTAATAAAGAAATGTCCATGTAATTATGAGTTTTTATGGTATAAATATCAATGATTTTATTATTTGAGTCATTTCTACTTAGAATCTTCAAATTCTGAGCCCAAATTTGGAATCTGCATGCGATTTTACCCTAATATAGGATTTTACAGCATCCAAAACGGACACCGGATCAAGCCTATACACTAATTTCAATCATTTTAGTTAAAAAACGACGACCTTTAAACCTTAATAAATGCACGACCGCACGTCCGATTGACGAACGGTCTGAACCCCTGCGACCAGGAGAACCTCCCGGACAAAAAAATTTCGCCCTCGGGACGGTCCAGCACGCAAATCGAGGCGAGCGCCCCAACTTTGGATACCCCGCTCCAAAATTTGGTCCGTACACACTTACTAGGGCGCCCGTACAATGGTCGCCCATGAACCAAAGGACGGCCGCCCACTGTATGGTCCACGCGTACCCTTAGGTGGACACCCAGACCAGATAAGGTACATGCGTACCACTCCTTTCCCAGACAACCGGCACCGTACCTTTCCCGTAGACCCACGCAGGCCACTGATCCATAGCCTTTGAAGGTACACCGTCCTTTCGTCCTTGCTTTGCGCAGCACCCGTACCCTCACCCCTCAGCTATATAAACCCCCGGGGTGCTCCTCAGTCGGCACGTACTTCTGTGTAGCGTATGCCCTGTTGTGCCGCCGTCCGTACCGCCGTAGCGTACTTGCTGCAAGTACAGCCGCCCTTGCAGCCACCCCTCTCACACCCCCTCATTTGGCTCTTTTCAGATAAGCCAATTTTCCTCCATCCTCCTCTTGCCATGGGCCAGTGTCCTTAACTCTTCTCCCCCCCCCTCTCGTGTGAATAGACTTACAGAGAGGCTTGCAGCAACCCCTTCCAGCCCTCTCCACGTTTTTGCCTTTGCCCTTAAGGACATCTCACAATTCCTCCCCCCCCCATTTGCATAGACTTTAGTAAGGGTTTTTTGACTTAAGCGAGGGTTCGTGCGCCATATTGTTTTGCTCATACGGTGAGCAAACGAGCTCGGAATTCAGATCCGACTGAAGCGTTTCGATCGCAGCAGCGAGCTCTACAAGGCGACACCTAAGATGGCCTCATCCCGGAGACGGCAAAATATTTCCTCAAGAGACGCACATAACAACGAGATGGAGGGAGATGCGCCCAATGCGGCTCCAGTCCTCCCTTTTCAAGCCCCTCAAGGAGACGGTGGCCAGGTTAGCTTGGTTAATTTTCAAAAGAAGAGATTTTTTCTTAAATTAGTATTAATGAATAGTGTCTTTTTCTTTTAAAATGAGGACATAAAAATTATATGAAATTACGAATTATGTGATGTTGTTTTCGATAAATTGCGTTGAAATTGCTATCTTCATGAATTGTGAATGCTATACTTAGAAAATTGCATTGAAGTTGTTATCTTGTTATCTTTGGAATTCAAGATTTTTTTTGGCTTCAACGCTAACCCCGTTCCGTGCTTGTGTAGCCGGGCGGCGTCATTAGCAAAGCCCGGGAATGGCCCAAGGTATCCCTCATACCTTTGGGAGAATAAGGATCGCCAATTGAGGCGAGAGATTATGAGGCTGCCTAGTTCTGAGGGCCCAGGCTAGTGCGGTAAATAAGCCCACCCTAGTGTGCAGACATCCCTCTGAGGGGCGGGAGGATCGAGCGATGGAGCCTGAGAGGGCGACAGGCCGCCGGCTTGAGTCCTCGCCAGCGGCCGACGATGAGGTGTATGGTCCCGTAGGGTTTTGCCCAGCATGTAGAGGCTGGAAGGCCGAATTCTAGATCATCGGCAGAATAAGAATAAGAGAGCCGGATTGGCTTGTATGGAAATGGATTCATGTATAAACTTTTTGTATAATTGCATCTTGTCTTTGGTATGATGGTATTGTGTAAGAAGGCTGTTTTAACGAACCTTGTGAAGAAGGGCCCTAATTAAGGAATATGTTTATTTATGTCAAACAGTGTGGTAGTATTAATTAGAAAACAAATTGATGCGTGAGTAGGGTGGAAAGTGGGAGGATGGAATGCCCTGACGGCACCATCCTACGGACGGGTGGATCCGATTAGTCGGGTAGCTTTCCAACAAATTAAGTGAAAGCCCTACGTTAGATAGTTAGGTTCTTGGGCAACTCTATTCTAGAAGACTAGGTCAGCGGCGGCTGTGCCTTGCATAAGATGAGGAAAAAAGCATTGTCTCTAGAAATCAAGTCTAGTAGTTGCCCAATTTTTGATCAATTGCCCTATGGGTGATTTGATGTTTAGAAAATCACGCTCCCCCTGCGGGATAGAGCTAGGTCATACCTATGAATCGTATCCTTGAATCTCTACAGGGTCAAGGTGTCGATGAATAGGAAATTTTTCCCAAGATAAGACTTAGCGGACTATCTTAAGTGTTTCTCCCATTTTTAGAGGGAGGAACCTTACACATGAGAAAGAGGAAGGGCATTGTAAGAGGGAGAGAGGATTTGGCACACTAGTACTTCATGCAAGTAGTGGATCGTTCACATGTAAGAAAGAGGGAGGGCATTGCGGGTATACTTGGAAGTTCTTGGAAACGAGCTTTCTTTTTTTGAGAGTTTTTGAAGACAAAAAGAGGAAGAATATAGAGATATCTCTATAAAAAAGGCACCAATGGAACATGCAGAAAAGGAGGGAGGTGTTTCTGATCGGTGCGTTTGTTGTGATGCGCACTCTTTGGGTGGGGAGCAGACGTAATTATTGATGGCCACACTGCCCTTCAAAATTGACTGGTTTGGGAAAGTATAGAGCAAGTTTTTTTGTATTTTAGTGTAATTTTTGACCGGGCATTTTAAAAACGCTAAAAAACGGGCGTGATCAAAAAGCAACTATGGTGGGGAGCAATTCCTACCAAAGTGGGAATGCACACTTTGGCGAGTCCAAGTGTGCGTTCCCACCCATCACAGTACCTATACTTGTTGCCCGCCCATCGTACTCTGATCTCTTATCCAGGTGATAGATAAACCCTAAACCTTTAGATCTGTGTGCACATAAGTTCTCTGTGAACGATCTAGTTGCAGCACAGCAATGAGTTCGATCGACGTTGTAAAGAAAGCTCAAAGCCTGGGTCCTGCAGATGCGCAAGCTGCCGGTGTCTGCGCTCTCGAACCCACTTGGCTCGTTGGTGAACAAGCACCTTCTGCAGCAGGAGAGGGCAATGACGACCTTGTAAGCTGGCGAGTTATACCCTCATTTGCCGACTCCGTCAAGCTCAGAATCGAAAAAGAAGAACGACTTGTTGCTGAGCTGAGCCAGAAGACAGATGATACTCTCTCGCCAAGCGTGCTTGACGCACTTCTCAGACCCTACTTGGAACAGGTACTAAATCCTAACCCTAACCCTAATCATGGACACCTTGCCTCTGAGAGAAGCGGAGGCACCCATGCCTCACTCCCCAAGCTTTTGAAGAGAACTTCACCCCGACTAGGACAAAAGCTCCTGAGCTTAACCCTCAGGGCCTGCTTTGCCTCCAGAAACTGGGATGCCGTGAAGGACATGCTTGATTCGCATGCCTTGAATGGTAACACCCACCCCGACCTCATCCCCACACTCATAGAACATGATCAGGCATCCCTCCTTTGTACGTGGATGAAAAGTGTGCACGATCCCAGATTCTCTGATCTGCTGCTAGTTCTGAAGTATTTTCTGAAGAGCTCTCTGCGGTCAGGTAAGAGTCTTGCGGCGGTTCGTCATCAGTGGCGGCAGACAGCTCTTGTGGCCATATCAAAGGTTTCTCAGGTGAGCATGGGCAAGGAAAATCATGTGGATGAAGATGGAGGAGGAGGCAGTGGTGGCAGCAATGTGGATGTGGTGGGTAATGGATCATGTTACATCAAAAAGAAGGTGCCCAAGGAGGATCTCACATCAAAAGCCATCTTATTAGGTGCGGCTGTGGATCAATTTGAGCCTTTTGAGCTTTGCCTGCATTATCTAGTGGCATCCGGGCATGATGAAGCTGTGTTAGCATCCATATTGTCGCAGCTTGATGGCTATGAGGTTTTCAAGCTTCTGCGTTATTTGGAAAAATGGTTGGAAAAATATTCTCGGCAAGGAGCCTTATGCACCTCACACACTAAGAGGAAAGACTTGTGGGTTCCTACTTTTGGAGAGGTTCTTCAGTGGGTTTCTGTTCTACTAGATGTACATCTGATGACCCTGATTCTTTGCTCTGATTTTCATGGTGAGCTCCAGTCTATACAGCTCTTAGTCAAAGGCTTAGTTAATGTAGGCCACAAAATTGCACCATTGGTTGGTGTTACAGAACACCTACGAACAAATGGTTTTCTACCCACGAAAAGCTCTTCACATCGGGACGATGATCATGTAATTGAATATCTAGAAATCTAATTAGAAACAGGATTTATTTCACCGGCTTCTGCAGAAAGGAAGTTAATTGTTAGTTTCAGATGTGTTATTGGGGCTACTTTTTGCAAGCCTTCCCTTATACAACCTGCTTGTTCTGGCAGTCTGAGAATCTGACAATGGGGCAGGGGACTGCAGCTCATGAACGGGTAATGTCCACAATCTGTCCATCTGCCAAGTGCAGTCTGTATGTGTGCAGGCTCTGAGACACAGAGTGCCATTGTTAATGGTTCTAATTTTGTGCTATTTGTTTAAAATGTCATGTGAGGGTCAAGCTATGGTCCTGTCTCTTAAGGCTGGCTCTTAATATTGGGCTACTTATGCTTAGCATTTTTATTGGAGTTTGGCACTTGGGTTTCGTTCAGTTTTCCATATCAATCCTTGCTCTTCATGTAGTGGATAATGCGACTACAATTGATGCACTAGGCCTTACTGTGTGAGTGGTCTTAAGTTAAGGAGGACACCCTAGGCTAGTCTTCATAAATAAATTGGCTCCTCTTTAAGGGTTCCACTGGGTGGACTTTGTGGGGTATTGGGACTTCGATTGCCCTATTGCAAAATCCTAGTCTCAAAGAGAATTGCCAAGCTCCATCAAATGGTGGAGGGGTATGGGTCATGGTCACCATGAAACTCGTTTCGTTGGCCTTGAAACTAGTTTCACGTTTCAGGGTTGAAACGTTTCATGCGCATCATTGAAACCATTTCGTTTCATGTGGAACATAAAGTTGTGATTCTTTCTATGGTTTAGCCTCTCTCTATATTTTTAAGCCTTTCACTTCCCTTCTTTTGTCTCTTTTGCTCTCCTTTCTACAATGGTGACATTATAGCAATATATTTTCATACTGTCATGCATATATCGTTTCGATCTACTGTTTCATTGTGCACCTATCTACATTTGAAACGTTTCGTTCCAAAATAGATCGTTTCGACAACGAAACGTTTCAGCAATGAAACGTCTCGTGGTGACCTTGGTATGGGTATGGGAACGCGGTGCTGGTCATGTTTATCAAATTTCTCACCATTGTGCCAGAGATAAAGCCACGTCTATGCTCTTGGGAAAATAAGTTGTGGCCAAAATATATATTGTCCTCAGGCCAAACATGAAATGGTTATGTCCTACATATGAGCAACATAATGTTTTGGAAGCTCGTGTGGCCTGTTGGATGAACTTACGTCTTATATCCCATCATCAGGGCAGTGCTTGTTGTGGGTTTATAGTATTTGTATTTGCGGTTTTCTATTAGTCCCAAATCAAAAAGGGAATTTGGCAATGATTGTTTCGATAGTTTGGCATTGGTACAATTGTGACTTGCTTGATGCATACAGAAGGTATGGATGAGGCATGTCTCCCAAGCTACTTCTTTTGTCCTCCATGGTTGCGTTTCTTGTTAGTTCTTAAAATAAATCTAATGCATATGATGGATCATGAAACAAAACGAATCACCCCTGGGTAAGAAAGCTTGTTCGCTTAGCCTTGTTCTTTTTCTCATGTGATGGAAATATGTGAGCCTCAAAGCTGTTCTTGACGAGGCAATTTATTAAATGTTGGATATCAATGCTCCATCTTGATGTTGTAATGTCCAAGCATGTGCTAGTGCTTATGTACCATCTCCATTTTGAAACATAGCACTGTTTGAGTAATCCAAGCACTTAGCATAAGATTTCCATAACAACCTAGGTATGAGATAGACATGCTACATAGAAATCTTCATCCTTTGGGGACAAGGTTGGAATCAATTGTCTTTCTCGGTTTCTTTTGACATGCGTTTTCTTTGATTATTTAATCTCAGAATTCTTGACTTGGGGGATAAGGTCTAACCCCACTTTGGAGCCACATAAAGGCATGTTGACACATAGGCCCAATTCACCCAAACATTGCATTACTAGATATAGTGAAGGAGGACTCACGAGGTGAAAGTTAGCCTTTCGTGGTCATGATAGTCACTAGAATAATATCTTCATGGTGGTTGGCGACAACTTCATTTTGTTCCCTTTAGAGACACTATCTCCTTGGGAAGGATTTGTGTCCTTGCCCACCTTCAAGTGAGTATGAACTAAGTGAGTGCAAATATTTTCCATGGGACATAGTAGACCTCATAGCCTTTTGTCCTTGAAAGTTTTCTTTTTTCGATAAGTCTTCTTTTTTTAAAAAGGATTATCGACTTTAGAGATACTTATCCAACTTGATAAATGGGAATCTAAGAGCCCACAACACAGTTGAATCTAAACTAGGAGAAGGAGGATGAGTTGTGCCACATTGGACACTCTCCCTCCATACCCAAAACTAAAAGAACAACCAAAAGTACAAGCTAGGACACTACTTTGAAAGCAACAAAATGAAATTTGTGTTACCTATGATGTACAAAGGAATGATGGTCTCTATAAACTTGGATGGTAGTGTTGGTGATGGCATAATCACCAAGGACTATGGGAGGCCAGCGGAAGTCCACCACTCATAAGCATAAGCCTCATGGTCAAGCTTTGTCGATACGAACATAATTAAACCATTGGGTATCTTGTAATATGCAAAGGCTAAGAGCTTTGGACTAAGTTTCCACCACTCATTCATGGTGATGGATTTCCAAAGAAAACAGTTGTATAGCACGATCCTCGAAAGCCCTTACATGCAAGACACAAAGTTGGTTCACGATTCGAAAATCAATCACATTAACATATGTAAGGGTAACCAGTCCTTGAAAATAAACTTAAAAACTAAGAAGACTCATCGCATGGATCAAGGCATTCTTCCCAATGAGTCTGACACAATTATCAAATCTTCGATCAAAATTTGTAAATGTCACAAGCTGTTAAATACTAAAGATAAGAACCATAAATATAAGCCTCTCCTCCTAGAGCCTGATGACTATGGAAATTCTTTTAAAAAAGATTGAAACAAGTTTTGTAAAATTGGATGGGATATAAATAACCTCCTGGTTCATGCTTAGTTCAGCATCCCTTTTGGGAGCAAACAGTGGGGATGGTCACTGAGGGAGCTCAGTGGAGGGAGCTTTAGGTGGAGATTTTCTTGGCTACCCTATCTCTCTACTTTGAACACTCTCTCTGGCAATTCCAACCACACCACCTCCCAGCCCAGCGTTGTTTACCTCTTGTCAAAACTCCTTTCAAATCTTTGTTATACGTCGCACATTTACTAGGGTGTCTAATATGAAGCCATACTACTTGGCCCTGCGCTATTATGGTTTTCACTTGATACATAGTACTAATGATGATAAGAGATCCATTGTCGTCTAGGATGGTCTCACAAATCTTAAGCAGTAAAGGCTCGTCTTCATCTATGTGGCATAGATATAAAAATATTAATGGTCCGCTTTGCCTCTTTCACGATTTATAACATATCAAAAAGACGTACTACCTCCTCTCGACACTTCTCATTCTGAATTGCACTGCCTATCTTGAAAGGATACCCAAAAAAATGCTCTCACCTTTGAAAAATCATGTCCTACTACACATTGAGAAGAGTGACACATTAATTGTCATTACATGATATAAAAGACACATTTATTGTCCTTACACGTATTCAAAATTGATTAGTACACTTGTTAGTGCGGCTGGGGCCTCTATAACAGTAGAGGAACTAGCACTTGTTAGTGCGGCTGAGGCCTCTATAACAGTAGAGGAACTAGCACTTTGACGTTGCAACATGCCCGAAATAGTGAGGACTACTATAGAGGGTGTACTGACGAGCGACGAGACACTTTTACAAAGCATACATTTTGTAAGTACATGCACTACACATATACATTACATTGTCAGTAAAATCATATCTAGAAAATTCATTTGGATTGGTATCATAACACCTAGGCTAGGTGGATTATGATGTCATAATGGTGCATTTGGAGCTTCACCTATTGCCAAGCTTATTTGAGCCCATAACTTATTCATCTACGTTAGTATTCCAACTATGTAATAATAATCAAACCCCTCACCTCTTGCCAAGCATCTTTGGACCCATAGCTAAATCATGTACATTAGTATCCGAACTATTTAATAATAACACTAATCAATCACGAGTGAAAGAGTGCCCTGCCTGTGTTGTTGCATGACCCACTTCGTCAACTTTTGGGGCTGTCTCGATGGGCCGAGTGTTTTCCTCGGAATCTCTTTCGTCATACTCTGGTATAGAGACATCAGAGTCATCTTCTTTCCCTCGTGCCTTTGCTTCTTCCTCTTCCTTCTTGGCATCCTTCTTTGGCACTTTTCCCTCTTCATCATCATCATTCTCTTCATCTTCATCAGTTCCTTGATCTTCCATAAGCCCTTTGTCCTTGTCTTGAAGATGTGATTGATCACATCTTCATCAATTCCTTGATCTTCCATAAGCCCTTTGTCCTTGTCTTGAAGATGTGAAGATGTGATTGATCACATAGAATTTGATTTTTCACAATATAAATCACGATTTGAAAAGATATAAGATGCGATATTAGAAATGAAATGAAATATCTAATTATATAATACATATCATCTTGGATTGCTTTGATTTACAAGCCCAAGTGTACATCTCCTTCTCGCTCTTGGAAAATTTTTCATTTGGAAAGTCAAGGAATAGTGGTATCTTTTGTATATCCCTGCATCCCAAAGTTCTTGAAGTTACTCCTATATGTATACATTGTGCTCTCATGTCCTAGATCTCGCCACTCATTTACGATGGTAGGCATAGTTGCAATATATTTCTTGGCATGGCACTTACGAATCCATCTACATATAATTGTTTCCATTTAGATTACAAATATAAGAACACAATAAAGCAGTAAGCAGTCTTTCTAGATTGTTACGCATCTAATCACATCACTCTTAGTAGCTTTGATGTAGTAGAGTTTGAAGGTAACACACCTTGTTTTTTCAGGGATCCCACCATTTCCTCAAATAGAATACAGTCTCTTGGGATCGGCATGGTCCTCTTGAAATGTATATGGAAAATGTATTTTGTACTTATATGTTATTTCTGCAACGATTGTCACACCTTGTGCTCCAATCTCATGACATATCCCTTCTCTTCTTAGCCACTTCTTAGCCAATCTCTGAATAAACTTAAATTTGCTGCATTGCCATTGAAATTGTTATTAATACAAGATACAGTGCTTTGTATATATTAAGAAAATAGGAAAAATAATTATTACTTACTCTTTGGGATTTGTAAGTCCTTGAGCCTCTCGCGAATCTCCATCCATCAAAATATCTAAAAGCATTGCTTTCTAGTCATTTTGCAATGAGCTAGATGCTAAACTATACAATCTATCCTCCGTTAAACGATCTGGTTTCTCATCCCAATTTACTTGCACTAGTTGCTTGTTACTCACAACACCAAAATCAAACCGTAACATCAAAACCAAAATATATTATTTCCTACCAAGAAGACAAAGAGGTAAGAGTGTAGGCTTTCTTCCTCAAGAAACCTTCTCCTTGTGCAGGGTTTGCAATCACGGCCAACCGTTTAGTAGCATGCCTCCACTTTTTCTCATCTTTAGAAAATGCAGTTCTCCATTTGTCTTCGACCTCATTTGCCAAGCAAGGTACTAGGGGGTCAATCTCTTGGGTGGCTGCGAGGTACTCATCCTATTATTCACAGGTTACTACATTAGTATGTCAATATATAAATGTTAATCATATATTATAAATGTTAGAAGATATAAGATTCTACATGGAATACTATTTGGGATAGTTTCGAAAGCTCACAATTGTACCAGACCCTTAAAAAAAAACATCGAGCATGCTTCTCCATCCACCATGCCTGTTCATTGCTCTTGCATGCTTCATAATTGTTTCTTTATTTGCTAATCCAAGCGCCCTAATGAGGCATACTTTGTCCATAAGAGACGACGAAACATATCCCACTTCATTCATTCTATGGCAAACAAATTATGAGTTATGGAGAAAGATAAAACATATTGCACTTGGAACATCCTAACATCCTAAGTTAAAGATATTTAAGACATAAATTCTCATAATGTGTACATTCCCTTACCTGTTTAAGTGAGCTATGAATGTGAGGACCTCCCCCTCACTATACTCATCATTAAATTCAATAAAGATAGCGTCAACACTTGATACAACATTCTTGAATGCTACATTCAGTGCAAACCTAATTAGTCCATTGCTATTTTAAAAAACTTAACACCACATTTAAAAAGTTAGAAATTTAAGATGACTCACATTTACTAATATCCTCTATCCATGCCTTAACGTGATGATTGCCATTCCACACAGTATAGCCAGTTGATATTGTGTTAATTCTTTCTATATTTAGTGGTGCATATGTCCTATTAAATATCTTTTTGTTGTAATAATTCTTTCGATTTGTTATGATCCTTAGTGCTAGGCTTCATTATGGATGAGTCGGCATTGTATCTCTGGAGCCCTGATGGAAACTCAGTACACAAACCTTTGTATGAATGTATGCTCTTATGTGTATGTGTGTGTGTGTGTGTGTGTGTGTGTGTGCACGTTGGGGGTGTGTGGGTGGGAGCATATATTGATACCAAGTTCTACACCCACTATTGGGAATTGATGACGTTAGTGGGGATGTCTTAGTCTCCAGTCCATACTATGTATGATGGAGTTGATGGTTTATTGTCTTGTGGATGACTACCATGAGGTTACAAATTTTGCATTCTTTATAAGGGGAATTTGGTCATGTTCCTGGATTCATCTAGGTATATCGTTATGTTGTATTAGCGGACATGCAAATTTCCCATTGTGAAGTTTTCATCCAAGTTGCAACCAGTTGATATTGTGTTAATTCTTTCTATCTTTAGTGGTGCATATGCCCTATCAACTACCTTTTTGTTGTAATAATTATTTCTATTTGTTATGATTCTTAGTGTGAGGCTTCATTATGGCTAAGTCTACCCTATATCTTGGAGCTCTGACTGAAACTCAGTACATAAACCTTTGGAACCCACTCTGTGTCTTTGATCACATTCTCGGACTCCTCGTTTTTCATTCGGCCATGACCTAATTTGAAGATTGGCTTAGATTTCTTCATGGAAGTACCCAATTGTCATCTTCTTCTTCTTGCACTGTTTTCCTCCTCTTCTTCTTCGTGCTTATTAATTCTTGGCTTGCTTGTCTGGTAGTAGTGCTCTTTAAGCATTGTGCATGCTTTGGAGATTTAATTACATGTTGGGTTTCCATTGAATGTGGATTAATCTAAATACAACGACATATACAAGATAAAGTAATCTAAGGAAAAAAAAAGCATAATTGTGAAGATAACAATAGATATAAAAACACTTACATAATCTCTTGCTAGCCATAAAATGATGTAGCCTTTGCTCTGATTTAATATGGAGATATCACCATATTTAAGAGGAAAAGGAAGCGGTACTTCTCCCACTTCGACATCTTCAATTGACATGCCAACATACCTAGGCGGCAAAGAAATTCCATGGACGGTATCGACACTGGAGTTTACATGCAACATGGTGCCAATAGCTACTTTCGTACCGTTGAACGTTAAAAACATATCTATCCCTTTTTCAAGATGAGGAGGCGCCATATAAAAAAGAAAATAAAGCAAGAGGGACACATCAAGGCAAGCATTTGCAAAACATAAGAGAACTTGTGCAAGAGGTAGTTTCAAAGGTGGCTGTAAATGGTCCAAGGAAGATATAAATGGATATCACCAAACAACTTGTATTGGGTGGATACAGTTGTTAGGAAGCATACAAAGGATGGATCAGATATTAGCAACATGGAGTTGTCACTATTATTGGAACACATGAATCCCCTAATTCAATGTCAAAGGTAATGTTAACTCCATATTGATTTTAAATTTTTTTGATTGTTCTTATCATCTTAATTTTACATAGATTGTTAAGTTGTCTAATTATTTTGTAGATTTAGGAGGATGGTACGTGCATCCTAGAATCAATGGTACAGTGCAAGGTGTAGAGTCCAATATCCTAGAATCGAAGAGACAATGTGCTTTTGAGTTCTTCCATGGTAGTTGTTTTCCTGGGCAAGCTTTGGACGAGTTGAAGCGGTGATACATGTTTAAAATGTCAACCACACAGGGCCCGCATTGGGTTTAGACCTGGTGAACCATATGCATCAAACAAGAGATGGTGATTTGAGAAGGGTTTGGGTTTGTTTTGGTCACATCATGCGTGTGCATGGATGAAAAACAATGGCTGCACATGTATATGATCCAAGGTACAGTTTGGTCTTGTAAAATTCCTAAAAATTTTGAACTTCTTTTTAGATGTTTATAACTATTATATGATGGCATGTAGATTGCAAGAGCTTATGACAATTGCTTCTTGTTTGCGAAATGAAAGAGGAAGACACAGTGGCACAAGTTCTATTCTGGGAGATGATTAACAATGTTGTGGTGCACAAAAGCTTTCCCAAACCAGTTTTTTTTGGCTTCATGGCCAATGAGGCTGGAGCCAATTGGAGGGAAGTAAGGACAATCTATAATAACAATGGACCAGAGGATATATTGGAAGGTTGTGAGCGGTTGTGTGTGTTGGCGTTGTGCATTGAGTGAAGAAGAGACACTTTTGAAATACAGACACATTAGATCATGGTGGATGAATGGTAAAGTCGTTGATTCAAACCTACTAGTCATGGATTGTTGTCTTAGTTAGTGGCATACTAGATATCCCCATTAGTTGCCAGACACATGATAAGATCTACTTTAGATCTTATCATGGTTTAGATCTACTTGTGTATGAGTGACACAATAAAGTATTCTTGGGTCATTGCCACTCTCTTGTGATCTCTTATATTCAAGAAATATCTTTAAATGTAATGGATTTTCATAAAGAAAATACTCATGCCTCACCAAATCTTGGATCTCTCGATGATTCAAAGTAAGCGGAAGGAGTTAGAGGGCCTATGACTTCTCAAGGTAGCCCGCATCCTTTTTGTAGAGGTACCAATGGTTTTAGTGGTAAGTGAGCATGTGGAAACTTTGGGAAAACCATGGGGGCCTATGACTTCTCAAGGTAGCCCACATCCTTTTGTAGAGGTACCAATGGTTTTAGCGGTAGTGAGCATGTGGAAACTTTGGGAAAACCATGGGGGTAAACCTTTGATTATCCATTGAGAAATATTAATTTTACCCTCTATTTTGGAGAAAAAAGGAAAGAGACATTATTAAAATTGAAGTTTCATGCAAAAAGAGAGGAGTGCAATTTTGGCAATTCAACCCCCTACTTTCAATAGGTAATTACTCTTTGCTTGAGTATTGTTTTTTAAAGTATTTATGTAGCCAAGAAGCTTTTTTAATTCTCTTTCTCTTTAGTTCATTAAGTTTTCAATACAAGTCTTATTAATGGCCAAAAATTCTTCCAAAAAGGTTAGCTTTTAGGTGTTTTTGGTGGACAGATTTATAACCATGTAGCTTTTAGGTGTTTTTGGTGGACAGTTTTATAACCATGTAGTAAAATGCTCATAGCTTTTTGCTCGTTTTTTTGTTTTGAAAAGTTTTTAATAGGCGCGAAGCTCTCTTTAAGCTCTAGGTATCTATGTAGATTATTTTAAGTATATCCATATGTGTAAATAACATTTATGCTTTGTTTATTTTAACTAGTTTATATTCCTATATATAAAATGCTTACAAATTTTTTCTCGATTGTTATATTCAAGCTCTATGTCCTATATAGTTCAATTTTAATGGAGTTATATGTATAATTATTAATTATGCTTTGTGTTTTTTGTGTTTTTGGTAATTATTTTCTTTAATGATAGTTATTTTTTCTTAGTCTCTTTATAAAATTGTAAATCCCATGCATGTTCTTATCCATCTGCGAGATCCCTAATACCTTGTTTACTCTAAAATATTTCATTCGAATTGTCCAATTTGCACAGATGAGCCATACATACCAACTCTCTTCATGTGTTTCTATTCATATAATCTTTTTCTTCCTAACAAAGGACCGCTCTCTTATTTGGAGATGAGATTAGCAAAAATCCTTTCTTCTCTCGAGTCTTTTAACTTTTCATCCATAAATTATGATCTCACATTTGATGTTTATATCTTTGTCTTAACTCATGGAGAGAAAAAGAGGTATGAGGAGGCTGTGAGGTTTCATGCAAGTGTGTTTTTGATTCCAAGAAGTGAGCAAAGTAAAAGCCCCAACTTTGCATGACATCTTTTGGTGGAGATGTAGGATAGGTTTTCCTTAGAATCATTCTATCAAATCTCAAGGTCCCACGTAAAAATAAAGAAAGGAAGATTATTCTTGAAGAGTAATTTTCTCTTGTTTCTACTCCTCTTTTGGTGCAAGGTATTTAACATTTTGGTGTTCCATGTATTGGAAGGAGAAGACTTAAGGATTTATCTTCATTAGTTCACCCGAGCATGTTGCTTGATAGATTGGTCTATGAAGGAGCTGTGGCTGAAATACTTTTAGATTTCATAGTGGGTGTGGCCGTAAATTGGTATGAGGCTTTGTCAGAGGAGACCAAGAATGATTGGAGAAAGTTGATTGAAGCAATGGAGAGTTTTGGGACAGTGGAGTCACTAAATGCTTTATTACTATTACAGTTAAATTAATTTTCTAAAAGAAAGAAGAGTTAATTTTCTCCCTTTTAGTGAGGTATGAGGCCTTATTTATTAAATATTAACAGGTTTCTTTACATGTTGTTGCTTCTTCTTCTTCACTTATTGTGGAAGATTCTAATAATTCTTTAGCAAATAGAGCATCTTAAGAGAGGAGCAAGTTTGTCATGCCTTTGGATCCCCACCTTGTGTGGAAAAGTTCCTAGCAAAGATCCCATTAATTTTAAAGAGGCTCTTCACATTGCGTTGAAGGAGGCCACTTTTCAAATTGACACCTCGAGTAGAGGGAGCTTGTAAGATTCCTCCCGCCTTGTATTTTATTAATATAGAAAAATCATTAAAATCTATGTATTGTTATAGCAAGAGAAAATGAGAATAATGTTGTAATTGAGGTGCAAATTCTTCTCAAAATAAATTATTTAGCATATAAAAATTAATTATAGTCGGTGTATTAGGAAAGAAGAGTTAATTTTCTAAAAGAAAGAAGAGTTAATTTTCTCCCTTTTAGTGAGGTATGAGGCCTTATTTATTAAATATTAACAGGTTTCTTTACATGTTGTTGCTTCTTCTTCTTCACTTATTGTGGAAGATTCTAATAATTCTTTAGCAAATAGAGCATCTTAAGAGGAGCAAGTTTGTCATGCCTTTGGATCCCCACCTTGTGTGGAAAAGTTCCTAGCAAAGATCCCATTAATTTTAAAGAGGCTCTTCACATTGCGTTGAAGGAGGCCACTTTTCAAATTGACACCTCGAGTAGAGGGAGCTTGTAAGATTCCTCCCGCCTTGTATTTTATTAATATAGAAAAATCATTAAAATCTATGTATTGTTATAGCAAGAGAAAATGAGAATAATGTTATAATTGAGGTGCAAATTCTTCTCAAAATAAATTATTTAGCATATAAAAATTAATTATAGTCGGTGTATTAGGAAAGAAGAGTTAATTTTCTAAAAGAAAGAAGAGTTAATTTTCTCCCTTTTAGTGAGGTATGAGGCCTTATTTATTAAATATTAACAGGTTTCTTTACATGTTGTTGCTTCTTCTTCTTCACTTATTGTGGAAGATTCTAATAATTCTTTAGCAAATAGAGCATCTTAAGAGAGGAGCAAGTTTGTCATGCCTTTGGATCCCCACCTTGTGTGGAAAAGTTCCTAGCAAAGATCCCATTAATTTTAAAGAGGCTCTTCACATTGCGTTGAAGGAGGCCACTTTTTAAATTGACACCTCGAGTAGAGGGAGCTTGTAAGATTCCTCCCGCCTTGTATTTTATTAATATAGAAAAATCATTAAAATCTATGTATTGTTATAGCAAGAGAAAATGAGAATAATGTTGTAATTGAGGTGCAAATTCTTCTCAAAATAAATTATTTAGCATATAAAAATTAATTATAGTCGGTGTATTAGGAAAGAAGAGTTAATTTTCTAAAAGAAAGAAGAGTTAATTTTCTCCCTTTTAGTGAGGTATGAGGCCTTATTTATTAAATATTAACAGGTTTCTTTACATGTTGTTGCTTCTTCTTCTTCACTTATTGTGGAAGATTCTAATAATTCTTTAGCAAATAGAGCATCTTAAGAGAGGAGCAAGTTTGTCATGCCTTTGGATCCCCACCTTGTGTGGAAAAGTTCCTAGCAAAGATCCCATTAATTTTAAAGAGGCTCTTCACATTGCGTTGAAGGAGGCCACTTTTCAAATTGACACCTCGAGTAGAGGGAGCTTGTAAGATTCCTCCCGCCTTGTATTTTATTAATATAGAAAAATCATTAAAATCTATGTATTGTTATAGCAAGAGAAAATGAGAATAATGTTATAATTGAGGTGCAAATTCTTCTCAAAATAAATTATTTAGCATATAAAAATTAATTATAGTCGGTGTATTAGGAAAGAAGAGTTAATTTTCTAAAAGAAAGAAGAGTTAATTTTCTCCCTTTTAGTGAGGTATGAGGCCTTATTTATTAAATATTAACAGGTTTCTTTACATGTTGTTGCTTCTTCTTCTTCACTTATTGTGGAAGATTCTAATAATTCTTTAGCAAATAGAGCATCTTAAGAGAGGAGCAAGTTTGTCATGCCTTTGGATCCCCACCTTGTGTGGAAAAGTTCCTAGCAAAGATCCCATTAATTTTAAAGAGGCTCTTCACACCTTGAGTAGAGGGAGCTTGTAAGATTCCTCCCGCCTTGTATTTTATTAATATAGAAAAATCATTAAAATCTATGTATTGTTATAGCAAGAGAAAATGAGAATAATGTTGTAATTGAGGTGCAAATTCTTCTCAAAATAAATTATTTAGCATATAAAAATTAATTATAGTCGGTGTATTAGGATTTATAACTTGAAAAAAAGTAAATTGAGCCTTAGGGGCCTATGTTGGCTACATATAATATTCATGTTTCATTGAAGCTTATAAGATTATTTACACAAAAGTGGTTTCATGTCATATGTGTTGCACACACAACAATAAAAGCATGACCAATGTAAAATCTTTGCACGAGCCTCCTTCTAATATACTATCAGGTTTGTACTTGGCCTTCCAAACCCACTTGGTGCCAATAAATTTTTGCTTTAGAGGACGATCCATAAGATTCCAAATGTGGTTTCTCATAATTGAGTCATACTTTGACTGTATGGCCCCTCTCCAACTCTAATTCAGATCTACTAATGCTTTCTCCAAGCTCCTATACTTCCATTATCTTAGCCATGAAGGCCATATTGACAATGTGAGTTGGGGACCCTCTAATGAGGATCTAGATGCTAGTTTATCATCTTTATTAGCCTTCTAAATAGTACTCCAGTCCCTTACAGTGCCATAATATCTTGCAATCTAGTCATTTTAGCTAGTAGAGATCATAATTGGATATATTTGGACACTAAATTCAAGGCAAAAAAGCTCGTGGATCTTTTGAGGAAGTGGGAGTCATTTATTCTACAACATTTCTACAAATTCATTTCAAGCCTTTATACATGAAAGTTGGCATACCGTAATTCAAATTTGAATTTTTGAAGTACAAACTATTTCTTTTCAAGTTTGGATTCAAAAGTTCATTAGTTAGTGAGAGAATTGTGGATCTTTTGAGCAAGTGGGACTATTTAGATTTAGAGCCCAGTTCATTCTATTTTCTATTCCGTAGCGACCTCTGCTACTACGATTGATTCTTGGGAGTCCCTCATCTACTTCTACATATCAATTTCAAGTCTTTATACATGTAAGTTGGCATACCTTGATACATATCAATTTCAAGTCTTTATACATGTAAGTTGGTATACCTTGATTTAATTTTATTTTTTTAAGTTAAAACTATACCCTTTGAAGTTTGAATTCAAAAGTTAGTTAATTTGTGAGAGAAATAAGCTTTTCTTTATTATTTAACTCTCCATAAATAACCAGAGAAGGGGAAATGGTTAATTAATTGTGATCTGTGTCCATTTGACTAATACACTTTAAGAAACTCAATTGAATAGTCCAAGAAGGGCAAACCTTATCTATTCCATTAAATTATCTTGAATTTATAAGCCTAGGATTATTAACCTAAGTGTACATGTGCACCCCCTTTTTTCGTGTACATCTAGTGTGCATGTGCATGTGTATAGAAGTTTGTTTCACATAAGGAAAAATTTGATTAATTCAAGTAGAGATTTTGTTTTACATAATTTATGTTAAATTGTTTATAGTAGACCCTTAGGAAATGATCCTACTGACCATAGGAGAAAATAGCGTAATTCTAGAGAGAGATCTTTAAGAGTCCTTTATCTCTCTAGAATACATGTTTTAAATAGATTCTTATACTAGAATTAATCCTTGACTAGGAAGAATTCTTGGGATTCGAAAAAAGGCTTGAGTATAGGTTATACGTGGAATAGTTCTAGAGAGAGAAGACTTCTTTAGGATTTATCTCTAAAAAGGGGATTATGTTTAGAGGATTAATCTTTGATGTTAACTCTTACTTTAGAATTATTTTAGAGTATTCTTTGAGGCTAAAAAAAGGGTTAAAAATGACAAAGTGGAACTCAATTTAAACCTAGAGAGAGAGTCTTAAATCAAGTCCATAAGGTAGGATTTCTAAAGTGATATGGAGTCTTAAATTTTAGGCCAAGTGACAAGACACTTAGGATTAATTCATAAGTGGAATTCCCCTCCTTAGAATAGAGATTACGTCAAGTAAAACTTGAAGATGAAGGTCTAATTTAGGCAAGTTTAGGAGATTGAAAGTAAGGCAATTAGACCCAAGTATTTAGTTAAATTAATTGGGTATTAAGGATATTTTTTTTTCTAATAGAATAAACCAATGATATAGTTGAGACTTTTGCAAGACCTTAAAAGACCGTGATGTACACTTAACTGTGTATGCAATAAACTACATAGAAGTGAAAAATTGGATGTAAAAAGGCTTTTGATGGAAGGTCTCAAAGGCCCAAACTCCTAAGACATTGAATATGTTGAAAGACTAGAGTCCCCTATGGATATCTAACAAAAGATATGACCTTAGAAGTAAGGGACATAAAGACACTATACGTTTTACGCCTAGTCTTTACCTTAGTCTCAACCTTTGGTGATTTTAGAAAGGCCATAAGGATTCTCTGTAGATTAAAACAATCTCAAGGAACTAGATATTGTTCGTGAAATGGTGGAGAACTCATGTGGACTATGTGGTTGGAAGATATGCAAAATCAAGGTTGTTGCGTCTTGAGGACTATGGAAGTCTTGTCAAACTTGCGATGGTTTACTGAGACTTTGGATGCATGATGACCGATTGATCATGTTTTACTTTTTTGCCTTTGTATTTGCTATGAAATTATTTGTTGTGGATTCCTATGAAGGTATTGCATAGGTGTATGGTTTACTTTGCAAAGGTCACCCTCTTCTTATCCACAAAGATGGTCACCCGAGACCTTGATCCATTTCCGTTGGACGTGGATGTGGTCATGACATGATTGGAGTGATGGAAAAGGGGCAGCTCCAATTTTATTGGGCAAGGTAGTTGTGGGGACTTGACGTGCATGCCACTTTCATGTGGCTCCTATGTGACTGGTTAGCTAGAGCATTGTTTTCCTTGGGAGTTGTATGGTTGTCAGAAGCCCTTGGATTTTGACACAACTATTGGGTTTCGATGTGAGTCTTATGGGTTTCTCTAGTCTTGGCATAGTGGTTCAGTAGTGTTTGTGGGCTTTTAGTAGTGGATACTTTCGTGGTCTAAGAAACACAATCGTGGTTTGTGGGGATGATGATGGATATTTTGCAAAGTACTATAGTATTTTATAATAATGTATTGGATATATTTTATGTCAAGACTGCAGTTTTCATGATGATGTATTGGATATATTTTTTAATTTTAAGTTTTATTTTTTTTAAATAATTTTTATCTTGAAAAGAAATATTTATCGTGGAGTGCATGTGTGAACTCTGTTTTTTGTTTGAGTGTATGTGTGTAATGAGAGGGAAAATGTTAATTATGGCTATATTTATGGCTATATTTATTGATACTGGCTCCATATGCCTAGTGATGGAGGGTATGTGTGTAATGAGAGGGAAAATTTTAATTATGGCTATATTTATTGATACTGGCTCCATATGCCCAGTGATGGATGGTGGCAGGCTAATCCATGGGATCGGATGGGGTTAGGTTGAGTCTATGGAACTGGTCAAAGTTGTTAAAAGATTTAAATACTTGAAAAACGAGTGGCTAGGTGGATCTTTTTAGAATCCATGATGGCTTTTCACAAGAATTAATCATGGTGTGAATGAAGAAATATGCATTAGATGGCAACCTATAAATAGACTTGCTACAAAAGTGACTAAGAAAGTGATTAAGAGTTAATCACATCCACCTAATCCAAAAGAAGCTAAAAAAGATCACCCATTACCTAGAATGGAGTGTAACCAAAAAGTTCCTTTTGCATCAATCTATGGCTATCCTAAAAGTATGGACATGCCTAAAACCTTGTGCTACTAGAGAAGGCTTTAAACCATAGGGATATTGTTTGTAAGAAATTATGAAAATCCTAAATTATTTGCATCGTGAGAGTACTATTATGGTTTGATTTTTTCCTTGGACTTTAACTTCTTGATTATCTTTATTGACTTGATGTGCTTAGAATTTAATGAATCATAATTAAAAGGTATCTTTAAACCCCGTTAACCCATTCTTAGGGTCAAGTATCGCCTTTTTATGCGTACGTGATTGAGGCAGTGACTTTAGCCGAGATGCTCTATGTATATATCAAAAACTTTTGATAATAAATGATGTTTTGCAAAAGATTCCAAATTGTTTTCATGGTTGTGAATTTTGGTTAATAAAATTATCAGAGTGAATCTTGTTTAAGAGATAAATCTCAAAAAAAATTAAATAATCATAAATCTGATGCCAAAGTTAAGTTGACAAAAATCTCGTTTTGCCAGAATCATGAGGCGCGCGGCCCGTGCTAGGCAACCGGATCCTCTTACCAATGATGAAGAGTCAGATCCGGACATTCGTAAAGCCCTGCACCGATCCCAACCTGGTCCATTGAAGGGTGAAGGGGAACAGTTAGGAGAAATAGTGAAAAAATGGATTGAGGCTATGGAAGAGTACTTTGATGTAACTGAAAGTTTCCTCATAATCAGTGCCATATGTCTGCGCATATCCTTTGGCTACCAATCTAGCCTTGTACCTGCTTATGCTCCCATCACTGTTATGTTTTACTTTGTACACCCACTTGCATCCAATGGCTTTCTTGCCTTCAGGCAATTGCACTAAATCCCAAGTCTCATTTCCATATAGTGCATCCATCTCCTCATCCATAGCTTTCTCCCAGCACACATTTCCAACAGCCTCATCACTGTTATGTTTTACTTTGTACACCCACTTGCATCCAATGGCTTTCTTGCCTTCAGGCAATCACACTAAATCCCAAGTCTCATTTCCATATAGTGCATCCATCTCCTCATCCATAGCTTTCTCCCAACACACATTTCCAGCCTCATCAATGCATGTGGGCTCTACAACCTGCACAACTTTTGCCATGTATGCATAGTGATGTGCCACATAACCATCATAGGTAAGCCTCTGCACAGGATTCTTCACTCTCCCAGATCTTCGCAGCTTTGCATTCATGGCTTCCATAGCCTTCTTTACACCAGGTGTTCTAGTATCCCAAGATCCTCATCAAGGCTCATCTCTGAGCCACTAGACTCTCCATCAACATGAGAATGCCCTGCAGAAATGTCAGGCATACTAAGGGGCTCAACCACTTTCTCTTTGCCTTTATGTGATGTACTAATCACATTTGTAGGACTGGTATTATGACGCAACCTGCCACTCCATGGTCTATCAACTGAACCACTAGATGAGGACTCTCTTGGTCCACTCAAAGATTGTGATTGTTGACTTGCATTTTGTGCAACCACATTTCCACCTCCATCAGCCCCAACAGCTTCTTTTTCAGCAGCATACCAACTGCTCATCTCATCAAAAACAACATCCTTGCTTACCCTCAACTCACGTGTAGTAGGGTTATAACACTTGTATCCCTTTTGCTCAAGGGAATATCAATAAACACACATTTTTCAGCTTTTGGATCCAGCTTAGTTCTCAGCTCATCTGGCACATGCATATATGCAATGCATCCAAAGACTTTCAGATGAGACAAATCAGGTTTTTTGCCTGTAAACCTCTCCTCTGGAGTTACATCATGTATGGCTGCAGTTGGAGTCCTATTCATGATGTAAACTACTGTAGAAACACCCTCAGCCCAATAGCTATGCGGCATATTCTTCTCTTCCATCACTGCTCACGCAATCTCAGCAATGTGCCTGTTTTTTCGCTCCAGCAACTCCATTTTGCTACAAAGTGTATCTGTATGTAAACTGTCCGAATACCATTCTTCTTCAAAAATTCAGAGAACTCATTGGAGAAATACTCTCCTCCATCTGACCTTAGGCACTTTACATATTTTCCTGTTTGCTTTTCAACCATAACTCTGAAATTCTGAAAACACCTCACCCTTCTCCTTCATGAAGTATACCCACACTTTCCTTGTGTGGTCACATCATCAATAAATGTCACATAATAATTCCTATAGCCTCCCATAGACATGGTCTTCGTAGGACCCCATACATCTGAATGCACAACATCTAGTGCATTTCTGCTCACATTTCCATTCCGTGGAAATACATGCTTTGTTTGCTTTCCAAATTGGCATGCTTCACATATTCTCTGCATACCTTCAACTTTACACTTTGGCAGCCCTGTCACAATTCCTTTAGTCTGCATAGACTTCATTTTCTGCACATTCACATGTCCAATTCTTTTATGCCAAATGTCTGTGTCTGCAACAATTCTTGAACCATTTGCAAACATTGCAGCACTCACTTCAGGCATGCTTACATTCAATGTAAACATTCTGCCCACTCTGTTGCCTTTTGCAACCAACCTGCACTTGTCTTTCAAGTCTTCAACATAACAACCATCAGGGTTAAACTGAACCTGCAAACCCTGCTCAATCATCTAGCCAACTGAAACCAAATTCTTTGTTATGTTCGGAACATGAAGTACATCTACAAGGTACTTCACTTTGCCATCCTGCATAGACAATGGCACATCTCCAACATGGGCAATTGGATGAGTAGTGTCATCCCATGTTTCCACAAAACTTGGTCTTTTAAGGTTTTTCATCTCCTTGGAGCACTCCCCATTCACGACATGCTACATAACAAACAACCTTTCATTATCCTCATTGTTTCTGCTTGAGGATGCATAGTTGTTTTGCTACAATTTTCCATTTTGCATGTCAGCCTGCTTCTTATAGCAATTTGCCTGCACATGTCCAGGCTTACCACAATAAAAGCATCCATGTGTATCATTATACTGCCTTTGCCAATTTCCACGACCTATTTGACTCCCCCTACCTCTGAATTGGCCTCTTCCACCTGCGTGTTGTTGTTGTTGTTGTGAATTCTGGGATTGTTGTTGCGCTGCTGGCCATAATACTGATTACTTGTTCGGCCACCTCCTTGGCCGCATCCACAGCCTCCTCTACCTCATCCTCTTCCTGAACTTGTAGAAGGCCTGTTGCTCTGAACTGTTTTTGTTTTGTGAAGGCTGTTGGTCTTCACCCAAGCTCTTCTCTTCTATAATCAACATAGACACCAAATCTATGAAATTGGTAATGTTTTCCCGAGTCTGAATAGACGTCTTGAATGCCTTGTATTGTGGCCCAAGACCACGTAGACAGACTTCCACCTTATCATCATCATCTACTGAAACGTCAATAGACGCAAGGGATTCCACAATACCCTTGATCTTCAATGCATAGTCATTCACAGACATACTCTTTTTCTCCACAGTATGAAGTTCATAGCCTATGAACTTCTTCTGTCTCCTCATCTCAAAGTACATAATGTATTTCATGTCAGCCTACTTAAGAAGTATGTACCGAGCCCGAATCATGTGCTTAATGAGGATGAACTCTTAACTTCTTCAACCCAAGGGCTGATGGAACTCCAACCTAAAGAAATCCTTGATGTTCGAGAGAAGGTTCTCATGAACAAAATTCTGAGAGAATTCTTAGTCAAATGGAAGTTCTATCCTTTTGAAGATGCCACTTGGGAGAAAGAACCTGAACTGATGCAGGATTACCCCCAATTTGCTCAAGATGTCCAGTATCTTCCCTTGTAATCAATTCCCTTTTAATAATAAAAGATCTTGTTTCTACCCGTTTTGGCCTAGAGAGAGAAAATATTCTAGAGAGAGATAACTCAATTTTTAGATATCTTTGGATGAAAAAATATCCTTTCTTATTAAAATAAATTCCTCCAAAATAGAAGTTTAAAAAGAATTTCCTAAGTGCATTAGAAAAAAATTATAATATGCTAAAAAGACCTTAGCCTAAGGGTTTAGATTTTTTTAAAATTTTCGATTAAGGTTCTGAGAGGCCAATCAGATTAATCCAAATGTAGGGGAGGAGATAAATTGAAGAAATAAAGAAACCCCCCCCCCAAAAAAAGAGTAAATACTCACATAAGATGAAGAATGGACTAAGGACCAAAGGAAATACTAAAAAAATGAATTTTTTTAGTATTTAAGTAGGGGAGGAGATAAATTGAAGAAATAAAGAAACCCCCCCCCCCCAAAAAAAGAGTAAATACTCACATAAGATGAAGAGTGGACTAAGGACCAAAGGAAATACTAAAAAAATAAATTTTTGACACCTTAGAGTGGGGATTCCCCCTCATGAAGGAGGTGCCTATTTCACATGTGTGGAGGAGTTTTAAACTCTCAAATAATGAAATATTTCATCTCTCCTCTCTCCTTATTCAAGTCTAGTTCCAAAAAGTAAGCTGAACTGACCCAAAAATAGTCAAAAATTGACCAAACCGATCTGGAAAATTCTAGAATCAATTTGCTTGGTTAGAGGCTCACTTTTTTCCTATAAATAGAAGCCTCCCCCTTTGTAAAAGCTTAATAGTGTTGATGCACTATTACTCTACTTCTCCGCAGAGCCAAAAACATTGAATTCAATTTGCTTTTGACTAATTCCTCTATAAAGAATTGGTGGCCACTCTTGATCCAAACAAGAGTAGAACCCTCAATCCCTCAAGCCAAATGAAAGTCACAAAACTCCATGTAAGTTAATAATTCTACTTTTTTTAAATTCTAATCTATGGTTTTTTGAATTCTTTGCTTTTTAATGTGAATATGGATGTTAAGCCTTGATGAAAAGGCTTCCCCCTTCTCTTCATTAAGAATTTCAGCCTTTCGTTACCCTAAAATGAGAAACAAATAAATTAAGTTAAACTTTCCTATTGATTACTCTTTAAAAGTGAAAATTGATTAGATTAGAGTGCTTTATTTCATCTTGGGATAAATTTTAAAGTAAATTAAGAATGTAAAAATTGAGAAATGATCAGCCATACAAAGGAGATTATGGCAAAATTTTCTTAGAAATAAGTTTTATCTTTATGTTATTCAAAAAGAATAATCCCCACCGTTTGTGCATTCTAAAGAAATTCTTTTTATTTTAAAAGTGTTATTCCTTTTATGCTTAAATAGATGCATAAAAGGATTTTCTTTTATATAAAAGTGTTATTTTCATTAGATTCAATTTCTATGCATAGAAAGATGCATATTGGATATTTTTTTATTATAAAAGTGTTATTTTCATTAGATTTAAATTCTAAAGATCCCTGTCCCCACCATGCGACAGATTCGGGATACTAGCAGCGGAAGTAACACTTCATGCGCGCGGGGCAGGGATCCACACTCGGGGCCTCGTCCACACGGATATCCGGACAAGAGACTAATCCGTCGGTTTTTCCAAAACCAAACCCGAAAAAACTTCCCTTATCCGGAAAGCACGGGCGATTCCACCAGGATAACTTTTTACTCTAACGTAGTCAAGATCATTACTGATCACGCTGATCCGACTGCACCTATAAAGATACTCGGTCAGATCAAGGAAGAAACTTGCACTTGGATCATTGGGATCAACGCTTTTTTCCCCATCAAGAGGCACAGCCGTTGATTCCTATCCATAGAACAATTACTATCCGGGATTTACTTTATCTATCGTAATAAGAGAAATTGAGTCTCGATTTACGGATCCATCAGTCCAGCCTAACCCCATCCAGTCCCATGGGTTAGCCAACCGCCCAACCACTGTAGTGATGGGATCCAATTAAGAATTTGGTTAGGTTTTGTCTCGGGTACCAAGGAAAAGAGTTCCAAGGCTCCCTAGCCGGAAGTTAATGCAAACATAAAACTAGTTACACCACTTACACACCCAATATGAAATTGCCTTTTTCTTAGCATCAGCTAACGTTAAAACAATCCTTTAATGAAACCATTATGTCACAAAGTCTCTGGTTGAATCCTTATTTCCAGTCATTCATTCATCGGTATACTTATGGCATCATTGGCAACCAGAACGCTCACCACTTGTTCACTCATCAGGGGCCTTTTCCATAGTTCCTAGCTCATAGTAACCGGCAATATATTCATATAATAGAATGGAATCTCCATGGAAGATCAGCAAGATCAACCCACAGATCCATATAAAAGAGCCATGGACTCATCCGTTGTTGAGGACCAGCAAGGTCAATCAACCAGATCCATGCCCGGTTTCAGAAAACAACTCTTACTCCTTGTTCCAATATCTTCCACGACGCACGTGTGGGTATCTTCGGCGACCCAGAGCCCGAGCACCGTATGGTCAGCACCCTCTAGGATCCTTCGTGCAGGTGACCTAGCGCTTCACTCATAGGCCGCTTCCTTGGTCCCTAATCCACCGTACCGGAAGCTCACCATTTAAATCGAACCGAGGCTGGTCAAGACCTCGGCCGACCTTGCTACGCGAGACGTCCTCCATTGACTCTCCGTCTCAGCAGTTGCAACTTTATCAGTTAGGTCTCCATGACCTTAATCCTCAAGACCGTCAAAATGCTTCCCCAGCATTCTTGACATAAAACTTTCATTTACAAACAGTTTACAAAATAAAGTTTCTATATCGAACTCTCGTCTTTTCCATTTTATCCTCCTTAGTCCACATTACTTATTCCACATCCCATTCATATGTATTCATCATCATCCTTCACTCATATCGACGACACATTATTTCCCATACACATTCACATTCATTATTCTACATACACATCCATGCATACATCCATTTTCACATCCTCATTCATACATCCACTTCCACATACATACATCCACATCCGTATCTACATCCATACATCCACATCCACATCTACATTCATATCCATACATCCACATCCACATTCATATCCATACATCCACATCCACATCCACATCCACATCCACATTCATATTCATACATACACATCCACATCCACATTCACATTCATACATACATATCCGTATCTACATCCATACATCCATATTTCATCCATTCTCGCCCTACACATTCCGTATACATCTTATCATATCCTATCACATCTCATACACATCTTATCACATCTCATACACCTCTTATCACATCTTATCACTTCCCATACGCATCTTATCACATCTCATACACCTCTTATCACGTCTTATCACATTTTATATCTTTTTATAGAATACAAGAGAATTCTTATATTTGATATAAGATTTTTCTACATTTTTATTTATGCATAAATTCCATTTAAGGAGACTAACACTTTCGAATTAAAAATCAATCTTTTATGCATCTTCCTATGCATAATTTCATTTTAAATGAAAATGATACTTTTGAATTAAAATTCAATCTTTTATGCATCTTCCTATGCATAAATTCAATTTGGATGAGAATTGACATTTTTGAATTAAAAATCCATCTTTTATGCATCTTCCTATGCATAAATTCAATTTGGATGAGAATAACGCTTTTGAATTGAAATCTTATTCTTTTATGCATCTTCCTATGCATAAATTGAATTTAGATGAGAATGACACTTTGAATTACAAATCAAACTTTTATGCATCTTCTTATGCATAAATTCAATTTGGTAGGAATTACACTTTTAGAATAAAAGAATTTCTCTTATGCATCTAAGTTATGCATAAAATCCATTTATGATGAAAATCACACTTTTAGTATAAAAAGAATATCTTTTATGCATACCTCTATGCATGAAATCCAATATGATAAAAGTAACACTCTTACAATAAAATAATCAACTTTTATGCATACCTCTATGCATGAAATTCAATTATGATAAAAGTCACACTTTTTTAATAAAATAATCAACTTTTATGCATACCTCTATGCATGAAATTCAATATAATAAAAGACACACTTTTATAATAAAATAATTAGCTTTTATGCATACCTTTATGCATGAAATTCAATTATAATAAAAGTCACACTTTTATAATAAAATAATCAGCTTTTATGCATACCTTTATGCATGAAATTCAATTATAATAAAAGTCACACTTTTATAATAAAATAATCAACTTTTATGCATACCTTTATGCATGAAATTCAAATATGATAAAAGTAACACTTTTGATATAAAAATTTATCCATTATGCATACTTCTATGCATGAAATAAAAATGATAAAAGTAACACTTTTGATATAAAAATTTATCCTTTATGCATACTTCTATGCATGAAAATAAAAATGATAAAAGTAACACTTTTGATATAAAAATTTATCCTTTATGCATACTTCTATGCATGAAAATAAAAATGATAAAAATAACACTTTTGATATAAAAACTTATCCTTTATGCATACTTCTATGCATGAAAATAAAAATTGATAAAAGTAACACTTTTGATATAAAAATTTATCCTTTATGCATACTTCTATGCATGAAAATAAAAATGATAAAAATAACACTTTTGATATAAAAACTTATCCTTTATGCATACTTCTATGCATGAAAATAAAAATTGATAAAAGTAACACTTTTGATATAAAAATTTATCCTTTATGCATACTTCTATGCATGAAAATAAAAATGATAAAAGTAACACTTTTGATATAAAAATTTATCCTTTATGCATAATATAAAAATTCAATTTCTCCATGATTACAATGAAATTCTTTTAATTAATCTAGGAGGATAATTCCTAGAATATGGTAGGAAGTCCTCTTTTCATGCTTTGAATGAAATTCTTTTATGTGTAAATTTTTACAAAATTTTGCCATAGCTCCGCTCTGCTGCTATGACTGATAAATCTCAAATTTTTTTAAAAGATAAAGCTTATCTTTAAGGAAATGATTAGAATGATCTCTAATTGGATCATTAACCCATAATGGATTGAATAAAAAATAATCATGAAATACATAAACTAAAAGCATAGAAAAAAACCATTAATTTAGTCTCAAGCATAGATTAATCTTGGATTAAGGAAAAGCTTTATGAAAAGCTTCATTTGGATTGAGGATGGGTCATGAGTATGACCATTTCTTGAGTGAGAGAGAGAAATTACATAAAAACCATTAGAATTTAAACATAAATGAAAATTTATGTAATTCTTTACTATCATTAATCAATTAACTTCAATAGTATTCATCAAATTATGTAACTCTTCACTACTATTCATCAATTAACTTCAATAGCATTTAAAAACCATACCAATTAAGCTTCTCAAGCTTGAGAGGGGTTGAGAAGAGAGAAACATTGAGAAATTATAGAAAAGATCAATATTCACTAATTACCTTACAAATTGCTTGATTCTTTGTTCACGGTAGAGGCCCCCAACCAATCAATTGGTTTAGTATGTTGATGGAGCCACCAATGGGGATTGAAAAAAGAGGGAAGCTCCAAAAACTAGTGAATTATTAATGAATTCACAGTTCTTGGCTTAGGTGGAGTAGAGTAACGATGCATAAACACTATATATTTTTTTTCAACAAGGGAGGCTTCTATTTATAGGAAAAATTGAGCTCCTAACCAAACAAACTGATTCTAGAATTTTCCAACTCAGTTTGGTCAATTTTTGACCATTTTTTGGTCAGTTGAGCTAACTTTTTGTAACTAGACTTGAATTAGGAGAGAGGAGAGATGAAATATCTCAATTTTTATGAGTTTAAAACTCATTCAAGCATGTGAAACATGCACCTCCTTTAAAGAACTCCCCTTCCTTACATATGTGTCAAAATGGAATCATTATACCCAAAATATCTCATATTTTTAATATTGCTCATAGTTTTTTTACTAATAAATCTTGTACATTTTCAACTCTTCATCTTATGTGAAATATGCACCTCCTTTAAAAAACTCCCCTTCCTTACATATGTGTCAAAATGGAATCATTATACCTAAAATATCTCATATTTTTAATATTGCTCATAGTTTTTTACTAATAAACCTTGTACATTTTCAACTCTTCATCTTATGTGAAATATGCACCTCCTTTAAAGAACTCCCCTTCCTTACATATGTGTCAAATTGGAATCATTATACCCAAAATATCTCATATTTTTAATATTGCTTATAGTTTTTTACTAATAAACCTTGTACATTTTCAACTCTTCATCTTATGTGAGCATTTACTCATTTTTGGGTATCTTCTTTTACAAATTGGATTTATCTCCTCCCTACACATGGATTGATGCTATTGGCCCATAGGAACCCTAATTGGACCATAATTCAAAATTTGTTGAAAATCTAGATCCTTAGGCTAAGGTCCTTTATACCCATTTCCAATTAATTCCAATTGCACATTGGAAAGTTCTTTTTGAATTTTTGTTTCAAGGGAACTTATTTTAATAAGATGAGATAATTTTCTATCTAAAAATATTAAAAATCTGAATATTCTCTCTGTAGAATATTCTCTCTCTCTAGGTTAAAACAGTTAGAACAAGTCTTTTATATTTCTGAAGAGGGATTGATTACAAGGGAAGATGCTGGACATTTTGAGAGGCTGGAGAGGAATCTTACATTCTCTCCCACTTGAAAAACGCGAGATGCCCTCATCTCGCAACTGGAGGTAATTTCGCAAGATGCACAAGTATGAGACTGAGAGAAATTTTTTAATTAAGATTAACCACCAAGAAAAGTCTCAAAGAGAGTAAGGGTCAAGACAAGAACAAGATTTAAACTTTATTCATTCTTGGAACATATACAGTAAAGATAGAAGAACTCTTTACACTTCCATAAGCCCGTCCATCATATGATCACAAAAGCAGCACTCACAAGCTGCGCACGTATAAGGTAACTCATCTATGGGAATAATTTTGTTGGTTATTGCCGCACCTATCTCAGTGGTATGAGGTGATCTAACAAAAGGACCTCTGAGAGGCAAGCCAAAAACGGGGTAAAGGCATATCTTCTGATGAGGAAGAAAACACGCCAGTAAGAAGACCCGCTCAGAAAACCCAAGATGTCTTGATCTCATGACGCAGTAGTATCGGGGACCCAAACCCAAGGCTTCAATAACCATGGCCAAGCGGACATTGTTACAAAAGTGCTGCTGACCCCAAGGTGTTACCCTAGTTATGTCTTGATAGGTCCGCCATTTGGTCTGAGCTACAGACGTTCCCAAGTGAGGAAAAAGTGAGCGCTCATACTGTTCTATAAAATCCTTCTTCACAGACTCGCTTGCATCTTGAAGGTGAGAAATCATCATGGATAAAACTAATTCCTGTTGCCAAGCCATGAAGGATATTAAGAAGAAGGGAGATCGATGGAAGTAAGATTACTGTGAGCGATAAGTAAAAGTTACGACTTATATAAAGGAAGGAGTTATCGTAACCTAGAAGCCAACGGTATCTTGCCACCACTGAAGTTTTACCGTCTTTCCATGATTTGGGTTTGGCACATATTTCTATAGAAGGTATTAAGAACTTTGAGATGAGGAGATAAAAGAAGTTCTTAGGTTAAGTCACTTACTTTCTTTGATCCACAATAGCTGGGGGATAACTACTTATACTCCCCTAGAGATAAAGAAATTCTTTTGGTCCGTATTCAAATGAAGACTATAACTACTTCTTTGAATTCTCAGACTGTCCTCTTCTTATCTGTATATTGTCTCTGTCGATCCTGGGCAGCGTTTATATCTTTATGAATTGCCTGCATCTGTTGCTCTAAGTCGCCAAGCATTTGACTGGTCATCTCGACCCTAATCAATGGGTCGGACCTAGTTAATGGAGTTAAGCAATCTTGTCCGAGGAGACGGACCCTGATTAGATTGGTATGAAGGAGTTGTCTCTGAATTTGGGTTCTAGACTTCCCTGTGCCCTTTTTATGGTAGGAGTCAGGCAGTCTTTTAACTGATGGTCAAAACCTTGGCATCCAAAACACTCGTTCTCACTTCTGAACTCATCGTTCTGAATCTTTAAAACAGGTGGGCTCTTGAGAAGGTATTCTGGGTAAAGTGTCTTCCCTTTTTAAACAGAATCTTTCTTTTATTTAGAGAGGGAATAATTATAAGATCAAAAAAGGAGATTCTTACTCCTGTATACCTCGAAGGTTGGGGGGAGGAATCTTACAAACTTCTACCCCACTTAAAAGGTGCGAGATGTCCTCATCTCGCAAAGTAGAGGACAATTCTTTTTCTTAAGATCCAATTTATTCTGGGTTCCTTATATTCTGGTCAACCCAACAGAATACTGGGATAAATATTCCTTATATAGAACTCATCATTAAATAATAATTCATTTAGATCATTCCTAGGATAATGGTCCATTAGACCGAAAAATTTCCTTCTGAACATTCCTCCACGGGAATTTCAGTTAAGTTATCAATTTGTCATCCCTTAACTTGATCTACCGTGCCAAATGTTAACAGTAGCAATTTGATAGCACAATCCACTAATCTCATAATGATTTGCTGAATTCATTATCATCATTCTAGTTATGAATATCATCACAGGGACTCGTCCCAATCATCCACATTGTGGTTTCGCTCAGTTTATTACATTTCAATCCATTATCAAGGATCATCATTTTTCAATCAGAATCCAAATCAACTCATTAGTTCTCAAACAGAATTAAAAAATCATATCAACCACATTCGAATTCATCATCTGGATAGCATTAATGCTTATAATTTCAAGTCTTGGATTTACTCGTATATACTACCGGTAAAGAGCTGCAGTTATACCCTCGGTATATACGGATAGTCATGATACTCGAAACTATAAGGTAAGTACCATCATGTCTAGGCCTCAAGCAAGTCAGGGTTCCATACAATTGCGGTACTTCCAATTGAAGACCCAATTACTAATTTATGAATTTCAATTTGAATTAACAATTTGTATGAATTATATCACACAATTACAACCTTTTTGTGCGTCTTGATAACTTTTGACATAACTGGCTCCTCAGTTGATCTTATTGGAGATCTATGACATAAGTCTGATAAACAGATTTTTCTTTATCTGATCATCCGTAAACAATCACTTAAATAAAAAAAACATTTGTATATTTATATACAAGTTGCAATAAGTACATAGAGTGGCTCGGCTCTAAAATTCAAAATCTCCTCGAGAGACACATAAGACGACGGTACTGGGCCATAGTCATGCCCTGTTACATAATTTCTCTAATTGCGAAAGGGAGCTATTATTTTCTCCTTAGGGATAAATCGACTAAAGAGTCTATAAACTCGGCAACCAAGTCTGAAATTTTAAGGCGTTGAATGATATAGAATGACACCACGTGTCATTTTCAGCTTTATCAAAATCATGGCCAATGAGAGGTTCTGCCTCAGCATTGCACGCCGGTTGTTGCAAGAGGCGTGGATATATAGCCCTGCAAACCACTTATGGTGTTGTCTCTCCACTAGGTTAGGAAAATATAATTCCTCGAAATGGCGTGCGAGTCTTGCTCGGCTTGTTCGAGTTGAAGAGGAAAAGATGAGATGCTCGAAGGCAAATGCAATCATATCTTGAGACTGGGTGAGGTCGGGAATACCAGATAAATGGGGAGCTTCCATCTATAAAAATAATTTCTTTGATTAAAATTTCTTCATTAAAGAAGCTTACGGAATGAAAATACATTATGAAAATGCTGTTTTTGAATTCTTATTACCAATTTCAGATAAGAATTTAATTATCTTTATTAGCTTTCAATTTGGCTCTGATACCAACTGAAAGATCCCTGTCCCCACCATGGGACAGATTCGGGGTACTAGCAGCGGAAGTAACACTTCATGCGCGGGGTAGGGATCCACACTCGGGGCCTCGTCCCACGGATATCCGGACAAGAGACTAATCCGTCGGTTTTTCCAAAACCGAACCCGAAAAAACTTCCCTTACCCGGAAAGCACGGGCGATTCCACCAGGATAACTTTTTACTCTAACGTAGTCAAGATCATTACTGATCACGCTGATCCTACTGCACCTATAAAGATACTCGGTCGGATCAAGGAAGAAACTTGCACTTGGATCATTGGGATCAATGCTTTTTTCCCCATCAAGAGGCACAACCGTTGATTCCTATCCATAGAACAATTACTATCCGGGATTTACTTTATCTATCGTAATAACAGAAATTGAGTCTCGATTTACGGATCCATCAGTCCAGCCTACCCTATCCAGTCCCATGGGTTAGCCAACCACCCAACCACTGTAGTGATGGGATCCAATTAAGAATTTGGTTAGGTTTTGTCTCGGGTACCAAGGAAAAGAGTTCCAAGGCCCCCTAGCCGGAAGTTCATGCAAACATAAAACTAGTCACACCACTTACACACCCAATATGAAATTGCCTTTTTCTTAGCATCAGCTAATGTTAAAACAATCCTTTAATGAAACCATTATGTCACAAAGTCTCTGGTTGAATCCTTATTTCTAGTCATTCATTCATCGGTATACTTATGGCATCATTGGCAACCAGAACGCTCACCACCTGTTCACTCAGAGGCCTTTTCCATAGTTCCTAGATCATAGTAACCGGCAATATATTCATATAATAGAATGGAATCTCCGTGGAAGATCAGCAAGATCAACCCACAGATCCATATAAAAGAGCCATGGACTCATCCGTTTGAGGACCAACAAGGTCAATCAACCAGATCCATGCCCGGTTTCAGAAAACAACTCTTACTCCTTGTTCCAATATCTTCCACGACGCACGTGTGGGTATCTTCGGCGACCCAGAGCCCGAGCACCGTACGGTCAACACCCTCTAGGATCCTTTGCAGGTGACCTAGCGCTTCACTCATAGGCCGCTTCCTTGGTCCCTAATCCACCGTACCGGAAGCTCACCATTTAAATCGAACCGAGGCTGGTCAAGACCTCAGCTGACCTTGCTACGCGAGACGTCCTCCATTGACTCTCCGTCAGCAGTTGCAACTTTATCAGTTAGGTCTCCATGACCTTAATCCTCAAGACGGTCAAAATGCTTCCCCAGCATTCTTGACATAAAACATTCATTTACAAACAGTTCACAAAATATAGTTTCTATATCGAACTCTCGTCTTTTCCATTTTATCCTCCTTAGTCCACATTACTTATTCCACATCCCATTCATATGTATTCATCATCATCCTTCACTCATATCGACGACACATTATTTCCCATACACATTCACATTCATTATTCTACATACACATCCATGCATACATCCATTTTCACATCCTCATTCATACATCCACTTCCACATACATACATCCACATCCGTATCTACATCCATACATCCACATCCACATCTACATTCATATCCATACATCCACATCCACATTCATATCAATTCATCCACATCCACATCTACATCCACATCCACATTAATATTCATACATACACATCCACATCCACATTCACATTCATACATACATATCCGTATCTACATCCATACATCCATATTTTATCCATTCTCGCCCTACACATTCCATATACATCTTATCATATCCTATCACATCTCATACACATCTTATCACATCTCATACACCTCTTATCACATCTTATCACTTCCCATACGCATCTTATCACATATTATCACATCTCATACACCTCTTATCACGTCTTATCACATTTCATATCTTTTTATAGAATACAAGAGAATTCTTATATTTGATATAAGATTTCTCTACATTTTTATTTATGCATAAATTCCATTTAAGGAGACTAACACTTTCGAATTAAAAATCAATCTTTTATGCATCTTCCTATGCATAATTTCATTTTAAATGAAAATGACACTTTTGAATTAAAATTCAATCTTTTATGCATCTTCCTATGCATAAATTCAATTTGGATGAGAATTGACATTTTTGAATTAAAAATCCATCTTTTATGCATCTTCCTATGCATAAATTCAATTTGGAAGAGAATAACGCTTTTGAATTGAAATCTTATTCTTTTATGCATCTTCCTATACATAAATTCAATTTAGATGAGAATGACACTTTGAATTACAAATCAAACTTTTATGCATCTTCTTATGCATAAATTCAATTTGGTAGGAATTACACTTTTAGAATAAAAGAATTTCTCTTATGCATCTAAGTTATGCATAAAATCCATTTATGATGAAAATCACACTTTTAGTATAAAAAGAATATCTTTTATGCATACCTCTATGCATGAAATCCAATATGATAAAAGTAACACTCTTACAATAAAATAATCAACTTTTATGCATACCTCTATGCATGAAATTCAATTATGATAAAAGTCACACTTTTTTAATAAAATAATCAACTTTTATGCATACCTCTATGCATGAAATTCAATATAATAAAAGACACACTTTTATAATAAAATAATTAGCTTTTATGCATACCTTTATGCATGAAATTCAATTATAATAAAAGTCACACTTTTATAATAAAATAATCAGCTTTTATGCATACCTTTATGCATGAAATTCAATTATAATAAAAGTCACACTTTTATAATAAAATAATCAACTTTTATGCATACCTTTATGCATGAAATTCAAATATGATAAAAGTAACACTTTTGATATAAAAATTTATCCATTATGCATACTTCTATGCATGAAATAAAAATGATAAAAGTAACACTTTTGATATAAAAATTTATCCTTTATGCATACTTCTATGCATGAAAATAAAAATGATAAAAGTAACACTTTTGATATAAAAATTTATCCTTTATGCATACTTCTATGCATGAAAATAAAAATGATAAAAATAACACTTTTGATATAAAAACTTATCCTTTATGCATACTTCTATGCATGAAAATAAAAATTGATAAAAGTAACACTTTTGATATAAAAATTTATCCTTTATGCATACTTCTATGCATGAAAATAAAAATGATAAAAATAACACTTTTGATATAAAAACTTATCCTTTATGCATACTTCTATGCATGAAAATAAAAATTGATAAAAGTAACACTTTTGATATAAAAATTTATCCTTTATGCATACTTCTATGCATGAAAATAAAAATGATAAAAGTAACACTTTTGATATAAAAATTTATCCTTTATGCATAATATAAAAATTTAATTTCTCCATGATTACAATGAAATTCTTTTAATTAATCCAGGATGATAATTCCTAGAATATGGTAGGAAGTCCTCTTTTCATGCTTTGAATGAAATTCTTTTATGTGTAAATTTTTACAAAATTTTGCCATAGCTCCGCTGCTATGACTGATAAATCTCAATTTTTTTTAAAAGATAAAGCTTATCTTTAAGAGAATGATTAGAATGATCCCTAATTGGATCATTAACCCATAATGGATTGAATCAAAAATAATCATGAAATACATAAACTAAAAGCATAGAAAAAAATCATTAATTTAGTCTCAAGCATAGATTAATCTTGGATTAAGGAAAAGCTTTATGAAAAGCTTCATTTGGATTGAGGATGGGTCATGAGTATGACCATTTCTTGAGTGAGAGAGAGAAATTACATAAATTAATGATCAAGATATCCCAAAGACAGCCATCAATACTCGCTATGGGCACTATGAATTTACTGTCATGCCGTTTGGATTGACAAATGCCCCAGCTACATGGAATCGCCTAATGCAAGACATTCTCAGAGAATACTTGGATGATTTTGTTCTTGTTTTCTTTGATGATATTCTAATTTACTTAAAGAATGCAGCTGACCCCATGAAGCTCACGTCCGTAAAGTTCTTCAGATTCTAAAGAAGCACCAACTCTTTGCAAAAAAGAGCAAATGCACTTTCTCTGTGACCATGTTGAATACTTGGGCTTTCTGGTATCCAAAGACGGAATTTCTCCGATTTTGCAAAAGTCCAAGCAGTCATAGATTGGCCTAAACCAAAGACAATGAAAGAAGTTAGGGGATTCTTGGGATTAACTGGTTGGTATAGAATTTTTATACCTAAGTATGCTGTCATAGCTTCCCCCCTGAGTAATCTTCTCAAGAATAATACCCCATTTCAATGGTCTGCCAGAGCAGGTGTCAGAGTGCTTTTAATAAGTTGAAGACCGCCTCGGGAACCAATCTCGTTCTAAAGTTGCCAAATTTCTCTCTACTCTTAGCTGATGCCAGTGGTTTTGCCCTAGGAGGTGCGCTCATGCAAGAAGGTCATGCAGTGGCCAATGAATCCCAAAAACTTAGAACGCATGAGAGAAATTATGCTATCCATGCCTTGAAACTACTTTCAGTAGTCTATGCCCTGAAGTTATGGAGACATTACCTACTGGGTCAAAGATTCACTTTGATGACAGATCATCAGAGCTTAAAGTGGATCTCCACTCAAAAGGATCTCAACATGCGCCAAAGAAGGTGTATGCAGATCGTATAGGAATTTGATTTTGAAATCAAGTACCGCTCAGGCAAAGAAAATGTGGTAGCAGATGCCCTCATCAGAAAAGCCATTGTATGGTCCAGATGTATTGCCATGTTGACATCCACACCTTTGCCTGTGTAGCACCACTACCGTACCTTTCCTCCTCAGGCTCATGCAAACCAGTGACTCGGTGCACTTTGATGGTAAACCGTCCCTTCACCCATACTTTTCTCAGTACCCTACCCTGGACCTATATTAACCCCCGCGACCAGTAGCTCATTACACCCCTAGGCTACACCCTGCACAAGGTCGTACTGCCAACCTATACTGCCACTCTACGCCTGCACACTGTACTTGTTGTACCTGCAGTTGTCCCTTGTAGCCTTCCTCTCAGCACCCCCTAATCAGCCATCTCTTAGATAAGCCCATTCTCAATCACCCCACCCTTGTTAGGAGAGGGTGTCCTTAACTCTTCCCCCCCTGTGTGAAGAGACTTACAGTCCTCACCCTCCTTTTCAAGCAAAAGTTTTTGCCTTTAGGACATCTCACAATCCCCCCCCCCCCATTTTGCATAGACTTTAGCAAGAGGTTTTTGAGCTTAGAGGAGGTTTACACGCTGCGGTTGTTTTTTCTCATAAAGTGAGCAAACAATCTCAGAATCAAGATCTGAATGAAGCACTGCGATCGCAGCATCAAGCACTACGAGGTGGTGATCAATATGCACCCATCGTGGAAACACCAAAATGTTGCCTTGAGAGAAGCACGCAATAATGAAATTAGAGAAGATGCTCCTAATGTGGCTTCAACCCTCCCGTTGTGGCAAGCTCCACAAGGGAACGGTGGCCAGGTTAGCTTGGTTATCATTTAAAAAAAGTTTTAAATTATTCTTTAATATTAATATCAATAAATCAAGAAATAAGATAAGAATTTTTGCATTGAAAAATGTTAGAAATTCTATGAAGCTACTATTTGAAGTGATGTATTTTGTAATCAATGGTTTGTATTGAAATTGCCATCTTTAAGAGAAAGAGTTCAGGTATTTTTTTCTCCTGGCTTCCACGCTAACTCCATTTTCGTGCTTGTGTAGATGGGTGGTATCGTTAGCAAAGCTCAAGATCGGCCCATGGTATCCCTCATACCATTGGGAGAATGAGGTTCGTCGATTGAGGCGAGTGATTATGATGCTGTCTAGTTCTGAGGGCCCAGGCTAGTGTGGTGAATAAGCCCACCCTAGTGCGTAGACATCCCTCTGAGGGGCGGGAGGATCAAACGACAGAGCCAGAGGGGGCGACAGGTCAGCTCGAGTTCTTGCTAGCTACCGACAGGTCAGCTCGAGTCCTTGCTAGCTACCGACACGAGGTGTATGGTCCTGCAAAGTTTTGCCCAACATGTAGAGGTTGGAAGGCCGAATTCTAGATCATCGGCAGTATAAAGGAAAAGAGAAAGAGAGCTGGTTTGGCTTGTATGGAATTTGATTCTTGTATAACCTTTTTTTTTTCTATAAATCTTATCTTTGGCATTATTATATTATGAAAAGAGGATGTTTTAACAAACCTTGTGCAAGGGCCTTAATTAAGGAACATGTTTATTTATGTCAAATAGTGTGGAAGGATTAATTAGAAAACAAATTGACACATGAGTAGGATGGAAAGTGGGAGGATGGAATGCCTCAACGGCACCATCCTACGGACGGGTGTACCCGATTAGTCGAGTAGCTTTCCAACAGATTAAGTGAAAGCGCTATGCTAGATAAATAGGTTCTTAAGAAACTCTATTCTAGAAGACTAGGCCAACGGTTGTGCCTTGCATGGATGAGGAAAAAAGTGTTTTCTCTAGAAATCAAGATTAGTAGTTGCCCAAATTATGATCAGTTAACCTATGGGTGACTTGATTTTTAGAGGACCACACTCCCCCTGCGGGATAGGACTAGGTCTTACCTACAAAGCGTATCCTTCAATCTTTGCATGGTCAAGGTGTCGATGAGTAGGAAATTTTCTGTAAGTTAAGACTTAGTAGACTATCTTAAGTGTTTCCCCTATTTTGGAAGGGGGGGAACCTTACACTTGGAGTGAAGCTACTTAGATAAGTTGACAAGCATATGATACACAACTAAGTCCAATCAAAGAAAAAGGCGGAACACACTCTCATAGACCATACCCAGGTATAGTGAAGGGGCTTGAGGTTATGAAGCACATGGAGAGATTGGGACTTGACAGGTTGGCTTCTCTTCCCACATGGGGGTCAAACCTTAGCACTTGCTTGAGGTTCATGATTTAGGTTCATATCCTCATATGACACCCATCTCTACATAGGAATTGTACGAGATGTCACATGTGTCAAATGACCTAACCCTAGTCCTCACTCTAGATAAAGTTTGAGAAGCCTTTCACCTACCAAGAGCAACAGAACCATATCACAAGCTTAGTGGCGCATAAGGGATAGTCAAGGATCTTATCTTAGGTCCTAACAGAGGATGGGGTAAAGCAAGAAGACACCTCTCACCTCTCGGATTTGGTTACACCGGCTAGGGTGCTCACTATGCACAAATCTCCAGTGGTTGGATAGATAGATTCAATAGATGCAACCTCTCTCTCCTTGCCCATTAAAAGCAAGGAGTGCTAGTTAATTGGGCCGATCACTTCCACGATGAACTACATAATATCTCAACCAATCCCAATCTAGTATAGGAAAATTTAGAGCTTCTATGATCCTCACAAAAGTCATCGACTATGCTACAAGTTGGGAAGAGCTCCCATAACCATATAGTTACCAAGGTGTTTCCCCTATTGTCACTGCACAAAAGAAAAGTTGCTAGCTCCAAAGTCAAGCCTGCTTTTATTCTAGCCCAAAAGCAAAGACGAAGACAAACTTTGGACAATTTAATGGCAGCAGAGAGACATAGACAATGGAGGGATTCGAAGATATTTAGAAACCATAAATGGACAAGTAAACATGAATAGCAGTTTGTAACTTATTGGTGTTATGTCCACATGTTTTCAAACTCAATCAATAGATTTTTATTTTGTGGAACAAGTGACTCTTGGTTTTATGCCTATATGTTTTGAGACTCCATCAAAAGTATTTCTTTTGTGAAACATGTGATCTATATTAAACAAGCATCAATACATCCATGAGCTACACACAAAAAATTCAATCAATACTACTTAATTATGCTAGACACACTATTGATCCTTACCAATAAGGTACTGAGTGTGTGAGTGTCAAACGCTTTTAGAAGCTACTAAGTGTGTGAGTGTCAAACGCTTTTAGAAGCTACTGAGTGTGGGAAGAGTATTGAAGTGTCGTACGGTGATGGGACAAATGCAAAAGGGAAAGGTAGAGGATCAAAGACTTTGTACAAATCAGTTCAACAACTTCAACATAATGTTTGTGCTATATTTGATGACTAAATCCTATTACTCCCAGGGCCTACCAATCGGAACTCTCTTTTTGATCTTGATTGGACTCTTTTTCCTGGAGAGTGATATCTAATTCTTGCTCTGCCATTTTTGTTGCCACAGGAACATCCTCTTTTTCCTCTGCTTCAAATGTGTCTTGTTCTTCAGCCTCCTGCCCTTGCTCTTCTAGAGAGTACTGACTAAAGACAATGTACATAAGGAATGCCATGGTCTCCTCAAGCACTCTACACTTTCTGGTGTGCAAGCTACAGTTGAATTTATATTTCTCAGGCAGGTTGTCAAATCTTCTATTCACATGGTACCTCAGCCTGTCAATGGAGACAATATGATTTATATGCACAAAAACCTTTTCACCTTCCACAATTCTTCCTGCCTCTGTCAGTTGTTTGAAGGTATCCCAATGATTTGAAAGAAAATTTCTGTGATGCTCCAGTACAGAGCTCATAGTGAACTCCCTGTTTGAAAATAATGTGGTATATGTGGAAGTTCCTCTGAGCCTTGCATTTGTGAAAAAGTCAAATAGGAGCAAATCTGGAGATTTGTGCTCTTCTGATTCCTTTTGTTTTGAGAGGGAAGACTCAGCTTTCTGCTCCAGTCTCTTCCTTTTGCCTGAACCAAAATTTATATATCATGAATTCTATATGCTGACATATGCAATCAGGGAATGTATAGGATATCACCAAACAACTCCCTTCATGAGCACACATGACTCACCTGGTAATTGTTGTGGTCTAAGTATAGCAGCAGAAAAGTCCAACTTTCTCTTGAAAGGAGGGGCCTGAGAATCAACTTTCTCTTGAAAGGAGGGGCCTGAGAATCAACTGTTCCAAAGCAAAAACTTTTCTCATCATCAAGGAAGAAATCCTAGGGCCAAAGAAAGCAAAACAATGAGGAAGAAATGAAAACCAAAAGAAATATAGGAATTTGCAGGAAAACGCGATATAGGGCTATTTAGAAAATGTTAACCACTCTCCTCGCATTTTTTTGCAAACTTCTAGGTTCTATTGATATCCATCTCCAATCAAATAGATAGCTTCCAGGTCAGTAAGACTCTCTATATCCTTATCTTCTTGTTTAATAGAATAACACACATACTTTTGGGATGTGATGTAGCTTAGATATTAGGATAAATACCATTAGTAGGAAGACTTTTGAATTGGGTTGATTTTAATGACTGAAGGCATGTTCCAGCAGGCTGCCTCATGAATTTGCAGGAAAACGCGAGGAGAAAACTTTAGGAATTTCAAACAGCCGAAATTGCGTTTTGTTGCAAATATAAAACTAGGATGTGGAAATTTGGGATATGGGATGTGGTGGATGGAAATTGCCCAGATATCTGGACATCAAGAATTCTATGGATGGAAAAAATATATATCAAAAAACATTGAAAAGGATATAGAACTCTGACCTTTCTTTTCCTTTTCCATGCTGTTGGAGTGGTGAATCTTCTGCTCTCTCCCAAACTTGAGCTACAGCCTAGGTAACCTGGAGATCTGGCAGTGGTAGTAGTCTTCAGGCAGGTTGCAGTCTGGATGGAGTGTGTTGAGTAGGAAGGGATCAGAGAGGGAAGGAAAAGGATGATGGGAGGGTGCTGGCAAGGATGAAAGACGGGGAGGGAAGAGTGGTTATGGAACTGATTATGAAATCATGATTGGCACAAGTTCCAAGGCAAAAAGTGTCCCATTCACAGTGCCAAGTTTCAAACTCCAAGAGATCTGGGTCCCATCCACACGTGTGAAAAAACGGCTCCATCATTTAGTAGCTGCCTTTTTTGTATTTTGCACTAATCTTTTCCCTCCTGTTTAATCTCTCCTGTCTTGGCCCTCCCCTCAGCTCTCTTGCCTCCCTACCTCCCTACTCTACCTCCCTACTCTGCACCATCAGCATCCTGACCAGCAGCACAGGTTCATCCCCAGCACAGGGTACTCATCAACAAGCACAGCACACCCACAGATAGCTTCCAGGTCAGTAAGACTCTCTATATCCTTATCTTCTTGTTTAATAGTATAACACATACTTTTGGGATGTGATGTAGCTTAGATATTAGAATAAATACCACAAGCAGAAAGACTTTTGAATTGGGCTGGTTGAAATGATTGAAGGCATGTTCCAGCAGGCTACCTCATAAATTTGCAGCAAAACGCGAGGAGAAGGGTTTAGAAATTTCAAACAGCTGAAATCGCGTTTTGTTGCAAATCTCACTTTTGGGCCTTTTTTGGCCGTTTTCGGGCCTCCGGATGTCCGATTCCAGCGTTTCAAGTGTCGTTTTTGGGGTTTTGGGCCGTTCCGAGACGTGTTTGCAATGTCAGAATCACCAAATTCTGCACAAAAAATAAATTTTTTAAAGATTCAAATTGGATCACCTTATTAATGTGACACGCTTCTATGAACATACAGTACTATTTATTTTTCTTATTTTCATCTTCTTTTGTTAAATTTTCAACGTAACGTTGGCCCACTCCTGATTGGTTGAGAGCCTATTTTCTCTCTCTTCTAAAATCCCCAAAATGAGCTCCCTTTTTTCCTAATGCATTGTATTTAGTTGTAAAGACAGAGAAATCACTGTAGGAATGTACCAACATGTTACTTCAAGTATTTGCAGGAAAACGCGAGAGTGAGCTATTAGGAATTTCAAACTGTTGAAATCGCATTTTGTTGCAAATTTATAAATGTTGCTTCATCCACCCCTATCATTGTCTTTTTGTATCATTCCATGTTCTCCATGGCTGTAATCTGTTTCCATTGCTTTGTGTGCAGCTTGTCAGAGTGATGGCTAGAACCAAGTCAACTGCAAGGAGTGCTGGCAAGGGGCCAGGGCTTGCAGCAGCAGCAGCAGCTGGGGCAGGTATCAAGGAATTTAGTGTGCCTCCAAAGAGAAGAGTTGCACATGGCAGGAAGGGAAAGCCAATGAGCCTGCTCCAGCAAAAGGCCAAGAGATTGAAACATGGTGCAGGTGTGCTAAAGGAGATCAGGAAGCAATAGAAAGCTATAGGCTTTGCAATCCCCAAGGCACCTTTTTAGAGACTAGTGAAAGACATATGTGATAGTTGGCACCTTGGTTTCAGGTGGAACAGGACTGCCATTCTTTCCTTACATGAAATGGCAGAGGATTACTTGGAGAAATATTTTGAAGATGCAATGTATGGCAGGACATCAAGATGAGAGACATATTATTAATTCCACCTACAAGAAAGTTGAAGGTAGATGAGGTTAAGGTTGTTGAAGTAACCCACTCAAAGAACACCAGAGGGAAAGCTACTTATGAGGAGTCACTGAAGCAGCAAATAAAAGAATCCAAATCTGTTATAGATGTGGAGACTGTACAGAGGGAGCTGTAGATACAGAGAAGGTTGCAGGAGCTGGGCCCTAACATAGTTGTCCATATTGAGGATGAAACTTCAGTGAATAATTTTGACTTGACAAAACCATGCTTGGCAGCATTGGCTCATAAGAATGAGTATTGCTCAGATACTATCATTCTTGCAATGCTCTAGTAAGTGTCTTTTATTTTACATTTGTTTGCAAAACAATCCTTCTTGTACCTCCTTTACACCCTACCCTAATTATTGTTTGGTCCAATGCAGCATGATGAGAAGCTGGCTTAACCATGCTGTACAACATACAATTCATATTATTGATCTTGCCATTTCCTCCAGGTTAAGAGATGCAAAGGAAACTCCCATGGATATTTTCAATTGTTTCAGACACTGCAATTTTGATGTTATCGATGTTTTGCTTACTTCCATACCATAACAGGTATGTGGGTGACTGCTTCTTTTGGGATTCTTCTTTAAGATTGAGAAATCTTGTAGCCTTTGATTTCTTAATGCTTTTTTCCTTACACAGTGACCACTGGAGCTTTGCTTCTATTGATATCCAGCAGAAGCAATGCTTTATATTCAACTCTCTTAAAAACACACACACAGAGCTGAAATTGTAAGTGGTGTGTGTGCTATTTTTAACTTTAAACTTTATTATTTTGTTTTAATGCACACTAATTGAATTATATGTATTGCAGTTGTATTAGAAGGTTTCTAGATGCATTGGATCACTGTCCTCCTAATGTCAATCTTTTGGATTCAATAGAGTCAATAAATTTAGAGGTAGAAAGTCGTTTCCCCTACTGATGTCTATTTCATGCTATGCCTTTGAACCTATTGAATAATTTTGTTTTGTTCAGATGTTAACAGTTTCTAACATATCTTTCCAACTGTACAAACACCACAACAAGATGATTCAAGTAGCTGCGAGACTGCTAGAGAGTGCTGATCAGTGCCAAATATATACTTTCAAGCTATTTTGAGATAGGATAGCCAGACCTTGTAAGAAAAAATAATTTTCATTTAGCTTCAAAATAATTGATATTGGTACAAAGTGTTCTAAATCATCATATGCCATTGTTGCAGATGAGAGAAGATAGCTTCAGCTCGAACTATGTATATAGTTTCAGAGCTGATACAATTTGGAAGTTTTTGAAGTATGCCTCTCCCAAACCTATTGTACCAGCTACTGTCGAGTTGGGTGAGAGCTCTAAAGTTCGAGAAGATGTCATACACCTTGATGACACAGATGATGCTGATGTGGTGCCACAGGAACAAGGACCTAGTGCTGATGAGGAGAAGCCACAGGAACAAGGACCTGCTGCTGCTGCTGCTGATGTTATTGAGGAGAAGATGGAGCAGCACAGCAAACAGATTCTCCAGGGGTAGTAGAGGAGACAATGGAGCAGCACTAAGAGATTGTACAGGACAGGATGGAGTAGCAGAAAACAGATTCTCCAAAAAAAGATGATACGGAGAGCTTGGACCATGTAGAGCAACCTCTGGATCAGGCTATAGATAAATAGAAAATGGTTGTTAAGAATATGTTCTACATATACAATTAAACACTTCTGTACAAAATTTTACTTTATTGAATATAATACCTTTGTTTATGGAGTCTGTGTTATCTCAATTTTCAAATTTTCAATGTCTTTGCATTTTATTGAACTCTCTCTTCTTTTGAGCACCTGCAAAAAAGCAATATGAATCAATAGGGTAAAGTAAACTAATAGCAGTGCTTAATGAGACTAGGCTAAGTCAGATGATCTTGTTTTCTTAACACACCATGTGTGTTAGCATTGTCCAGCCAACTGATAAAAATGATCAGTAAAAAATATACTCGATTGAGCTAGCTCTGTTGCACATTGACCTTGGTATTGTTGTTCTCCTATCGATCCATGCAAAATATCTATAAATCCCAGAATACAATCGATGTTTTGCCATGTCTCATACGATGAAGGGTATAAATCTGAAATAAAATAACACAAGAATGTCAATAAGCAAAGAAAGAAAGCTTCATCTTAAAAATCCATACACCTCATAAAGAACAAAACCACAATAGAAAAATATACAATTAGGCCTGTGTTGCGGAAGATCATTTGGATAGTCTCGCAAGACAAGTTCTTTATGCATGTACACATGCTTAATCAAAACTTCTTTCACCAATATCTTCCCTCTGGTGATTTTAAAATCTCGTACTCTTCCCTTTCATGACGCCAAGAAAATGTTTTTTGTCTGGGGTCTCTTTCTTTTGCTAGGTTGCATGAGCACCCATGCTCCTTTCGAAACACTAAACCTTTCCCAAGTTCCTTCCGTTTTGACTGTACTTGAATTCTCTACCGAAGAAATAGAAGAAGCAGGTCGACGGGGTAATGATGTGTGGTATAATTCTGCCTTCATAGCATTATCATCCACAGAGCGTCTTCCACAAGAACGGCCATAGTTTTTATTCACCATGGAGACCTTGTGAATCTGTAACAACAGCAAAGTAATGTAAACAAGATAACAAAGTGAAGTTTCAAGAAAGAGAAAGTGGGCAGACAGACAGTTGACAAGAAACATCTTACTCTAAGCCAAACAGGATCAAGGGAGCAGTTTTGGAAAAGAAGAGGCTGCTGCACAATGAGGCAGTGGTGTAGAATGGTAGACCTTTCGAAGGAAAGGCAGCACAACATTTCAAAGTTCAAAGGAAGCGGGAAGGCCCTTGTCAAAGAAAATGTCAGACTAGATTCTATCTTCATGTCCAAAGATCTTGTGAGAATAAAAAACCAATCTCCACATTAATGTAGCACGCTTGTACCTACATAAAGTATTGTTTCTTTTATCTATTTTCTCTTATTTTTGTGAATTTCCAACGTTACGTTGGCCCTCTGTTGATTGGTTGAGAGCTTATTTTTCCAAACCGTAAAAGGCCCCAAAATGAGCTCCCTTTTTTCCTAATGATCCATTCAGATCATATCTATTCATATCCATTCAGATCACATCTATTCACATCCATTCAGATCACATCTATTCACATCCATTCAGATCACATCTATTCACATCCATTTAGATCCATTCACATCACATTACATCTATTCACATCCATTCACATCCATTCAGATCTATTTACCTCACATCACATCCATTCACATCCATTCAGATCTATTCACCTCACATCACATCTATTCACATCCATTCACATCCATTCAGATCCATTCACATCCATTCACCTCCATTCATCTCCATTCACATCCATTCACCTCCATTCACCTCCATTCACATCCATTCACATCCATTCAGATCCATTCACTCACCTCCATTCAGATCCATTCACCTCACATCCATTCAGATCCATTCACCTCACATCCATTCAGATCCATTCACCTCACATCCATTCAGATCCATTCACATCCATTCAGATCCATTCACCTCCATTCACATCCATTCAGATCCATTCACCTCACCATCACATCCATTCACCTCCATTCACCTCCATTCAGATCCATTCACCTCCATTCACCTCCATTCACATCCATTCACATCCATTCAGATCCATTCACTCACCTCCATTCAGATCCATTCACCTCACATCCATTCAGATCCATTCACCTCACATCCATTCAGATCCATTCACCTCACATCCATTCAGATCCATCCACATCACATTGCATCCATTCAGATCCATCCACATCACATTGCATCCATTCACATCGCATCCATTCACATCCATTCACATCCATCCACATCACATCGCATCCATTCACATCCATCCACATCACATCGCATCCATTCACATCCATCCACATCACATGGCATCCATTCACGTCCATCCACATCACATCGCATTTCATTCCTTAAGCTTCATTAATGAGGACTAAACTTCCATTTACTTATTGGATCCTTGATCCTCCCAGGATTCCAGATTCCCTTTTTCTGATTAAGAATTATCCAAGTTTTCTCGATGGATATTTTCTCATTCTTTCTCAAATTTCTCAAAATAAGACATTCAATATTCTTCTTTTTGAATAAAAGATTCATGGAGTTTACAAAATCAATTCTACCCATATACTCAAAATTCCACTTTTGATGAATATTCATATTTTGAATTATGCCAAAAATTCCTCTTTTAACATTTAGTTGTTTGGATCTCGAATATCATGGGAATTCATCTTTTCACATCAAAATTCTTATGCGTAAAAATAAATTTATCAAAAATTCATCTTTTCAATTAATTAAATAATTATGCATAAATACTAAAAAATATTTTCCATGAATATGATAAAACACATTCTTTTTGCATAAAATATCTAAACCTAGAATATGGTAGGAATTCCTCTTTTAGCATTATGCGTAAAAATAAGATATGTAATTTTTTCTAAAAAATTTACCATAGCTTCGCTCCTATTACTGATAATTTTTTATTTTCTAATTGAATGAAAACTTGTAATGAAAATATGATAGAAACTCTTCTTTTAAGCTTAAAATTAAACTATGTATACTTAGCATAATTATAACCATAATTATAAGCATAATTATGATTATTTTACTTGATTAAACTAAATTTACCATTTCTCATTTCCAAAATTGTTAGTATAATCCTCTTCCAATTTGGAATGAGTTAAAGTAAGTTTTCCTACTCATAATCAATCTAAAAAGAATTAATCATAATTTTTACTAATTTAAAATCATGCAAATATCAATTCTCATTCTCTAGCTCATCAAACCTAGAGTTTAGATTGAAACAAGAGATTATCATTGAAAAACATCCTTTTACTAAAGAATCTAGCCATAAAGATGATTAATCTTATCAAGAGATAGATTTTCTTAAAGAAAATATTATAATTAAGCATAAAGATTAACATAATTCTATTTAGACATTATGAATCTTTGGAAAGCTTGATTTGAAGAGAGAACCATTACTTTGAAAGCTTCTCAAGCTTTAAAGGGGTTGAGAAGAAGAAAATCATTAAGATAATTTAAAAAAACCATAAAAATTAGGATTACCTCTAAAATTGGCTTGATTCTTTACTTTGAAGTGAAGCCCCCAAGCAATCCTTAAGCCACCAAGAGGAGAAGAGCAATCTTTAAGAGAGGTTGGAGAAGAGAGAAGCTCCAAAGCTCCCAAAAAAAGAGGTAGAATAAGGGATAATAGAAATATGCTAATTTTAAGGATAATACTAGCATGGTATAGCTCAAAGATGGAAAAAATGAATGAGGATCTATTTATAGGTGAGGGAGGCCACTAACCAAGTCCAACTGGGTTCTAGAGCCTTCCAGCTTCAATTTAACCCAATTTGGACAAGATTTGGATCATTTTGGCTCCCTTTTTGATCGAGTTTGCTCCTAGGAGAGATAAAAATATCACATTTTTTTGAATTAAAAAACCCAAGCAATGATGAGGAAGAAGGCGCCTAGCTCAAGTGGGATTCCCACCTTATTGAGGTGTCAAAAAATGCATCATTTCACCTAAATATCTCATTTTTTAAACTAATTTACCTTAGTTTTTAACTAATAAACCTTGTACTCAGTCAATTCTTCATCTTATGTGAGCATTTACGCATTTTTGGGCTATTTTCTTTTATTCATTGTATTTATCTCTTCTCAACACTTGGATTAATCCTATTAGCCCTTTGGAACCTTATTTGGATCTTAATCCAAAAAATTTTGAGTTTGTAAACCCTTAAGCTAAGGTCCCTTATACACATTTTCAATTAATTGCTAATGCACATTGGAAAATTCGTTTTGAACTTCTGTTTCAGGGGAATCCATTTTATACATTAGGAGAATTTTCGTATCCAAAGATATCTCAATCTTGAATCAACTCTCTCTAGACATTTTCTCTTTCTAGGCCAAAATAGGGTAAAACACGATCTTTTTCTATTTCTGAGGGGTACAAGAGACTAAAGGGGAGGTTCTTACACCTGTACATCTCAAAAGCTGGGGAGAGGAATCTTACATCCTACCCCACTTAAAAAACATGAGATGTGGAGGATAATCTCTTAGTTCTCTTTCTTCTTCCATTACTTCTAGCATTACTTCCTTGGAAGTAGATGGTCGATTTGGGAACATCTCTCTTTGACTTCCCCTATTTTGAGGCGGAGTTCTTGCATTACTTTGGATTGAAACTGAGGGTTGGTGAGAGGGTCTACCTTTAGGATTTTCCTGATTTTGACGGAAAGGAACCTGATTACTCTGGAAGGAAGGAGCTGGAGTCTAGAATCTTGGTCCTCCGTGACTTCCCTGCCCCAAAAACCTTGATCCAAAAGGAGTTGGGCAATCCATACTGCGATGTTCATATCCTTGAAAGTTTATAGCATTTAACTTCTTTGTTCAAGGGTGGAACTTCTGAAGTTGAATTCCAGGGGATTGTGTTCCGGGAAAAAGACCTTTATCCCATTCTGGAACGTCCCATATCCTGAGTTTGACTTTGCTGTCTCTTAGGCAGTGGAAAGTTGGAATCACCTTCTGGAATCAAACATGCAAGCATCAACAATACAAGCATGCATCCACAAGCTCAAGAGAGTGAGGGAGAGAGAGAGTCAAAACTCAAATGAGACTAATGGGATTTTTTCCTTTCATATTACATAAAATGTCTCATATATGTAAGGTTCCCTCCTCCTAAAATAGGGAAAACGCTTAAGATAGTCCACTAAGTCTTAACTTGGAGAAAATCTCCAATTTATCGACACCTTGACCATGTAGAGATTCAAGGATAGGATTCATAGGTAAGACCTAGTCCTATCCCGTAGTAGGGGGAGCGTGATCTTCTAAAAATCAAATCACTCATAGGGTAATTGATCATAAATTGGGTAACTACTAGTAGACTTGATTTCTAGAGGCAACGCTTTTTTCCTCATCCATGCAAGGCACAGTTGGCCTAGTCTTCTAAAATAGAGTTGCCCAAGAACCTATTTATCTAGCGTAGGGCTTTCACTTAATCTGTTGGAAAGCTACCTGACTAATCGGGTCCACCTGTCCATAGGATGGTGCCGTCGGGGCATTCCATCCTCCCACTTTCCACCCTACTCACGCGTCAATTTGTTTTCTAATTAATCCTACCACACTGTTTGACATAAATAAACATGTTCCTTAATTAAGGCCCTTTTCACAAGGTTTGTTAAAACAGTCTTTTTCCACAATACAATAATGCCAAAGACAAGATATATAAAAAAAGTTTATACACGAATCAATTCCATACAAGACAAACCGGTCTCTTATTCTTTTCCTTTATACTGCCGATGATCTAGAATTCGGCCTTCCAGTCTCTACATGCTAGGCAAAACCCTACGGAACCATACACCTCATCGTCGGCTACTACTGGCGAGGACTCAAGCCAGCCTGTCGCCCTCTCAGGCTCCATCGCTCGATCCTCCCACCCCTCAAAGGGATGTCTGCACACTAGGGTGGGCTTATTCACCGCACTAGCCTAGCCCTCAGAACTAGACAACATCATAATCTCTCGCCTTAATCGGTGAACCTTATTCTCCCAATGGTATGAGGGATACCTTGAGCCATTCCCGAGGCGGGCTTTGCTAACGACGTCGCCCAGTGACACAAGCACAGAACGGAGTTAGCGTCGAAGCCAGGAAAAACTTGCACTCTTTAAAGATAACAATTTCAATGCAATTCATTGAATATAGCATCACTCAATTCGTAACTTCATACAATTTTATGTCATTATTTTAAAAGGAAACGATACACATTTATTAATACTAATATTAAAAAAAACTCTTCTTTAAAAGATAACCAAGCTAACCTGGCTACCATTTCCTTGAGGAGCTTGTAAAGGGAGGGTTGGAGCCGCATTGGGAGCATCTTCTCTAATCTCGTTGTTGTTGCGCGTTCCTCCCGAGGTAATATTCTGACGTTTTCAGAAAGGGGCCATCTTGGACGTCGTCTTGTAGGGCTTGCTGTCGCGGGTTGAAACGCTCCAGTCAAATCTCAATTTTGAGATGGTTTGCTCACCGTATATGAGCAAAAGACCATAACGCACATGAACCCTCTCTTAAGGCTAAACCTCTCACTAAAGTCCATGCAAATGGGGGGGAGAAGAGTTAAGGACACTTCCTCCCAAGAGGGGGATAGAGAAAAATTACCTTATCTGAAAAGTGGCAAATGAGGGGGTGTGGAGAGGGGTGGCAAATGAGGGGTGGCTGTACTACAGCAAGTACACTGCACTGGGACAGACGACGGTACGGACGACGGCACAGCAGAGCATAAGCTAGGCAGAAATGTGTGTTGCCCATGGAGCACCCCGAGGGTTTATATAACTGTGGGGTACGGGTATGGGCGCTGTGTAAAGCAAGGACGAAAGGACGGTGTACCAGCAAAGGCTGTAGATCAGTGGCCTGCATGGCTCAGGGGGAAAGGTACGGTGTCGGTTAACAGGGAAAGGAGTGGTACACATGTACCTTATCTAGTCAGGGGCAGCATGGGTGTCCACGTAGCGGCACATGTGGACCACACAGTGGGTGGCCGTCCTTTGGTTCTTGTGCGGCCATTATACGGGCACCCTGGTAAGTGTGTACGGTCCAAATTTTTGGGGCGTCGGCCTCAATTTGCGTGCTGAACCGCCCCGGGGGATGATTTTTTTTTTAAATCCGGGATGTTCTCCTAGTCGTTGGGGTGCAGACCGTTCATCAATAATCAGACGCTCGGTCGTGCATTTATTAAGGTTTAAAGGTCATCCCTTTTTAACTAAAAATGAATGAAATTTGCATATAAGCTTGATTCGGTGTCCGTTTTGGATGTAAATTTTTATACTAGGGTAAAATCGCACGTAGATTCTAAATTTGGGCTTAGAATTTGAAGATTCTAAGTAGAAATGACTCAATTAATAAAATCATTGATTTTTATACCATAAAAACTCATAAATTTATCTATTACATGGACATTTCTTTATGAGTGAATATGGGTATGTTACAATATACAAGAGCTCTAATCGTATAATGACCGGCCACCCATTTACAATTTGGGGGCCCAAAACTAGATTCCTAGAGCTCTATGTAAATCTCTTTCCTATGACTAGCATCAAACAAGCCATAAGCTGGGTAATCCCATATCTCTTTTATCATTCAGTGCTTTGCGCGGTTATAAAAAGATAAGTTACAAGAAGTGTAGCCATTCTTGAAAAATAATGTTAATCGCAATGGTGGGTAACATATCCTGGTCCCTAATTCAAGTCCATCCTCCTTAGAGTAGGCTTGATCTAGCGGTAGTAGATCACATAGGTTCTAACAAAATTGTGACGTGCGATAGGAGTCAGGGGGGGCTCATGGAAGACTTGGTAGTAGCTGGTCTAGAAAGTAGTTTCCATCATGTCTTCAAAAGTTTGGAGGCGACAGGATGGCATCCACATGACGCGCTCATAGTAGCCAAATATCTTTTTAGTGTTGGCCCTTTGTTGATGTTGGAGGCCAATCCTTGCGTGCCTTTATGGTAGTGCATCTAGTTGGGGAATGTCTTCAGCAGCACAGCGTGAAGATCAAGTTGAAAAATCAAATAGTGGCATCGGGTGCTTGATCATATCTTCAGATGAAATCGTGGATGCGCTTTAACATTCTATCTTTAGGGCATAACTACTAGTGTGTCGGAGGAGTGAACCATGGGAAGTTGAATAGCATCTTTGGGTTCTTTTTCTACTCCTCGTGGAAGAGGTTCCAGGCCCATCGTCGTCTTATTAGAAGGTACTCGGGGTTGATTTGAAGGGGGTGTGGCGCCTTGCAGTAATTCTCCCAAATTTGGTAAGAATGGACACCTCCATGCTGGCTGTTCGCCTATGAGATCGAATGCTATGCGATGAGCAAGTGGCAGGTGGCTGATATGGTAGCCACCTCTGTGTTGGGGTTGATGCTCGTGCCTCTAGTTGTTGCAATGCTTTGTGTCAATGTATGGATGCAGGACATGGATGTTCATGCGAACAGTGACCAATGTGAGTGGCATCACCTTGAGCTATCTCGCAGGTTCTATATTGCCTACTCGAATTCTCTTCTGTCAAGTGGGTCATGCCACTTCAATGGGTTGAAGCGGAGGGTCGACTTCCTCATGCTTGAGTGTGGTGGCGGTGGCGAGATCTTGATGCCTTCTTCCAAGGGTGAGAGGGAGGGGTTTCTAGGTGGCACATTGACAAGGTTGGAGGGGTTGGTGATGAAGAGGTAACAACGCAAGGCTAGCATGAAGTACGAGGGGAGGCTTTGCCGATGTTGAAGGTAAATCTGTGAGGGCGTTGTGCATGCCTGAATTCAATGTTAATGTGGGAGGTGAAGGGGGGGGAGGTGAGGGAGGTGGACTAGGAAAACAAATGGGTGTAGATGATTGAGAGGGGGAGTGTTGTGGTGCGCCGAGAGGGGGTGGGGGTGGTTGGGTGCTTGTGCTTGGGTGAGAGGGATTGGGAGTGGAGGTTGATGGGGGGGGAGATGATGGTGGAAGTTGAGAGGGTTGGGCTCTTGGGGCGCCATCTCTGTCATCATGGTTGCTATCATGTCTTCTTCCTCAGAGTATTATGAGACATGTGTGCATAAGAAGACCTTAGCCTCCGAAGATTCCTCAGGGGGGTAAACTCCATTAGGAACGCCACATGATGCGAGTCATCAAACTGCATGATGCTTGTGGCCTCCATTACTTCAATTTGGATATGGCATCTATGGTAAAGGATTAGGAGGCTAGTTGCAGAGTAAGGTGGGAGTTCATCTCAATGAAGGGAGCAGTAAGCTGCATTCGCTATCTAGATCCCAACCCTTATGGTGGAGATAATGGAGGGCTTCTCCTAACCTTGGGGAGGGGTATGGGTAGCATAGACACAAGCCGTCTGGGATCGAGAGATCAATGATGTCATTCAAGTCTCGGGGCCAACTCATCAAGTTCTCCTAGAGGTGGGAAGGATGGTCGAAGAAGATGTGGGGGTGGGTGAAGGAGATGAGACCTTGGAAAAAGAACTGGGGGAGGAGGGTGATGCTATGGAGGGGGAGTTTGGTGAGGATGTATGCGTACGTGGTACGGGAGATTGGTTCTTAGATGAATATGTTATGTTGTAAGTAGGTTGAGGCCATACCATCCTATAGTGGAGGTCAAGGAGCTGGAACGGGTTTTGGGGAGGGATGGTGAGGTGGGGGAGCTCTGTGCAGTGTCCATCGAGGCATCTACCTTTCTGTTAGTGGCACTGGAGGAGGGGACAGAGGGTCTCGGTGGGGGCTACTGTTAGGGCTCTACTTACAGTACCATAGATTACTTTACTTTGTTTTAGTTTTCAAGTTTAGCAATTCCTTTTTGTAAGTCTTTTTGCAAAATACCTTAGTCGGACTTTCATTATGTCTTGGGGACATTCCAATGAAGGAATGCAGTTATAACTACTTGTAACTGATGCGGGCTTTTAATCAACCGCACTATTGTGTTTTTGATATGATGAATTAAGGAGTTCTGTCTGCGTTCTGTAATGGCATTCGGACTCATTTCTGTCATCTACATGTGTATTCTGATTTCAGTCTTACTTCTATGAATCCGAATTAGGTTTAGTGAAAGTCTGATTTGAGTCAGGAATATACACTGGCGATCCTGCGGGTTTCTACTTTGAAAAGGGTAGATTAGGAACAAACCTAGCATTTTCGGGGATAAGAGGATTTTTTCTATATGGATGGGTTGCTATATGATTTCCGAAACTGGGTAACAGATGAGGAGGAAGTAAATGCTTATGTAGAAATATTCTTCAACCAGAATTTCTCTGACCTTCCTAGAGATATTATCTCCATCATCAGGAAGAAGGTCTGGATTCATCAGTTTCGGGATTTGATAGGCAGAAGGAGAATCATATCTAGGGATTTGATAGGTAGAAGGAGAATCATATCTAGGGGTTTGCAGTATGTCATGATGCTCATTTTATGAGTATTTGTTTTTATCAAGGCATTCTTGAAGCTCGGGGTGATGCACGGAATGCATGAGTGAAGAAGGCAGAAGGGCTTCTAGGGTTTATTTCACAAGATCACAGTCCAAAGGTGGACAGTAAGAAAATGATTCAGAGGACAATGATTCAAGTCAGTTAGGAGGACAGTCCGCAAGAACACCGGAGGACTGGGCAAGGGGTGTTGCTCAATTGGTGGGTGTCTCTGCGGTACGACCATTGATTTCAAGAAAGCGGTTACAATTTGATCCTCTTTTGGTAAAAGGAAAACCTAAACCTAAGGTAGTTCCAACAGCACTTGGAATGGCACATCGAGGGGCAATCGCTGATCTCAAAGTCAAGTTTGAAAAGTTCAAGGGGCCGGAAAAGAAGGACCCCGATTGTCATGTTGCTGAATTCGAAGCAGCTTGGCAAGCTAGCGGATTGGCTGGAGTATATGGTGATGCTGACAAGATGAATCAGTTCGAGGCTACTTTTGGAGGAAAAGCTATTGAATGGTTTAGCCATTTTGCCCCAAATCACTTTGCAACATACAATGATTTGAAGGGAGCATTTTTGGCTAGGTTCAGAAAGGAAAAGACACCGAATGATGTGTTGCGCAAGATAAAGAGAATTGAACAGAAGAAGATGTTGGTGCAGGATTATGCTCAAAAATTTACCCAATTAGTTAATAGATTGGAGACGGCAGAAAGACCAACCCCAAAAATGTTAGCTGGATATTTTTTGAAGGGTTTGAGAAAAACCATAAGGTCTGCAGTAGCCAATGTGGATGTGGCTGCAAGAATGGATGATCTAGTAGAAACAACTGCTAGAGTGGAGAAGATATATGGTACATTAAAGGATGACTCTGACAGTGATTCCGGATAGTGATTCAGATTCCGAGTCGGATTTTGATTCGGATGATTCTAAAGATTCTGATTCAGATTCAAATAGCTCTGATGAAAAGAGCAAATCAAAGAAAAAGAAATCTAAAAAGAAGAATAAAAAGACAAAGAGGAAGAAAGACAAGAAGAAGAAAAAAGAGGAGGAAAAGAGCAAGACAAAGGAACTCAGGAATTGGATAAGTTAGTATCCAAAAAGATAAAAGAAATGGGGATTTCATCATCTGATAAACCTCACTGTCATATTTGTGAGAGGGATGGTCATCTAACATCAAACTGTTGGTATAATCCACGGTATAGAGGTCTAGTTCCAGATCGGATTCAGAAGCAAAGACAGGAGACTCAGGCAGCAATGGTGCAAGTTGCCCCAGAAGTCCAACCGAGAGGAAATCAAAATTGGTATCCTCCAACTCAGGATTACAGAAATCAATGGAGACCTCCAAACAGACAATGAAATAGAGGAAGAGGAAGAGTTCCTTGGCAGAATGAATGGAGGAATAATTGGAATGAGTATGATAATCAAAATCAGGCTCCACACCAACAGCCTAGACAGGAAGAGAATCCTGCTCCACAGGTTATCCTTGTGTTAACAGAAATTCAGCGTGTGGTGAGTCCACCATCGAATATCCCAGAGAGTGAAGGAAGGAAGTGTTTACAAGAGAAATTAGTGTCAGCAATGCAAATGGCATGTGACTGTTCCAATTGTGCAGAGAAAGAAGATAATGTTGACGTGATGGCAGTAACCAGATCTCAGAAGCTGAAGTCTCCATTGGATTGGGAGGAACAAAAGGATGTCCGAGAGCAGTCATCAGAACAGTTGAAGAAGATGCAGAAGAAGAAACAAGTAGCTTGGGAAGATGAAAAGAAGAAGGATGAGGTTGGTTCAGTTTCACTCTTTGAAGAATTAATGCATACTCCTTTAAATACCACTTTGGATCAATTGCTCAACATAGTGCCAATATTTAAAGACAAAGTGATAACTGCAAGGAAGAGGCCAGAAGCATTAGAGGTAGAAGTATGCAACATGTCACCTGGAGATGCGGATTGGAGAGTTCCTACCATAAATCTTAAGTTTCAGGGGAAGGACTTTACTAAGGTTTTATTAGATGGAGGCTCTGGAGTGATCATCTTACCTGAAGGGGAGTTTCTAAAATTGAAGCAGATGGAGTTCCAAGTACAGATGGCGGAGGAGGGTCCAGTCTATCGGGATGTTACGACACCAAGAGGTACAGATTTCTGGTTTGTCATTCAAAGTAAATTTTGTGGTCTTAAAATTGGAACACACACGAGGAGCTTACCCAATGTTATTGGGGAGACCTTGGTTCCACATAGTAAAACTTCAGCAAGACTGGGAGAAGGATGAAATTGCCCTTGAGAAAGGCTCCAAAACAGTGAAGGTTAGCATGACTGATAAAGCAATTTTAGCAAAGGAAATTAAGCCTCTATATGCTCAAGCAATCAACTTGGCATCGGAAGTCACAGATGATGAGGAAGAGGATTATCTTAAAGCGAATCCGACAGTAGTGCCTGTTTTTGAAGTGGATGTCATTGACATTATGGATAGGTACTGGTTCACAAGGAAATCTAATCTTCAGTGTGCTCAAGTGGAGTTGGAAGGCCCAAAAGGGTCCGACCTGAAGGAAATCTCCAAGGAGGAAACAACTACTCAGATTTTGGATGTTCAGAGCAAGGACTCCGAAAAGGATGCTGGAGAAGCTATTAAGAAGGCAGAGGCATTGTATGAACATACTCTGGGAAAGAGTTCTAGAGTAAAAGAAGATGAATTACAAGATTTAGATCTGGGTACAGTGGACAATCCAAGGATTGTCAAGGTTAGTGTGAACCTGGATTCCGATTTTAAGGAGCAGTTGAAGAAGTTACTGCAGGAATTTATTGATGTGTTTGCTTGGGACTACACTGATATGAAAGAGATGGATCCACAGATTCATCAGCATCAGATTAATCTTAAAGAGGATGATGTACCAGTGGTGCAACAACGTTACCGCATGAATCCGAATTATGCTAGACAAGTGGAGGAATTGGATAAGCTCCTAAAAGCAGGGTTTATTAAGCCAGTGGATCAGGCAGCATGGCTTTCCCCCATTGTAGTAGTTCCGAAAAAATTAGGAAAGCTGAGGGTTTGTGTGGATTATAGGAAGCTGAATGCAGCTACTATAGCTGATCCATTTTCCCTGCCATTTGTAGACACATTGCTTGATGATGTTGCTAGCCATGAAATGTATAGTTTTTAGGATGGATTCTCAGGGTATAATCAGATTAGCATGGCAGAAGAAGACATGGAGAAAACTGCATTCATAACAGAGTGGGGAGCATTTGTGTATACAGTGATGAGTTTTGGGTTAAAGAATGCCCCCCCATCTTTTTCAAAAGCAGCATTCAGAACATTTGAGCCATATCTTACAGATTTCATGAGGATTTTCATGGATGATTTCTCAGTGTTTGGGGAACAATCATTGCATTTGGAGCATTTGAGGAAATGTTTGCAAAGATGCAGGCAAAGATGCAGGCTGTTTAGAATGTCCCTGAATCCATTCAAATGTGCAATAGCAGTCCGCAGAGGAAAGCTGTTAGGACATATTATTTCAGCAGAAGGAATGTTGGTTGATTCCGACAAGATCCGAGCAGTTCAAGAAGCTCAACCTCCAAAGAATCTGAAAGAGTTAATGAGGTTTTTGGGTCAGATTAAATGGCATTGTAGATACTTGCGCTATCTGGCGGATATTTGTGCCCCATTGTCTCATCTCACCAAAAAAGACATTCCATATGTCTGGGGAGAGGCACAGAAGAATGCATTTAAAATTCTAAAGAAAATATTGGTGGTAGCACCAATATTGCAGCCACCAGATTGGTTTTTACCTTTTCATGTGTTTGTAGATGCATCGGATGTTGCAATCGGAGCTGTTTTAATGCAGGAAAAGCAAAAAGGATGGTACCGGCCTATCTATTATGCAAGTAAAATGTTGTCACCAGCTGAGAAGAACTACACAGTGACTGAGAGAGAAGCTTTGGGCATGGTCTATGCATTAAGGAAGTTCAGACACTATCTGTTGAGCAACAAAGTGGTTTTCCATGTTGACCACCAAGCTTTGCTGTATTTGGTGAAGAAGCCCCAGTTGACAGGGAGGCTGGCACGGTGGATGCTCTTGCAGGAATTTGATTTTACTATTATTCATACTCCATGCAAATTACATGCAATTGCAGACTATTTGAGTCGGATTGAGCATGGTGAAGCAGTAGTAGGATTTTCAGATCAGTTATTACCAGATGCCAGTCTCTATGCTGTTAGGACTTTTCAAGCTGAAAACTGGTATGATGAGATGCTGAATTTTTTGCTAGATGGAATGCTGCCAACACACATGACAGCGGATCAGAAAAAGAAGTTTGCTTTGAAGAGCAGACCTTTTCTAGTCATTGCAGGATGTTTGTACAGAAGAGGTATTGATCAGATTATACGCAGGTGTGTGCCTGATGAAGAGCAGGAAGCTGTATTGAAGGAGGCTCACAGTGGCAATGCTGGCGGACATTTCTCAGGAGAGATTACAGGCCGAAAAATCCTGCAGGCTGGTTTATGGTGGCCTCTTGTACTTAAAGATGCTCATAAGTTCTCCAGAGAGTGTCTACAGTGTCAGAAAATGGGACAGCCAGGATCATCGAGACGGATAGAATGCAAGATCATCCAATAATGCCTTTGGAACCATTTCAAAAATGGAGGCTTAACTTTGTAGGACCAATTAAGCCAAGAGCTAGCAGAACAGGTGCCAGGTATATACTAGTGGCTACTGATTATGCCACAAAATGGGTAGAGGCAGTGGCTTTGAGAGACAACAAGGCAACTAGTGTAGCAAGGTTCCTATACAAGAACATAATGACTAGGTTTGGATGTCCTGTGGAGTTGGTCTCTGATCAGGGGACACATTTTTTAAATTCAGTAATTCAGGAGAGCTGACCAGGACTCACATGATGCTATACAAGAAATCACCCCCGTATCATCAGAGCAGGCAAATGGACAAGCGGAGAGTTCAAACAAGATTTTGCTCAAGATTTTGAAGAAAATAGTAGCAGATCACTATAAGGATTGGGATGATAAATTAGATTCAGCTCTGTGGTCCTTAAAGTGTCCACTGGCATGACACCATTCCGATTGGTGTATGGGATAGAAGCGGTTGTTCCCATGGAGTTTGTGGTTCCGACACTGAGGATTTCTTCAGAATATAGATTGTCACTAGAGGAGTCATTAAAGCACAGGTAGGAGCAGCTGTTATACAGTTGGATGAAGATAGATTACTTAGTGCTCTTACAGTGGAGGTGATACAAAAGAGGAGACAAGCATGGATGGCAAGGCAGATCAAGTTTAAAATTTTTCAGAAGGGCGACTGGTTTATGATGTATAACTCAAAGCTGGGACCACATCCTGGTAAGCTCAAACTTAGGTATTTGGGTCCTTATAAAATTACAGAGGATTTAGGGCAAGGCACGTTCCGAATGAAGTGGAGATCATGTCCGCAATGTGTGAAGGGGTGATTTCAAAGGGAGGATTCGAGGCGTCGGAGTGTTTTGTGCTGACATGGCATTCGGGATTTTTAAATTTCAACATGATGGCTTTGATTTGTGTGAAACGTCTAAATCACATCAAAATGAGGATTGGGGGTTTTCGAGTTGCGAAAATAGAATATCTACTTGAATCTCTTGATATGGTAGACAAGACGCAATTTCAAATTAGTAAGTATCCTACTTTTGAGCGGGCCATGCAGAATGTAGCCATAGAAAAGCTGGACCGCTTGAACGAGCTTAGGAGAAGCTTAGCAGTGCGCTAGACATGCCCCAAACCCACAGTAATTCTGTCCCGATGGCAATGAAGAAAGGGAAAGGACATTTTAAGAAAACGGAGGAGGAGATAGTTCAGATAGGGCTAGTTGAGGGTTAGAACAGTCCTGCGGAGATTGAGGATGATGGTGATGAGTAAAAGGCTTGTCTGGACCTAACTAATGGTGAGACAGAAGCTTGGCTAAGGCAGATAAAGCTGTGGGAATTTGCAAATCTTCCATGGGGTCGGAGTGGGAGAAGAATCCGCATGCAAAGGAGCAGTTCGACTACCTGAAATCTACAGGCAGGTTTGTCACACACAACAGATGCAGGTAACACCAGACTATGTAGCAGCAGCATTTCATTTACCTTATACAAAGGATTCTAGTGTCCTAAAAGTGACCGACCAGATGATGAGGGTGGAGTTTGGTTCTCCCGAAGGCACAAAGGGGTATTTCATGGTCAGGAATGCATCTCCACAGAGGCAAGTGCAGTGTACATGGTTTTTATCCAAGGTGTGCATGTTGGTGAACAGTTTGTATATGAGTAAGGAATCTTATGCAATGCTGCACAGTGCAAAAAAAGGATTGAGTATTGATTGGGGTTCTCTTCTCCATGAGAAATTGCAGTTCTATGCAGGGCTTTGGGATAAAAGGAGGCAAGTTTTGGTGGACCGTTTAGCCCCATACATGGCCGGGTTATTTACATATACGGATTGGCTTCATTCCGATCCTACTCATGCAGAGCCGAAGGCATCGATGAAGGAGCCTGTGGATAGTGGAAACCTCAAGAGAAAGCTCCAATACATGGCAGGGTCAAGTATGAAGGCAACTGATGAAGCGGATCTGCTTGGTGCCGGATATTCAAAGCAGGAGGTGTTAGAGGCAATGGCTAAAAAGAAGCCTTCTTTAGTGGTGTTTGATGGAGATAAAGCAGGGGGTAGCAAGCCTGAATCGCGGACATAAGTTAAAGATGCCAAAATGAAAGGGCACTGGCAGATTGGCATTACAGGCTTTAGGGAGTTTTGTACCATCTACTCCTGTAGCACCAGCAGTTCTTCAGATGATCATATTCATAGGGTTGGATGTAGCCATGAGGCCTGAAGAGGCCATCACAAAGTTATACTCAGTACAGCATTATATAAGGCAGCAAGCTAAGCATGGAGAGAGACAGAAGGCTGCTATGGAGGCTTTGGAAAAGCAGGTAGCTAACAATGAAGCAGCAGGATTGGATGACATGCACAAGGAAATAGAGGACTTGAAGGAGCAGAATGTTCAACTCAGGAAGCAACGTAAGGAGGAGTTGTTGGGTGTGCGAAATTCCACAACATTGTTCAGACAGTGGATAGAGGTGTTTAAGCAAGAATGTAGGTTTGAGTGGACTCAGACAATGGACAAAGTGGCAGCAGTTCAAGCAGAGAACGAGTTTTTACAGTCTCGGATTGCTGCATTATCAGAGTTAGAAGGGAAAATCTTGGAAGAGAATCAGGTTCAAGGAGTGATAATAGCAACTGAAGATGTTGAAGTGATGAAGAGAGCAGTGACAGAGCATGCATCAGAATTGTGGGAAGGTTTGCTGTTGAAAATGGAGGAATGGATTTCAAAGCCTTATCAGGAGGTGAAGGCTATGTTTACTTCTAAAGTGGATGATGAATATGTCATGCGGATTAAAGAGCTTGAAGCAGAGAATATGAAGCTGTCTAATCAATTGTTACAGCAGACATTGCAGGAGGTTAAGGATGCAGTTCCAGTGGAATCTGGTGTGTTTGCAATGGATATGCAGATAGGAGGACAAGAGGCATTGTCGCCTGTGGTGGTTGCAGCAGGAGGTGATATGGCTAAGGGTCAGAATTTGATGGTTAGTACATCTGAGGAGATAGAAAATCAGTTTGAATTGGTGAAGACATCAAGACATTTGGCTGATGATGCAGAGATTTTGGGAAACAAATATAGCAACAGAGGATGAAGGGGATGGAGCATTTCAAGAGGGGGATGGTGGTTTTTCTGCTTGATTGTAGGTTCGGTACCTTGGATTTGGTTCCAGGCACTACCGTTTGCTATCAAGTAGGAAGCTGCTATCCTAAATCAATAGAGAATTTTTGTCAGATCAAGGGATTATGGGAAACGGGTCCGCCTAGTCAGGCTCATGCCACCGAGCTATGCCAGTGTTAGGGCTCTACTTACAGTACCATAGATTACTTTACTTTGTTTTAGTTTTCAAGTTTAGCAATTCCTTTTTGTAAGTCTTTTTGCAAAATACCTTACCCGGACTTTCATTATGTCTTGGGGACATTCCGATGAAGGAATGTGGTTATAACTACTTGTAACTGATGCGGGCTTTTAAACAGCCGCACTATTGTGTTTTTGATATGATGAATTAAGGAGTTCCGTCTGCGTTCTGTAATGGCATTCGGACTCATTTCTGTCATCTACATGTGTATTCTGATTTCAGTCTTACTTCTATGAATCCGAATTAGGTTTAGTGAAAGTCTGATTTGAGTCAGGAATATACAGCTACGCTACTCTTGCCTCTACAGCTTCCAGTTGGGCCTCTTTCTAGTGGAGTGTCTCCTCGGTTATCTCCCAGTAGCGTTGGAATTTGAGATGTGTCTTGCTAAAGGATTTTTTCGTGGCTGTACCTTATTACTAGAAGTCTTTGGCTACGGTGGCTGCGGCTTGGGCACTAGAGACAGCAGGTCATTGGTATCCCTCTATGTTGCTTCCTGGGCTACTTGGAGATGGTGGTGGAGTTCTGAAATGGTGGAGAGAGAATTAATCAAATGCTGCTCCTTCTCATCGATGACAATTGCGAAAGTGAAACTAGTTTAAACAAAAAACAAACAAAACACACACACACACACACACACACACACACACACACACACACACAAGAAGATAACCTCGCCATATGCAATCTAGGTAGGACTTTTAGCTCTTAGTAGTGATGGAGTCTTAGGATCGCAACCTTGATCTCCATGGGATGGGACCTTGTGGCCAAAAATTTATCAATAAAGGGCTTTAAAAAAACCATCGTTGTAGAGGTACTTAGCGGTTCTTAGATACTTTGGAGTGCAGCAGTGGTGAGGCAATAATGTTGGAGTATAGTTGCACGGAAACATCATCTCCTCTACGAGAATCTTGAGCACAAGTTTTCATGAGGTGAGTGACATGCCTTGCCCACGCAATTATGAGCTATGTCATGAAAGATTGGCTTCTCGGTTGAGCTATTTTATGCTCCCGAGTGTGGTTGGGCAAAGCCCCATGACCTTGTTTTGTTCCTGAACTCTTTCTATGGTGCAAGGGCTTTCTAGGTGGTTCTTCTTTACCAAACTGATTACGCAATAGTGGTCGCAATATGTTCCCTCTTTTTTATTATATATATGAGGGTCACATAAAACTTACAAGATGTAGGTTTAGTTCAAATGTGAAATCATGCTTCAAAACAATGGACAATTTTTGATTGGGAGTTATTCACCCTATTGGGATAGTGTTAAAAATGGCTGACCTAATGAGGTCCATGTCTCCTAAGACACTAGCCCCAATGTTGTTAACCAAAGTTAGCCGCATGGCTAGCTAGTCTTGCTTGGGGAACTCTAGCTCAAGGCAAGCGGGTTCCACTATTGTTTTTGTTACAACAGCATCATAAAGGTCACCTTTATGTACAAAGATATATACACTTGCATGCTTATGGCCTCTTTTGCTTTAGAGGGGAATGCCCTTTGTTTTTCATTTTCTACCTCTTATTTCTCCTCCTTTTCTTTATGTATTTGTTGATAGAGCATGTCCTTAGATAAGAGGTCTATGGTAGCATTTTTTAAGCTTGCATTGAAATATCCTTCCATCTCAACTCCATCCAAGGTTGTGCCTTGAGGAGAAATTTGTGTGAGTCAGTAGGGACCTTGGCATTTGTACTTGAGTTTTTATTTGGTATTCTTGACACTATACATGAGTACCACATCACCTAATTTCATGGATTTTTCCTTAAGTTGGTTGTCAAACCAATTGCCTTGTGCTATAGTCTTTCAACCATCAATCCATAAGCGAATCACAATCTTTACTCACTCAGTTGCTCTAAGGTAACTAACCTCTCTATGAGGGGGTTTCCTTTACGATTATGTCTCACTACAGTTTGAAGGCTTGGAACTAAGAGTTCCATTAGCATGACTAAGGTGTTTGATTGAATGTGTAGGAACTCTGCCACTTCATTAATAAAAAGTGTTCTATGATCGCTCACTAGATCTAGTGGTAATTGAAGTGAGTAAACACATTTTGCATAATCTATTAGTGTAGGTTTATTAGCCTTAGCCCACTTGGTGAAGTAGCAGGTGGTGACTATGATAAAGCATGCTTAGGTTCCCTTAGCATGATTGGTGGTGCCTAATGGGATCCATAAAGTCTAAGCCCCATTTTTAAGATGATTGCTCCAAGATTACAAGGGTTAGGGGCATGCGATGCTTGTCTTGGACCATGGCAAACATTTATCATTCAAGGTAATGTTTAACAAATTTTGTTGCATCCCCAAAGAGTGTAAGACATCATATGCCATGACTTAGAGAACCTAGAGAACTTTATGGGTTGTGTCCTCGACAAGTGTGCTCCACCTATGCCTACCTATGATAGAATAGGCCCTCTTATGTACGGTCACAGAGTCATCTTTATGAATGTATTTCCTCATGATACCGTCTTGACCCTTCTTGTATAGCATTCTGACTATAGGGGACATCTTTCTTAATGAGGTGTCTAGCTTTATTGTGCTTCTTGATGGGATAGTCTATTGGAAATCCATTGCCTATAAGAAGTTGGTGATGTCTTCACTTCATTCTAATACATGGTCAATAAGAAACAAAGGAGAATCAGGAAGATCGTCTTCCACTCCTAGGTTCTCCATTCTAGTGGAAAGGTGATCAGCACACGGACATGCATTGATGATCCCTTTCTCACTATGATGGTGAAGTCAAATTTCAAAAGTATTAGCAAGGCATGATGGGTCGATAACCTAATTTTGTAGCCATGAGATAATGTATGTATTTCTTTACAGATTCTTCTAAAAAAGCATCTTTATCTCATTAATATCATCATCTCTATCACCTATCACTATCACCTGTGACAATTAGATCATCAATATATATGATCACTAGAACAATCCCCTGCCAGTCTTTTTCACAGAGTGAGAAATGAGCTTTGGATATTTGAATCAATAGTAAATAAGATACTGTCCTATTTTTCCTAACCATTCTTGCGTGTTGCTATCTTGTCTAACCTTGATCTCCTGCTGATTTCAAGCTATTCAAGGCTGTGTGCAACCTCAAACAAAATTGGGGTGTGCATGGTCCTCATATTTTGGTGGCTACACCAAAATATTTTGGGGTGTGCATGGTCCTCATATTTTGGTGGCTACACCATGTAAAGATCCTCCTATAAATTACCATTTAGAAATGCATTCTTTACACCCATCTATAATGTAAAGACCATCCCTTAGCTACAGCCATAATAATAACTTCTCTCTCATGGTTGCTATCCTAGCAACTAGGCTAATTGTCTCCTCATAGTCAATGCCATATGTTTATACAACCAATTGCCATCCTAGCAACAGGGCTCCTCATAGTCAATGCCATATGTCTATACAACCAATTGCCATCCTAGAGGGCTCCTCATAGTTAATGCCATATGTCTATGCATATCCCTTGATAGCCAATCTTGGCTTATACCTACTGCAAAAAGACCCATATGAATTGTACTTCATTTTTAAAAAACACACATCTAACTTTCTTCTTCTCCTTAGGCAAAGGAACCAAATCACATATCTTTTTGCAGCTAATGTAGCCATCTCTTTATCCATGTCATCTTCCCAATGCTTATGTCTGAGTGCCTCCTCAAACATGTGGACTATCTCTCATGAATGGATTTCACCATATATCCATATGATGAGCTATATACCCATCATACCTCAACCTATTAATAGGATATCTAAACTAATCCTACTAGGCGTGCGTACACCTAGATCACTATGTAGTGTTCTCGATCCTGCTTAGGATTTTTTTACACCATGCGTAATGACTATTGGGATGATAAACTCTTGTTTAAATCCACTAGAGTCTCCATTAACAAAGGAGTAACGTGTTGAACATCAAGAATTGATGCCTTGTTTTTTCCCTTACATGATACATGTAAACTTGTTGAATTTTCAGCACATGTAGTACCACCATGTGGTATGCCAAAATGCTTAACATTCCTATCTCAACGTGCTTGACCAAGGTCTCACAATAGAGTCACTGCTAGAGGAGTCTCATGGTCCACTGAGTGCTTGTGATTTTGATGCTTTGACCACCCATCTGATTGTTTGCTTCGGCCTCCTTAGAATTCTTTATTAGCATATATTAGCTACTCATTTTATAAAACACAACATCCTTGCATCCTTGCTCAGTTGCACCTCTCATATAGTGGGGTTATAGCATCTATATAACATTTCTACTCAAGGGAATAACTAACAAATATACATTTTTTGCCTTGGGATCTAACTTACTTCTCACCTTATCTAGTATGTGTATATAAGTAATGTACTCAAACACTTTTTACCATTGAACTTTTCAAGGGAATAAATAGTGAATATACATTATTTTGCTTTGGGATCTAACTTAATTCTCACCTTATCTAGTATGTGTACATAAGTAATGCACCCAAACACTTTTTGATATTAAACTTTTGTTCAAGCATCATACCATGAACTACTACAGAGTGGGCATTGAGTTCATGTAGTTGCTACAACTTCAGTCCAAAAATAGTGAGGCATCTCATTCTCACTCATCAACGCATAACTTATGAAATGCACATGTTCTTCCTTTCTATAACCCCATTTTGTTGTAGGGTATACCTACATGTAAACTGTATCTTTACCCATTTTGTTGTAGGGTATACCTACATGTAAACTGTATCTTTACCCTATGCTCTCTTAGATAATCATTGAACTCATTGAAGAAATATTATCCCCCACTATTGAAATTAGGGATTTTACATGCATGACTTTATATTTCTCTACCCCATAGCTTTGAAGCTCTAAAAGAAAGTAAACACTTCACTCTTCTCTTTCATGAAGTATACCCACATTTTTCTAATGTGATCAACATCAATTCAAGCCACATAGTAGTGGCATCCTCAATTGTTTGATGCTAGCTTAGTTGGTCCCTAAACATCTGATTATACCACATCTAAAGTCTTTGACTTACATTCTTATCATTCAAATTATCACGCTTTTTGCATAGTTTATGCATTCCATCCACCTTAAACTTTGGTAAACCTGTAATAATAATGTTTTGGGCCTACATATTTGACATGTCCAATATGTTTATGCAAAATATCAAATGTTTAAAAGCACACATGTACCATATACAAACATTATAGCCTTCACACTCCAAGCATTCTTACATCCAATGTAAACTTTACTATCTTTCCCTTTATAACCAAATGGCACTTGAAGTCTTCCACACAACATCTTCACTTGCACATGCTACAATCAATTTCCCAATAGAAAATAGGTTCTTTGTTATGTTTGCCATATGAAGACTCAACAAGATACTTCAATTTTCCATCCTACATAGATAGAGGGACTATCTCAACATGCATAATAGGGTGATGTATTATCGCCCGTTTTTACATAATATGCTTTTTCTAAATTTATCAATTCTCTAAACTACTCACCACTGTTGATCATGGGTTAAAGGCACTAGAGTCAATATACCATACATCTCTTGAATTTGGTGCATCTACAATTATTGAACTAAGTATATGTAACATCACAAATGACTACTCACTTTTATCTTCATCTTATTTACTTGAAGATGCATGGTTCCCTTGCTGAAACTTTCTACTTTTTTAGTCATTCTACTTTTTATAGTAGGCCTTTATTGTATGCCCTAGTTTGCTTTAAATAATAGCATTTATGCTATTTCCACTTTGATGTTTTTGCCATCCACCTCGGCTTCTTTAGCTTCCCCTACCTCTAGAGTGGCCTCTTTCACCTATTTGTGGTTGAGAGTCCTATTGTTTTTCTCCATGAGTCCTATTTCCATATCTACTTGCACCCCAATCTCTAGATGAGGATACCTCTAACTTTACCTATGTCTCCAAGTAGAAGGCCTTCTCTTGCATATTCTCGGAAGATAATTTACTCTCGAAATTCATTTCCTCAGTAATCAAAAGGGCTATATGCTCTTGAAAGTTAGGGGAAATTTCCCAAGTCTTGATAAAATCTCAAAATTGCTTTTAATATTTTCCTAGCTCATTCAATGTGACTACTATCAAGTCATTAGCGAAGCCAATAAAGATCCGTCTCCATGCGGAGAAGATGTCTCTTAGGGCTTCTATGAGGTTTTCTCCTTCTTGGCCAGGTAATTGTGGGCAACACACAGAGGTTGGTCCTTCACGGAGGAGTCCTCACTAGATACATCACTAGCTACTCCTAGATCAAAACTGTTGTTGTCCAAGAGGGATGCTGCACTAAGCATGAATAGGGAGGTTATTTTCATCCCATCCCAACTATGCAAATCTTGTTCTAAGCTTTTGTGGAAGAGTTTCCACAGGTTCCAAGACATGGACCCAATCCTCATAGTTGCCATGCTCTTAAAAGAGAGGTTCACAATCCTAGTTCTCATCTTCACTATCCACAACAACTTGTTGCAACATTTACAGATGTTGATTGAAGAAATTCATATAGTTGTGTTAGACTTATTGGCAAGAATGTATGAGTCTTCCCTATCTTTAGGTCTATCTTCAAGGAATGGTTTTACCTTTGCATATATAGATGTGATTGGTTAGGTCAGTCATGAACCAACCTTGCTTCTCTCATGTAAGCCTTTCATCGTTATGTATGACCCTCTTCTCTCAAAATCTATTTCCACAAATGTGTGGAAGCTTAGTCCAAAGGTCTTAATCGTTGTTGCAGGAGGCCTATGGGTTTGGTTGTGTTCCCATTGTCAAGCTTCACTACAAGGCTTGTGCCTATGTGAGTGGTGGGCTATCCCAAGCCTCCCATCACTCCTTTGGTGATTATACTGACACCAACACCATCACCTAAGACCATGGAGACCGTAAGTTCCTTGTACATGATAGGCAACACGACGTTAATTTCATTGCTTTCAAAATGGTGTCCCAACTTGTTCATAGATACTTTTGGATGCTTTCATTTTGTATATGGAGAGAGGGTGCTCAATGGGGCATGGTTCATCCTCCTCCTCCTTGATTTCAATTTCAACTATGTGGGCTCTTAAATTCCTCATCCTCCTCCTCCTTGATTTCAATTTCAACTATGTGGGCTCTTAAATTCCCATTCATCTAATCCAATAAGTCTCTCCAAAGTTATAAATTTACTTACAGAAGGAGAACTTACATTAGTTCTCCTTCCTTATAGAAGGAGAACTTATCAAAACTCAGACCTCTAAGGGACAAGAAAACTATGAGGCTTGCTATGTCCCACATGCACAAAACTCACACTCACTGGGCTTATACTCACTTTGTGGTGGGCTAGGACATGTTGATGTGTAAGGTATGTGCATTTATCCTTCCCTAGGAGCCAATGCCTCTGAAAAGGATGAGATAAAACCGATCACCTTAGAGGAAATTTGTTGGCTAAGGTGACCCATGGAACACAAATTTTCACCTCCCATTGAGTCCTCACTACATCTAACAATGTGGAGCTTGGTTGGATTGGTTCTAGAGGGTAGAGGCTCTAGAAAAGGCTTTGTTTGTGGCCTCTTAAGATTTGATACAGGTTTTTGTGAGGCCTTGGAAAAAGTATGAGGTTCCCTCATTCGTTCTATGGTTGTCTCTCTAGGATAGGTTCTGGAATATGCTAAATTAGGGTTAAAGGTTCATACTTGGCCGCTTTCTCTAACACCCACTCTAGTTCATCCTATACCTTCCTCACAAGCTCTTAGGCGTTTTTCATTATCTCTTTCTTGAACAACACGGAGATGGGTTTCTCCTTGAGTTTATTTGGAAGATTCTTGTAGTCTATGGGTTTCTTTTCTTTCAAAAGAGTGGGTTTAAGGCGAGACATCATTGGCTATCTCTACAAGGGAGGTAGTTTTGGAGCTCTCATCCTAACCACTTTTGATGCCCCACAACATCATTACCCTTGATAATTGATCATCGTGCATTGCGTTTGTGTGTGCTCTTTGAGGTCTTCTTTTTCTTGACCTCTAGTTCTAGTTCATTAGCCTTTTTAGGGGGCTACTACAACTTTTTGGGCTTGCACCTTTGGCTCTTTAGTTGCATATATCGAGGTCAAAGCTTGAGCTTTCTACTTCTTCCTTAGCAATTGCCTTCCACTTGGTTTGGAGCCTTGTATGAATATGTCCACCTTGTACACTTAACAAGTTAAGGCTCGTTCGAAGTGGCTGATGCTCCTTCCATTGGGGTGATTGTCACTATGTGGGGAAAATCTTTGAAGGCATGTTAGAATCCATTTTTGTAATATGTGCCTTCATATGGAATGAAATTGGGGTTTAGCAGTGGATTTGGGGATGGAGTTGGGGTAGGTACTTGGTGTGAGACGGCCCTATTATGAGGACACTCAGCAACATTGTGCAGGCCCTTATAATGGAAACATTGAATCAATGACTTTTATATACCATATCATTGAGGTATTTTTCTCTTTGTTGCATCGTGGCCTCAAACAAAGAGATAATCTACGGCTAGAGGTTGCTCAGGATACCCATATGAATCATACTACTCATATGACTCATAACTCTCCTATTCTAGACTCTCTAAGTCCGAGTATGAGAGATATAATCTATGGTTAGAGGTTGCTCAAGATACCCTTATATGAATCATACTACTCATATGACTCCTCATAGCTCTCATGTTCTCTAATCTCTCGCGTACTATTATACTAGTGAGGTTCCATAAGAAACTGAGTGGGGTGATAATATCAGAGGTGGGTATAGTATTGGCAGAGGTTTGTACATACCTTCACCGTAGGTTTTAGTATGTAGACACTGGACCTTGTTCCTATTGAGAAGCATTTGGTATGGATAGTAGGGCTAGTGGTGGCTTTAAAATTGAGAGCATACATTGTGGTGCCAGGATTCCCTAGTACCAAACTATCTACTATAAATATGTTGCCTCGCAAAACTCATTAAAGATGTAGTGTCAAGACTTGTAGTGTCTATTGTCTCATCTCGCAACAACACTCATCAAAGATGTAGTGTCAAGACCTATAGAGATGGTCATGAAGCCTCTTTCTCTTAAGACCAATCATAAATCAATCAATGAGTGATAAGTTATCTAGCCTCTCTTGGGAACTACATCTGATGTGGAGATACTTAGTTCTAGCAATAGTCCCACATGGTTTCACCCTCCACCTACTTGAGGCTATAGATCTATGTAATTGGGCTCCATATGGCTCCACTGAAAAGAATCCCACTATGAAAGTGTGTCTCAAGACCTTGTAGCTAGCATTTTGTAGTCAAGTGGGTTTAGGGACCTAAACCACTTGCTTGCTTTGCCTTCAAGGCAAAATCCAAATGAGCTAATCTTGATGGGATCCATCCGATGACCTCATAAATTTGATCAAACTTCTCTAGGTACTAAATGGGATCTCTAGTTCCATCGAATTTGGTCATCATCCTTGAGATGTGGATTGGCTTGGTTTCCCATCTCTGAGCCTCTAGGTGCTATCTTGGTCACAATCCCCCTTTCGATTTCAAACACCATCCTAAGCATATCTTCTGTATATTTAGGTGGCAGGGGAGCATAATAAGGAGGTAGTTTCATGAAACCACCTCCTTATGTGTGGGATCTCTTACCCTACGGGGTTGGACTATGTAGTTTTCCAATGGTACTTGTCCTCTAGTGGTCTAGCTTTGAGGCTGTAAGCTTGCGACGATAGATGAGGAAACATTTTACGAGTGCCCTTACGGAATCCTCTATGATGAGGTATTCCCTGATATTTGATCCTCGCCCCTCCTTGTGTTCCTTGTTCCTCACATCAACAAATGGAGAAGAACTAGAACTTGGTTCCATGGTAAAGGCACTTCTATAGTGGGATTTTGTGGATAATGGGAATTGTCCTTACGTTATGTGCACTTGTTGTTATGTGTAGCTCTTGTCCCTGGTGGTATATCAAAAGAGACATGTCTCGATTTCCATAACTTTGATTATTAGATTGCTTTGCTAGGTGGTCATGATCAGCTTGGGATAAACTCACCAGCTCACGATTGACACCAAATGTTTGAAACATTGTGGCATGGGACATTGTTTGACCTCTTCCTATGGTGGAAGCAAACCTTGAGGTTCCTAGTCCGACTCCTACTCCTTCACACTGAAGCAACAAACCCAAAGATAGGGTGGTTGAACACCTTCTTCATAAAATTTAAAGTGCTATTGACAAAGCCAGTTAGTGAATCAAGAGTTTAGAGACTCTTGTTTTCAATGTTTCTCCACTCACATCCATGTTTATTGACGCATTTTTCTCCCAAATCTCCTCGCTTGAGGTGGATCTGAAGGAATCTAGCCTTCTTAATAGGGGAGCACTGTATTGAGTGCTCCTTGTTACTTGGGATTCGAAGGCTTGATGGGTTTGATGTGTTGACTATATGGTTATTTCAAACAACTATGTAGATCGGGTTCGCATCAAAGTCCCTCCAAAAAAAAGAGAGTCAAATAAAGCAAAATGAAAAGTGTTGAGGTAGTGTGTTGGAGTTTTCACCAAAGGAAACTTCTACATGCACACCACGTGCAATATATACATTGGCACTACATTTAATAGACATATAACACCATCCTTTCACAACCCTAAATTGAGCCACATCATTGATAACCCTTTACCTACATCCCTGGATAGGGGGACCATGGCATGCATAAGCCTAGCCCATGCTACGACCCATCGCCTAGAGAACTCTCAACCTTAGCATGTAACCTCTATGCTTCGACTCTAATTCACCACCACCACAACCTTGCCCTCATCAACATATTCACTATGAAGAAGCTTCGTCTCTCAGCATCACGATATGAGATCCAGACATACTCTCATATCGCTTCAAAGATCCAAACCACCATCTACCCATGCAATCATTCCATGGTGGTCCTAGTGCTTGTTCTGCCAATCACAGTGTGTGGACCACTTCTACCAACTACCTAATGTTGAAGGGTCTAGCCACATCATCCTGAACCAACGAAGGCCTAGCATAAAGAACCTCTACATCGCCTATCACTTTTCATGGTGCCTTGGCACACTACCTAACTACTACCAATAGGGCCACCTCAAGCTTCCTACCATTTCTCCCTACATTCGAATGGTGAATCGATCCGAAACTATAACACTTAACGTCAACAATCGACAACTTCATAGCGTATCATGGACCATCCACTCGTATTCACCCTAGCAATAGCTTCACCCATCGATTCGGGTGATGTAAGGATGTGGTCACCAAATCGAAGGGGGTTATGTTAATCATCGGTAAGTTAACATGGTTTCATCCGCTCGACCTACAATAAGATACTTTGACATCTTACCCACGCAAACAAACACTTATCCTTTGTAAGATAGTGCTAGAACATGTTAAGTGGCCTTACCCTAAGCTTAATGTCAAATATGAAAATCCTATGAACTCCATGTACATAGTTGCTTAAGAGTAATAATAGAGGTCAGATCATTTTTAAGTTTGACCGGTATAGTGTGAAAATTAATCATTTGTATATATAAGCCATTTTTTATAATAAGTAATACATAATCAATAGTTTACTTGTGAGCTTTCTTTTCCCTCTTTTTGCTTGCTTGTGTGATGCCATTGAATCTTGCTTGCTTGATGGATGCATGCTAGATAGGTTTAATTATCAGTTATCTTCTTGTATTGCTTCCCCTTCATTCCCCGCCTTTTTGTGAGAAAGAAGCATCGTGAAGGACCACCTCTTTTTGCTCCATCTAGACATAGAGAGCTCTTCCTTCACCCCCTTAGCAAAGGATCATTCCAATATGACAACGGAGTGAGGACACAACGGACGAGCTAGCATACCCACATAGAAAAGTTGCAATTTGTGGCTCTAAAACAAGACCCAACAATGCATGCTTCGACAAAGCTAAGATAAGCCATTGACTTGAACACAATAGCACACACGAACAGAAACAATGAACCCTACAAATAGCAACTTGGAGTTTCTAAAGCAAACAGCAACCTCAACAAAGGACCTTTGGCAAAAACCTTCACGCGAGTCTCCATACATTTGTCACCACACAAAACGAGAACAAAAACAAGGGTACCTTATCTTTATTTTTTAAGGGTGGGTTCACATGCATCAATGTTGAAGCATGCCAAAACTTTCCTTTGCAACGAGTGCCTTGGCGTCGTCACCCAATAAGGCCTCCTGATACTCAACAAAATGAATACTCCATTTATCTGCTCAAACGAACAAATCAACAAACTCAAGGACGAAAAGGCCATACTCAAGGGGTGACTCCACAAAATGGAAGATCGCCTTTCGACTTTGAAAAGCAAGCCGACTTTAGATAGCCAGAATACAAAGGAGATCATTGCCAAGGTAAAGGGACAGGTTACGGAAGATGTGAAAGAGAAGGTAAGGGGAGGCCTGCAAGAGAAGGTAAGGGAAGACCTGCAAGAAACATTTGGTAACATACAAGCGGTTTACAAGTGAAATTGAGAAAAATAAACAAAGGGAATTAGTGGCCCTCAGGTGCTCACCTTTGCTATCAAAGGAAATATGGTAGATATCCTTAAGCAACATGGTAGATATCCTTAAGCAATCAAGGAAACTGAAGGGTGAATTACATGAAATTAACCGAAATTAGCCGCTCATCCAGTGACACTTGTCCAATCTGGCATTGTTGTGCATGCCGCATCTCCTTGTGGCATAGTAAATGAACACTATGACTTCTTTTTGGTTTGGTTTTATGTTTCTTTTCTCCTACCATAGATTCATCACATAAGACATTTTTGGTTTGGTTTGATGTTTCTTTTCTCCTACCATAGATTCATCATAAGACCTTCATGGTCTTCATCTATGTATTTATGTATTTGGTCCCATGGGCCAGTTGGCTTTCTGTAGACGTTTAGAGAACTTTCATTGTTTCTTTCTTTCTCTCACTTTTAGCATTGGAAGCCCTATGGAACCTCTGCTCTCCCATCTTCATGTTGCCCTTGATCCCCAACGATAATGAAGCACCCCCACCCTATGGCATGGATGCATGCTTGTGATTTAAGACCTCACCCACTTGGAAGTTCATGTGTGCGAGCCTATAGCGGCTAGTGTGGCTCAATAGTGCCTTTGGAGTTGTTAGAGGTTATGGCCCTACCTTCTAATCTTCATGTTGCAACCATTGTGTTTGCAATGGCTTCAAATATCCAAACATCATTGTAGCCATGCCGGAGTTATCAACTATAAACACCACAACGCTAATCATGTCTATCTAGGAGCCAAGAAAGAAGAGATTGACTAACACACACCCCGCCACGGGGCTTTTCATGGCATGAAAAGAAACTCTTTAAAAAAAACAATGCTAGTGGAAAAGAAAGCTCTTTAAAAAAAAATGCTAGTGGAAAAGAAATGCACAATCAAAGAACAAGCCAATAGTTTGTGAAATGAAGTAGCAAGTTGTATGTGTTTGCTAGCATCACTTATGTATTTAGTCCCCATTTTCCATCTAGATGTCAAGGTTTCATCAAAATATCTTTCGAGAGCTTTTTTAGTGTGTTTTTTTCCAAAAGCATTAAACTATGCTTTTTTCTGCAACGTTAAACTCTATTTGTGATTTTCATGACATTGGAATCTTTCAAGATAATCTCATGTTTAACCTCCCATCTGAATCAACAAGAGCCCATCACATCTGACGTGAATATTGAAGTCTCGTGTCAAGTGAAATTTCATGACCAATCGAATTGCAAGCTAAGAAGCCTCGCATTGTCTACTTGAGGACAACGTTTCAAGGCTTGGAGAAGGTTCATCGTCAACAACGGCAAGTGGAACAACAAACTTTATACATGACAAAGATGATCAAAGACAAAGCATGTCTCCTATACAACAGAAGATAGAGTTCTCCTTCATATTTCTCCTAGGAAAAAGACCATACACGAACAGACAGAAGTATTGTTGTAGCCAAAACGATGAACTTATTTAAAGAGCGTAATGTTAGTTAACATGTTATGCAAGGATTTTATAAGAGATTTCTATATTCAAAAATTAAAACATCCACTCTGTTTCATACAATAAGCCTCAAAATACCAACAAGCACACTTCTAGTAGCATTTTGTTCCCATGTACACTTCTAATAGCATCTTTGTTTTATGTATAGGAATTAAACTTTCTTCCTGTAGTCTTATGTTCTTCCATAAAGATGTCTATAATTCTACAAAGTAATACACGATTAAATTGTCAAAACCTGTTGGTGTCCTGTGAACATGGATTGAATAACAGAGACTTGTGAGATTTTCTAACATAATACATATGATTTCAGCAACTAGGCTAGCTAGATCATGCTCATTAAGAGTGTTAACGCACTCTCAAATGTGTGCGTCTCCCTACTGCTCTTTCAAACTGCACATGAGAGACCTCACGCACTGCTGCTCAAGCATTCTTGCCACCTTTTAACACACAATAGGAAACTACTCAAGCATTTGGGAGTTGACAACACCTTATTTCGTTAAATATTCTCTCATCTTGTTCAAAACTTTGGCTCGAGGTATCACTTTTCTCATGGACAACAATGATCCTTCCTTCTGCAGAACGTCGTGCCAAACCAAATTACTTTGTTAATACACCACTATAAAGCTCAATGGACTCAATGTATTATTTAACGCAACTAATGAGAGCCCTTTGAACAAACTTAAGTTTTGCAAACAACCAAACAATACCCAAAGCCCTTCCATACATGACTAGGAGCACAATACACCACTTTAAAGCTCAATGGAATTGATGCATTACAGAGCCCTTCGTACAAACCTAAGTTTTGCAAACAACAAAACAATACCCAAAGCTCTTCAATACATGACTAGGAGCACATTATAATAATTGGAATATAAAACAATGGAGGTTATGATCCACACACACTCATCAATTCCCTTCAACAGCAAAGCTTTTTAAAGTTGATACATCATGATATCAAAATATTTTCCCATGGATGCATGTGAAACTTGGACAAACTGTGTATGAAGCCTGATGAACCCACTGAGCTGGTGCCCCCTGAAAGGGGGGCGGACAGAGTAACATGTTCACAAGCAGACATGGCTGCTGACAACTTGGTCCCCCATAAATCATAATTGGCAGAGATTTTGATGTCCAGCATGCCCCAGCGGCCCATGAAGCTGACACCAACTTAAAAGTGCACGTTTCAACACTGGAACCTGCATTCGTAGTGTGAGAGGCTCATATTCAGCTACTTGACAACTTTTAAGGGACTGTTCCCACCATAATGTGAGACAAAGGGTTGGAAAAGCTGCAGCAACTCTGGAAGCCTGCAGAAGTTGCCACTACGGAAAAACCACCGATGGTATTTTGGACACCACATAGGAGGGCAGTGCAGAAGTAACAACACCCACTTACCCTCCCCAAAGAAAAAAACTGCTGGGCCAGTGGTATTTTTGGACGTCACAAGAACAGGCCCTAAACTATGTCCTGGGATGAGGGGTCCGAAATCCCCCAACGAGGAGATGCTTCTGAACCCAGCATTATCAGTCTCAGTATCAAAAACAGGTCTAGCTTGACTCTTTAACAATACAGCTTCACAAACTTTATTATAGTTCTTACTTCTGGCTACAGTCTTCACAAGTGTTTACTTGCTTTCTGTAGGCAACCCCTTTGTAGAATCTAAAAGTTCACCCAGAATTAGAAAATCTGCTTTGTCTATTCTCTACGGCCTTCAAAAAGTCCAATTAAGATGAATTTTGGGGGGCACATAGAATTCATCTAGAGACTATAATGCACCTTGCAGAAAACCATAAGCAATTTTAGGTATGTCATAATTATGTTGAGCTTGCACTCCCAACACAACCGGAGTACATAAGCACTTGTTCCTCTCAAAAGTTATCATAAAGGCCTTCCTGCTCCCAGACATCCACCAGGAAATCAACCATCTCCTGTAACAACAACACATTACAACAGAATGTGAATCTCCAACCTGCTAAACCATGGTAGCTCCAATGATCTCTAAATGCTCAAAAAGAGTATTTCAAAAGAAAAGATGCAGGTAGAGGAGACCGTCAGAGGAACCGGCCAAGGAAATGGTCGGCTAGTTGCAAGCAGGTCGTCATATGTAGTTATCCAGCTGCAGTAGCCCATTGCAATACTTAGGTTTATGTGGTGGTAAAAGAACATAGGATAGCAAAGAAGCAAAACAGAAAAAAGAGAGCGCACAATGTTCCAGAACATGCCTTAACACCGGCTCGCGGGGCTCTTGTGATCGTGGCTCTTGCCTGTTCCCAACCCACTCTCTCCTCCTCTCTTGCCAAAGTATCAGTGCTGCAAGGAACACTATAAAGTGTAACTGCAATGTTTATTGCAGAAAGTGGTTGTTTGACAATGTATATTATACAATGACCATGGATACTCTTGTTAGCAGCTGACTGCTATGAACAGAATGCAACCTGAAACCTTGTGGCTCATAAGCACACAAAGATATGTGAGACTGAGCACATCTTGCCTTCTGATCCTATATATATATAATATATGTATGTGTATATATGTATGTATGTACGTATATATGTACATACATATATGTATGTATATGTGCATACATATTCGTATGTATACATATATCTGTATGTATACATATGTACATATATATATACATACAGATATGTATATCTGTCTGTACATTTGTGTACATAAACATACACATCTCTATGTATACATATGTACATACAGATATGTATGCACAACTGTATGTACACATGTACATTTATCTGTATACATACATATATGTATGTATATGTATCATATGTACATACATCTGTGTGTACATATGTATACATGCAGATAAGTACGAAGTTACATATGTCATACATGCATCCATATACATATATAAAAGAGAAAGAGAGAGAGGGTTGTTAAGCCAAAACGCAATGTAAACAACCATACTTAGGCCCTTTACTATTAAGTCATCACTAACCAGCATAAGAATTGCCCCACTGATGATGTAAACCTTGAATCATAGACAAAAAAGACCTAACCATTGCTCACCATGATTGACAAAATCTGTGCCGTTGGCATTATTGTTCGATATTGTACTGTCATGGTTATGGCCAGCACCAGTTATGGATGGAGTGCTTCGTTGAGATGATCTGGAATTTGCAAAATTATTGTCCATCTCATCAGAGCTGGTAGCCCACCACTCTCTACGCGAGATACTGTTACCTCGCAAATCTCTTCTTGAACTGTGCCTTCTTGAATACCGTTCTACAACTGCATCAGATGAGGTTCTTGCGCAACCTCCGACACAGCCACTGCTCTGTTGGAAGCCCCAACATATGAGCCAAATAACTCTCTTTAAATCATACAAATCTAAAGTTTGACAGGCAAATATATCAAAGAAAAATGTCAAGGTATGCATGCAATCATACATACAAACACATACATGCATGTGGGCACTAGTGCACTCAATCATACATACATGCATGCCGGCACTCATGCATGCAATCATACCCACACAAACATGCATGCCGGCACTCATGTATGTGTGCACAGAAGCACTTTGCACGCGCACACGCACACAAGCACATGCGTGTGTGAAGAGCATTGAACATACCAATTTTAAGGACTTCAAAAAGAGAAACAAGTTATGTTCACAAAAGACAGACCCCATGCATGCGAATTGATCAGAAATGACCACTATGTGACCCAAAGAACATGTACGCCCATCAATATGATCCTGCAATGGTTTCATCGTCAAAGAATCAAGTTGCTTAACCACATGAAAGATGAATGATTCAGATCATCCAGAAGTTCCATCTTCTGCTTGTATGTGAACAGTTGAACTCTGCAAAACACACACACAAAAGCGCACAAGTTATTTTTCTGTTAATGTCCCCAACTTTTTATCAAAACCAATGCCCAAGTTCAACCTCATAGCACATACTATGGCACAAGTGTTCCACAGCAAAAAGTCCAACAACAACTAACAAATATGCTTAGTTGTGCTGTGTCTGCTGCTTTAATTATGGCAGATGAAGTACTATAATTTTGAGAGTTTCAGCCTAGTGCAAAGGGCCATCTGTGACATCCATCTCTAGATGGCTCAGAACAGAAAATTTGCAAGTATTCAGTCCCATACAGCTAACAGCCAACTTCTGTCAGGGACAGGCTAGGTGCTTTTACATGTGGATGAAGGTGGGATCAGGTTCAGGCTGGTGGGAAGACAATTTGGGCAGCTGGCAGGCTGAACACGCAGCTTGGACAGCACACCCACAGGCAGGCAGGTCGGGCAGCACGTGTGAGCAGGAAAGTGACCCACAGACAGGCAGCTTTTGTGTGTGTGTGTGGGGGGGGGGGGGGGGGTTGATGTTCCAAGCAACTTAGACCAGTGCTAGTGTCTATATGGATGATTGTTCAGTTTCCATTGTCTATGCAATCCAAACATCAGTTCAATTGTGCTGATTAAATTGCTTCCGCAAGGCCTACCTACATTGGTATCAAACAAAGGCGTCGAAGGGTCGATTTGCGATTAAAGAAAACCAACATGGAGGGATCATTGAGTGAAACACTTTGAAGACGAGCCGTCGCACGGCGAGGAGGGGAGGAGATGGCTGCCCTTCTTCAGATCATTTAAAAATGCAACAAAAGGAATCAGAACGAGTAGCCACAAAAGAGGACATTGTTTAGAAGACGAAATTGAAACTTGAAAGTCAACACAGACAACACGAAGCAGATAGACTTTGGCAAGAGGCTGCAGATAGGCATCAACGCAGGTGGGAAGAAGATGAAGCTAGGCATCCGCATATATGGCAAGAATTTAAAGAAGAAAGGCAACGCAAACATGAAGAAGAAGAATGGCTTCAACAGGAAGTTGAAAGAGACCATCCACATGGAGAAGAGGAAGCCGAGTTTACAAATCTGGATCGTCACGTGCACACCCTAATTGGTTGTCATGTGGACATGCTAATGCGTTTTGGCCAGGTTTGTTAACCAACTCACACACGCGCCCAGAGGCGGCCAGGCCAAGCCCCCATAAAACGGGAAATTTGATAAAATATTTTTACTGGCCAGACCCGCAGCTGGCCCATGAGTACGACCAGCTTTTGGGTGACTATAAATAGTTGGGCAAAGATCATACTCAGTCGTTCAACATTGGAGAAGCAAAGCCAAGACCTAGATCAGCAGTTGCTGGCACTGGGACAGCAGATTGCAGCATTCAAGCACTGGTCAAGTTATGCATAAGTGTTAATGCAAGTTGGCATTAGTCAAGTCCGAGACCAAATCTAGTCCAAATCTGAATTTGGCATTGTAAATAATCATGATCATTCTTTAAGTTGATGCATATACAAAAGATTAGGTTGAAACACACAAGTCTCTACTTCTTCTCATGTGCCTTATCTATTTTGTACATCTAGTTAGCATTAATTGCAAAGGGAAAATAGGGTATACCGTAGGCAACGAGGCAGCGAGCTCACTACCAAGATAGTGTCTCTCCCTCTTCTCATGTGCGTTATCAGTTTCGTACATCTAGTTAGTGTTAATCGCGGAGGGGAAACACACTCCACAGTTGGGAGCCACCACCAGTCATGCATGTAGCTTCGGTTGCAGCAAGGACGAAGCACCAGCATCTACTCTAAAAGCAGTGTGAGGACTGTGATCAGAGATCATTTCGAGTACCATTTTGCACTTAAAAATTCAGTTGTAAACTTTTTCATTGTACATAATACAAACACCAGATTTAGGGCTATCCGCCCTCACTCTATTTCTGTAAACCCTGGCACATAGGCACATGTGCTCTACCTATGCACCACCCTGATTGGGTGCCACATGGACATGCTATGGCATTTAATCTTATGCAGGTGACCATAGGTGTCTAAGCAAAGCACCCATAAATCAAACAATTTTGTAAAATATATTGAGAGGCTTTTTATTGGCCAACCAGCAGCTCTTCAGCCCTACAACTGGCCAACCAGGACGACCAGCTCTTGGGTGCCAATAAATAGCCAACAAGGGTAATATTCAGCCATTCAGCATTGGAGAAACAAACCAAGGTGTAGACCAACAGTTGGTAGCCCCAGAACAGCAGATTGTAGCACTCGAGCACCAAGTAACAGTCAAGCTGCTGCCCGCCTCTCTGCAACATGCCAATCCCATGGGCTTGAACCTATTCACTGCCTTGTTTCAAGGCAGTCCCCAGGTTGGATCTTTTCAACACAGCTTTTCTAAGTTCAAACATTCATAAAGCAACATGTGGACTTTCTATACTAGTGAAACTTACGGGCACAGCACACCTCGGGCAGCAACATTACTTTTTGTGGGATGAAGATCAAGACACCTACCTGCATTCGCTGGACACATCTCACCATCTGGCAATAAAATCTTCGTTCTGAGGTGGCTTATGGCTGAGGAGACTTACGACCTCAGCTATCTTCAAGACACTCCTCCTCGGGCACCCACCCCTGATCTTGTACCTATTCCTGTTTTCCCAACACCTTTCCGCATTCAAATAGCCACACCCAGACCTCGGAACAAGATTTACCCCATTATAACTCTCTTGTAACGTCATCCTTAACTTGGCCTTGCCATCCCAAAGGCATCTCTTATATTCCACGAGATCAGTATATATCTAGAGTAGGCTCACCTCGCATTCAGTCCCGGACCCTCGTCACCAACCTATACTCCTCGGACACCTACTCCCTCGCCGCCCGCTCCCCTTAACCACCCCTCCTAATCGTCCTCGATGCATTGGGTGGTTGTTAGCGGCAGCTCCTCTAATAGCCTTGCCACGGCCATATTCTAGCATGGCCCAATCTCACCCTCCCAGAGATGGTTCTTACTAGGACGCAACGGCGCCTTCGGGAGCTCCAACAGCAGACCAGCAATACCAACTTAAGCACCACTCAAGCACCATGGAAGAAGAACAGATTCTGAAGATGCACCAGTTCTCTCCCCATGGCAACAGAACATGCAAACCCAAATGGAGGCTATGCAAGCTCTACTCCAGACGACATTGGCAATGCTCACGAGGCAGATGCAACAGCTTCAACAAGGATTCTCCCAACCAACCAGCTCGCGTGCTTCAGTTGACACACCACCCAGTTCCTGACGACATACCAATAGAGGTAGATAAGTTAAACTTAACGTTGAGCTTAAAGTCCTTTATTGTTTACTTCAAGCAAATCATTCTAAGAAAATGGACATAAAACCTCCTGAAGCATTCAAAGGCCAACGCAACAAGCGCATTTTAGATCAGTGACTATACCAACTTCATCTGTATTTTAAGAACTTTAACCTCTCCAACCAAAAGAAAGTGACTTTTGCCGCCTCCTTTCTCAAAGATATTGCCTTTCTGTGGTGGCAATGGTGGTTGATTGATGGCAAGTCCATCACAACTTGGGATAAGTTCAAGCGTACCATTTGTAAGCAATTTATATCTGCCATGCGGATTTCCAAGCACGATCTCATTTACACCATTTGACCCAAACCGAATCATTGGCATCTTACATCTCACAGTTCACTAGTTTGACACTGGAGATCTCTTCAAAGCCCCTGAAGAAAAGCTACATGTCTTTGTCGAGGGTCTTAATCCCAATCTTCGTTTGGACATGTAAAAGTACAACCCTGTCAACCATGCTACCACCATTCATTACGCCGAGCGTGTCGCAGATCTGAATCCGTTTTTTTGGCCCACTTTGTTTTTGGCAATCATCGGCAAAGTTACATTTGATTTTTGTAAGTGGGGACACTAAGAGGTGTTCTCAAACATCGGCCTCTCAAGGTTGCTATGGCAATGGTTCACGTATGGCTCGGGCAAGGGCACAACACTAACTTCCACACTCCACTCAAAGATCAGTAAAAGGGGATGTCACATGCATCAGTCTTCACATGCATGAACCAAGACATCATGTGGACATGCACAAGATAAAGTAGGGAAATTAGGGTTTAGCAAACCTTTGTGGACCCTCTCAGAAGGGACATGGTTCACTAAGTGACTGTGAGTGTGGGTTAGCATTGCACACATCGGGTAGAAGTAGGTGCATGCCAACAACGGTACACAGCCGCAGAAGGCATGTATAAAGTGACTTTTAAGTTCAGGACATTCTTGCCCAAAGTCTATACAAGTGAGTCACAGATTCAATACTGGGGGTTACATGTGGATGCTCAACATGCACAGTATCAAATAGTGGTAAAGATCCAGGCTGCTTGAGGTCCAGCAGGTTCCCAGAGCGAAGAGATCCATTTTCTGGGTACAGCTGCCCTAGTGAGAAGAACCTGCATCCATGGCCACAGCTCCTATGGTTCCGAGTGTGGTCTCCAGGTGCCATGGCACCGTGGGACCCTCGCTTAATCAATAGGAAAAATTTTAGATGGTACGAGCTCAAGATCCACATGCCGTACGGTACGAGGTCCAGATCTGCATGTCGTGCAATGCACCGACTGTACGAACTCGATGTCCAGATGATGTCCAGATTGCAACAAAAACCGTGAGATAGTAATCATAACACAGTCGAAAGCAGTGATCTTGCATCTACAAACCAGGAAGGGAAGAACCAAAGACGGATCGATTGTAATCGTAATACAGAACCATGATCATTTACTGGGAAAAAAAAAAGGAACGGCGCGCGCAGGTGCGCAACACACACACAGAGCACTCACTTGTCTTTGCAGATCTGTGTGTGCGCAAAGAAGAGCAGATCCTTGGCTTCGCGACGCTCGTGTAGTTTCATGAAATGTAACGCATTTGGGCATTGAAGATTCACCATTTGCTGACGTGGCTCTTAGCATGTATCTTTTAGCCGAAGAAAATCTTGTTAATTAATTCACATGACATTTGCCTGGTACTCTCTAGATCTCCAAACCCCCTCACTAGAGGTAGTCCTCTTTTCTATGCTTCCCTCCTCAACTTGAGCATTAGCATCTCCTCTTCATTAAAAACCTTCAAAAATGTGTCCTAATTCATCTACAATTATGGAAATCCAAACTTCATTATGTGCTGGCTTGATGACAATGAGGATACCTACACTACTCTTGGCATACACACCATTGATTCAACCATGACATTGTAATTCTTTGATTTCATAGAAATTTGTCTCCATATGAATTTCTTGTTTAGTTTGTATAAACCAATCTAACTTTTCTCACTCAATCCTAACAAGTAGGCGCTATCATATCATATCAATGCAAGTTGTACTGATGCTCCTCCTTGTGGCCTTTCTAGAGGAGAGTAAGTGTAGGACTTCTTCTTCTCCTCCTTTTGCTTTATTATTATTATTCCTTCTCTTCTTTCTCAAAATATGGAACCTTACCTCAAGAAAATCTCTTTACCCTAATTTTAATTTTCAAAACCCATATTGGTTATTTATAAACACAAAGGTATTGCTACCATCAACTTTTGCATAATAACAAGGAATGAACATGTTTAGGGTTTAGTATTTTAGGTGAGCGATCCTTAAAAGTATCTAGCCCTTTCTATATATACATGCATGAATGTATATGTAGATATGTACATGAACTCTCTCTCTCTCTCTCTCTCTCTCTCTCTCTCTCTCTCTCTCACACACACACACATACTTTACATTTACACTTCCCTTTTTCTCCTCTCCCTCACAATCTCCCCTTATTATATTATATTACTACATTCACTTTCAATGTATTTATATATGTATTAAATATATGTCAATTATATTATGTAGTTTTAATAAACCATTAACATAATAATATATCACTAGAGCATATTATTAACCTTAGCCTAGTCCCAAAATTTAATTGCACTTGATAGATGTACTTGATTTATGACAATATTCTATTCATTCCTTTTTTCTCTCTAAATTCGCTAAGAATTTTTCCAGAGAAAATTTATTCCTAAAAATCAAGATTTCTCTTTTCATTCTATCCTAGGTTTATCCTCGTAATTCTAGATCGACAATTTATCTATTTATTGAGCTTTTTCTTGAATTTATTCCTAAAATCAAGACCTCTATTTTCATTTTACCCTAGGGTTATCCTCGTAATTCTAGAGCAATAATTTATCTATTTATTGAGCTCCTACTCTTGACTAAACTCTAAAAATAAGGCCTTGAATTCCCCTAGCTTAATAAAAATCTTAGGGTATAATTTTTAAACTCAAGTGCACTTTAATGCTCATGATTTCCTATGCTCATATAGATGTATAATTTCTCCACATAAGGTTCTGTCTTAATTCTAAGCCTAAATCAATTTATAAATTCAATAAATGTATCAAATTAATACCAATTTTTACTTTAGACTATAAAGGCTCAAACTATGCATTATTAACCTATACATACAGCCTTACTCTAATCCTAATTTTTAATCTAATACTCTTAATATTGGGATAGATTAATCCAGTTATATCTTAAGCGTTAAATAGGCTACTATAAATAGACCAAAGGGGTATAAATGACAAAGGTTTTTTCTAAGGTTAATTATACTTAATAGATGTACTTGATTTATGACAATAATCTATTCCAAAATTCATTCCTTTTTCTCTCTAAATTTGCTAAGAATTTTCCAGAGACTACATTAATCTAAATAAATGAATCTAGGATTTTCTCTCCATTTAATATACCAACTAAGGCCAATTTAAGGCCAAAAGATACATAAAATTAACCAATTGAATGAGCCTAGGCTTTTCTTTCCATTTAATATCTCAACTAAGGGGTAGTTTAAGGCCAAAAGATACATAAAATTAACTAATTAACCATTTTCTTTTCTTTGTTAATACATAGAGAATTTTCTTATCTCTGTCAATAAAGAGAGAATTTAAATACACGTAAATAGTTTAATTTTCAACTATTTCACTCCAAAAGGGAAGAAAGTACCAATTGTACTTTAAAAATTCAAATTTTAGCTTAGAGAATGATAACCAACCTTAATATAAGCTTGAATATGTTGACTAGGGCCACATGCTTGAAAACCCATGGGTTTTTCTTCCTTGGAAACTAAGCTCAAAGTAGCCCAATTTTATAATGTAGATTAGCACAAAAAACTATGCTAATGGTACAAGTACCTTGCTAGTATTGCAGCTAGGTATTAACTAAGAAAAATAGTATCAAAAATCACTCCTAATCTCTCTAGAAGTAGGCGTGGAGAAAATGAGAGGGTGCTTGTTTGGGGGCCCAAGGCATGCACCAACCAAATTGCCAAGTGTCAGGTCAGCCCATAATCCCTCTTCACTTAACTACGTGCATGAAATTGAGTTTAACTAGTTCTCAACTCCAACTAGAATAAATACACTAGTTTTATATATACCTATGTAAAATTGGATGTAAAGTGAGAGGGATCTTACATTCTTCCCCACTAGAAAATCGGAGATATCCTTATCTCGATAATTGGGGATAATCTCTTATTATATCTTCTTCTTTTTCCTAGGTAGTATCTTCTTACTATATCTTCTTCTTTTTCCTAAGTAGTATCTTCAATCGAGAAGAACTTCCAATTAATGAGATATTCTTTTAAGATTCGACTCCCAAGAGGAGCTTTTCTTTGACATCCAGAATTGCTTCAGGTTCTAATTCCACTTTAACTTGAGCAGGAAAGGCAACATTGCTCATCATCCAATATATGACTCAGATCTGTACGTACTTCTTCAATAAGCTTAGATGGAAGACATTGTGGATCTTTAAGTACAGAGGAAGCAAAAGCTCATAAGTTTGATCTCCAATTTTCCCTATAAGGTCCATAATATCGGGGCAATAGCTTCTTCTATTTTCCTAAGGAAAGAGAAATCCTCTCTCAAGTTGGACTCAAAGAAAGACCATATCACCTTCTTCAAATTCTCTAAAAGTACGCTTCAGGTTGACATATTATTTTTATTTATCTTGAGAATTTTATATCTTTCAAATTCTCTAAAAGTACGCATCTGATGTTGATACTTCTACTCTAAGTGGGTTAGACTAATTTAGAGGCTACACAATTGGACTCATTCTTTTATACTTCTAGTCTGATCAGTGGGTCAGACTAATTTAAAGGTTACAAAAAAGGAATTATTCTTTGCTCTGATGGATGAGATGCATTATAGGCAAACTCTACCAAACAAAGATAGTTCATCTATCTTTTGGGCTTTCATCCAAAATGCTCAAAGGATATCTTCAATCACTTGATTTACTCTTCCGATTTGGCCATCAGTCTCTAGATGATAGGCATTACTAAGATCCAGAAAGGTTTTCCACAACTTCAAAGAAAGCAATCCAAAAAGGAAATGTGAACTTTGCATCTCGACCACTGACAATCCTTCTGGGCAATCTATAAAGTCTGAATATTTCCTTCAAAAATACCTTAGCAATGTCAAACATCAGCTATATAAGTCCTCTTTGCTAGAATTAGATGAGTGACCTTTGTTAATCAATCTACCACCACTAAGATAGAGTCATACATAGTAGTCCATGCTTATGCACTCTCACTTCATCTGTGGAAGGTCTAGGAGATGCAACTCTTCAAACATTTTTATCCTTTTAGCTTTATCTTCTAGTAGACGAGTTATTGATGAATATTTTGTAATACATCTCTCTTAAGTTTGGGCTAAAAGAAACTCTTCTTTACTACCATGAGTTCACATAGCTGGCAGTGTCTTGCTATAACATTGTCATGAGCTTCATTTAAAATTATTCTCTTAAGATCTCTGCCTTTAAGAGCACACAACTAGTTATTACTAAAGTACAGGCATCCTTCTTCAATTTTTGAATCCTTGAACTTGCTTGACTTCCTAGTAGGCAGTCTTACTCTCCTGGTTAAGTAATCTAGTAAAGTAATATAATAAAACATGGGTTAAAAAATTATCTGATCTAATTTTATCCTTGATCTCTACAAGTAGAGGGTTAAAAATAACCATAACTATGAGTAAGGAAGCCTTCTTGCTAAGCACATATGCCATTACATTCTCCTTGCTTGATCTATACTTGATCTCAAAATCAAACTCTTGGAGCATCTCTGTCCACCTTCTTTGCCTCATGTTAAGATCATTCTAGGTGAAATTCCACTTCAATCTCTTATGATCTATAACTAAAGTAAACTTCTATCCGAGGAGATAGTGTCCCTAAAGCTTCATGCACAATATAAGTAACTCATGATCATGGATAGTTTAGTTCCTTTCATGAGGTCTTAATTTTTGAGGCTCATAAGGTATGAGATTTCCTTCGTACATTAAGATTCCTCCAATAATAAATCCACTAACATCGGTAATAACTTTGAAGGGCTTCCCAAAATGTGGCAATTTTAGCACTGGATTTTTTCAGAGGTGAACCGACCAAAAGAACAGAATATCCTTCTTAATAAGTTCTATCAGTGGGGAAACTATCTTGGCATATTGGGAAATAAAAACTTGATACCACCCTGTTAACTATGGAAATCTTTGCACTTCCTTTATTGTCTTTGGTTCCAGCTAGTTGATGACAGCTTGCATCTTTGCAAGATCAACTAATATACCATCTTTTAACATTATGAACCCTAAATATTCAATCTAGTGATGAGTACAGAAGGTACACTTGCTTTTCTGGGAGAAAAGATTATACTTTCTAAGAGTCTCCAAGACTTTATGCACATGCTTCTCATGATTAACAACATTCTTGAGGTAAATAAGAATAACATCAAAGAAGGCAAAAACAAATTCATCTAGATGCTCTCTAAAGATTCCTTAAATAAATCGATTAAAGGTAGTAGGGGTGCTCATCAATCTAAATGGCATTACTATGAACTCATAATGTCCATATACCAGATATTGAAAGACACCTTGGGAATATATTTCTCCTTAATCATGATCTAATAATATCCAGATTACAAATTGATCTTTATGAATTTCTAGGCTCCATGAAAATGGTCTAATAACTCATCTATCTTGGGAATAGACTACTTATTCCTGATAGTAAGTCGATTCAGCCCACAGTAATCATTACGTGATCCAAGAGACCCATCCTTCTTATTTTAGAAGAGAACTGGTCCACCCTAAGAGATACACTAGGTTGGATGAATCGTTACTCCAAAAGTCACCTTAATTGTTCTTTAAGTTCGATTACAGCCATCTTGTAAGCCCTCCTCGTAGTGGGTTGGGCTCCATGAATCAACTTGCTTTGGTCTGAGGCCATCCTCCCATTGAATTCAACCATGGTCCAAAGTTGATTCTAAGCATGTTGATTCTAGGCATGTTGATTGCCCCACTCAGCATATGTGGCAAAACTCCTTTGCCTTTCCATCTTAGATGAAACCACATCAAACAACATTGACATAAAGCTAGGTATGATAGGCACCTCTGAAAGCCTCAAATTTTCCAAGGGGATCTGGTCCTCGTCTATCAAGTATGCTACTTAAAACATGCCAAGAAGCTTGTTTTCCTACTTGGGAAGTCCCCTTCAAAGTGCAAGAGATCCTTCTCCAAGGTGTAGTCCAACTCTAGATGTTAGCTAGGCAAACCCTTCCACTTATCAATGGATCCTACCTTAAATGGTACCACTCTTTTTCCACCCCATTTTAGTAAATTCGAAAGGCCAAAAAAAGGGGAAAAAAAAGAAAGAAGAAGAAAAAGAAGAAGAAGAGGATGAGGAGGAGGAGGAGGCAATCCTGAAAATCGCTCCCTCGACACAACTCCTTTAAAAAAAACATGTCCCCTTACCTCCACTTGTCCCCCCTTCTTTCATCCTCGGCCCTTCATACCACCTTCTACTTAGCCATGTGCACCTTCTAGTTGTCTCATGTCCTTCTCTTGCTTGCCCTACCTGCACCTCTTACTCACCTCTTATCTCCTTCTCTACTCCGCCCCCTCCACACCTCCTCGTACCCATGTTTGCCCACATCTCCTCCCCACCCCCTCCTACTCAACTCCCTCCACAACTCCTCATACCCATGCTCACCCCCATATCCTCCCCACCCCATCAACCTTTGTCATGCATGAAAGGTTGAGGGCTACTCAGCCTCGTTAACCTTTGCGTGCGGGGAAGGTTGATGGCTGCTTGGCCTCATCAACCTTTGCGTGCGGGGAAGGTTAAGGGCTGCTCGGCCTCATCAACCTTTGCATGTGGGGAAGGTTGAGGGGGATGCTTGCCTCATCAAAATTTGTGCGAGCCCCTTTTCCACCTTTTCTACTCACCTTGTTAACCCTTGTGCTCACCCCTACCTTCTCATACTGCTCCCCCCTCCCCAAAACTAGTAAGTCCCCCAATTTGTAACTTTCATCCTTGCCTTCCCCACATGGCCCCTCCCCATCACCCGCTGTGGTCCCCAAGAATTTCCTTGCCTTCCCCACATGGCCCCTCCCCATCACCTACTAGTGGTCCCCAAGAATTTCCTACTTGCCCTCCAATATCCTACTCATCCCCCCATGACATCCCTTTGTGTGTAGAAGCCGATCCAGTTGTAGGAAACAACCTTTATCATGGGCATCCTTTTGTTTTAGTGTTACTTCATAATTCCTCCATTTTTTTAGTGTCCCCCCCCCAAAAAAAAAAATCACTTATCCCCCTTCCTACTCGCTCCTCTCCCCTTGGTTGCCTCCCCATGGTCACCCAAGAGAGGGGTAACTTCATGCTTGTCACACCTTGCGTGTTTGTCCAAGAGGGGCAACTTCATGCTCGGCCCTTCCCAACCTCTTGCTTGCCTCCTTCTTCCCCATGCTCACCCCCTTACATGCTGCTACTCACCCATCCATTCATCTCTCATACTCGCCCTCCCCCCATGGCTACTTGCTCCCTCCACCATCAATCCTTCCTACTGTTCTATCTCGTGACTCTTGTGGACATAATGTCCAAGAGTGAACCACCATATCCTCTTAGTGTACCTAGGCAACTTGACCTACTACTGAAAGGGATAGATCTCCATGGGAACAAGGTGCAAGGGATTGACATAACTGGAACTCCCACCCTATAACTTGTTAAAGCATCAAAGTTACTAAATGGACTCATGAAGCAAGCAATTTATGTTATGAAGCTCAATCCTTTAGGTAAAGAGTCGGATATAAGGGAACCAAAATGGCTAAGTGAGTATGTTCATTCCTAAATATTTGATTGAAATGCCCCCACTTGTGAGGTTGATCATGGAGATGGGGTGATCCCCACAACCAAGAAGCTAAGAGGATGGGTTTGTGATATGTTTTCATGCCTAGATTGAATTCCATAATAGGATCGTGATAGGAGGGGAGCTACGGTGTTATGCCAAAGGCAATTGCTTGGGAAAGTATAACTGGGTCATGATGATGAGTAGGTCCATTAGAGATAGGGAAATCACCAAAGTGATCTTCCTTCATACTCCTTGGGAAGCTCCTTAGGTGGTATGACTAGAGTGTCCTGACTAGAGTGTCCTGAAGAGTATAAAGTGGAAGAGTCAGAAGTGTATGAAGTGGAAGAACTAGAGGGGGGATGGGGCTTAGGGGAAGCTAGTGCAGAACAGTTGGGCTTGGTGCTTCTAGGGCTCTTGTCATTAGAAGAAATGGAGGTCTTCTTGCCCTTATGTCGATTGGTGAGATTGGTTCACCCAGGCTAATCACCTCAAAGTGTTCCTCGGGCTTCTCAGGAATAACCTCTATGATCTGAAGGAGCTATGGAAGCTCAGGTGTAGAGAGTTAGGGTTTCAAGAGTATAAAGTGGAAGAGTCAGAAGTGTATGAAGTGGAAGAACTAGAGGGGGGATGGGGCTTAGGGGAAGCTAGTGTAGAACACTTGGGCTTGGTGCTTCTAGGGCTCTTGTCATTAGAAGAAATGGAGGTCTTCTTGCCCTTATGTCGATTGGTGAGATTGGTTCACCCAGGCTGATCACCTCAAAGTGTTCCTCGGGCTTCTCAGGAATAACCTCTATGATGTGAAGGAGCTATGGAAGCTCAGGTGTAGAGAGTTAGGGTTTCATGTGGGAGACACACACAGAGAAGAAGAGAGAGAGAGAGAGAGAGAGAGAGAGAGAGAGAGAGAGAGAGAGAGACGTGTGGGGATAAGTCAACTCACGTATGAGTGTGACTTCCCTATCACACATGTATATTTGCTCTAGTACACATAGTGCACTTAGTACATTAAAAGTACTAAGTATACTATGTACTATAAAACTTATGGGCTAGTACACACTATAAGGGTGGGCATAATGCCTTTACCCCAACAACCTCCCACTTAAAGGCAAAGTGCCCTTAAATGAAGGAAAAGAAAAAATCATGCCCACCCTTATAGTATGTACTATAAAACTTATGGGCTAGTACACACTATAAGGGTGGGCATAATGCCTTTACCCCAACAACCTCCCACTTAAAGGCAAAGTGCCCTTAAATGAAGGAAAAGAAAAAATCAGCATGTACATGATAATATACAAGGCCATATCAAGGCTGAAACTGGCCTCATCCAAGTGTCTGCAATGAGCAAACCACTCTGGAGGCAAACTCTTTGTCAACAGATCAACCGGGTTGTCATCCGTATGAATCTTGACAAGCTGAATCAACTTGTTCTCTATCACCTCTCTGATGAAGTGATACTTCACATCCACATGCTTCGTCTTTGTATGAAAGACAGGGTTCTTTGCCATGGCACTCTGACTGTCACAATGCAACAATGGAATATCCCCTGTATAACCCAAATCAACCACTAACCGAGATAGCCATAATGCCTCCTTGCAAGCCTCTGTGGCTGCAATATACTCGGCCTTTGTAGTAGATAAGGTAGTGCACTTCTACATCCTGGATATCCATGACACAGCACCTCCTGTGAATGTAAACACATAACCGGTAGTAGACTTTCGGTTATCTGGATGACCGGCATAATAATGTTTCATTTGTACGAAGATGAATGCCGTAAAAACATTTTTTGTGTTTCATCTTTGACGTTGTGCATCCAAGCACTAATGCATCCTGTTTGCCAAAGCAGATGCACATATCCTGTGTGCCCTTTAGGTATCTCATGACACCTTTCACTGCTTCCCAATGCTTCTTGCCAGGGTTGGCCATGTATCTAGTAACCACTCCCACTGCAAATGTAATGTCCGGCCTGGTAGCAACCATGGCATACATGAGACTGCCACAAGGTGAAGCATACAGAATCTTGGCCATATCAGCCCTGTCACTATCCGTAGCACTGAGTTTCACATATGGAGGCAAAGGAGTACTAGTCTTCTTCCCCCCTCCCATATTGAACCTTTGCAAAACTTTGCCAATGTATTCCTTCTGAGACAAATATAACACATGCTGATTTCTGTCCCGAAGTATCCGCATACCCAAAATGTGATTTGCATCACCCAAATCCTTCATATCAAAGGTCTGATGCAGCCTCTTCTTCAAGGCATCCATCTCTTTATGAGATTTCCCAGCAATCAACATATCATCAACATACAAGATGAGGATCAATAGACTGCCATCCAAAGCTTTCTTGGTGTATAAGCAGTGATCTATGTCACTCCTCCTGAAATCTTGGGATTTCATGAATGTATCAAATTTATGATACCATTCCCTTGGTGCCTGTTTGAGCCCATAAAGACTCTTTTTCAGCTTGCATACAAGCTTCTCCTTTCCATTCACTGCATAACCCTCTGGCTGTTGCATATATATCTCCTCATGGAGATCACCGTGAAGAAAAGCAGTCTTCACATCCATCTAAAGCAAATCCAGATCATCATGAGCAACCAAAGCTAATACAGCTCTAAGTGTGGTCATGTTGACCACCACTGGAGAGAAGATCTCATCAAAGTCCACACCATATTCCTGCTTGAAGCCCTTAGCCACTAACCTGGCTTTGTATCTTGGCTTTGCATCAGGCTTTGCATCAAGTGCAACTTTGAGCCTGTAAACCCACTTGCATGGCAAAACCTTCTTGCTTGTAGGCAAATGCACCAACTTCCATGTTCCATTTTTGTGCAGAGAATCCATCTCTGACTTCATAGCATGCTCCCAAAGAGCCTTGTCTGCCCTCTGTAAAGCCTCCTTATAACATGAGGGCTCCCCACAGTCAGTGAGCATCAAGTAGTCAACCCCTGGAACAAACCTGTCAGGGGGTCTGGAGGGTCTTGTGGACCTCCGTACCCAATGACCATCATTTGTAGGTTGCTGTCCAGCCTGTATATCACCTATTGGTGGCTCCTGTTCCATGCCATAAGGTTGAAAGATCATGCCTGGTATATCCTCTAACTGTGTGATATCCATAGGGATATCTTCTGCCATCTCTGGCTGTCCATTTGGACCATTTTCAGCACCATTTAAGGGCTGGTTTTGTTGTTGCAATGGCTGATTTACAGCCCTTGGTTGTTGTCCATGATGTCCATCATCATCAAAGATGACTCTGCCAGGCTCCTGTTGCCTTGCAAGCTCCTTATACATGCATGTTTCATCAAAAATGACATCATTGATGCGTATAATCTTTCTATTCACTGGATCCCAAAGTCTATACCCCATTTGACCTCTGTCGCCATATCCTAGGAATATGCATTTGTGAGACTTAGGATCAAGTTTGCGTATTTTCCCTGTGTATGTGCATGTACGCAATGCAACCAAACACTCTCAAGTGCTTGTAGGATGGAGGCTTCCCTGTCCATACTTCCTCTAGCACTTTCCCACCAAGCCTCGTGTTAGGTGACCTATTTATAAGATGAACGGCTGTCATAATAGCTTCAGCCCAAAAACCATGAGGTAACGCAGCATGTGACAACATAGAACAGACCTTCTCCTGAATGGTCCTGTTCATCCTCTCTGCTGTCCCGTTTTGGAGGATCATAAGGAGTAGAGAGCTCCCTCTTGATGCCTTTAGCATCACAAAAGTCCTGAAACTGTTTGGACATATACTCTCCACCATTGTCGGAATGCAAAGCCTTCAGTGTATTGCTAGTTTGATTCTCAACATGAGCAACAAACTTCTCAAACACTGAGAATGAATCACTCTTCAAACGAAGAGGATAAACCCACACCTTGCATGTGGCATCATCAATAAAAGACACAAAATATTTTGCCCCTCCCAAAGAAAGCTGAGGCATCTCACATACATCTGTATGCACAAGCTCTAACTGAGCATCTTTCTGTCCAAGAGCTTTCTTGTGGAGGCACTAGAGTTGCCTGCCATATATACAATGCTCACAAAACTGAAAACTTGAGAACTTTAGAGAAGGCAAGTAACCAAAACGAGACAATTGCTCCATTCCTTTGACACTCATGTGTCCCAACCAGCTATGCCACATAGAGATTTCCGGCAACTCGGTTGCATTTACATTAGCATGGTGACAAACATTAGCATGCATGAAGTAAAGAGTGTCCACCTTAGAGCCTCTGGCAACAACCAGTGAGCACTTACTAATCTTCCACTTTCCACGACCAAATGTGGTAACATAACCAGCATCATCAACTGTCCAATAGAAATCAGGTTCTTCTTGATCTCAGGCACATGCCTGACATCATGAAGCATAAGCTGTGAGCCATCTGAAAACACAAGCCTCACATCACCTCTGCCGAGAATCTGGCATGCATGGTTGTCACCCAAATAAACTACTCCTTCATTGCCAGTAGTATATCTGACAAACAAGTCTCTGCAACCTGTGACATGAAAGGAGACACCTGAATCAATGATCCGTGAGTGCATACCATGACCACCTCCTGCATGGAGTGAATGGGCATCAAGTGAAGACATGAATAGGACTTCATCCTCACTGTCATCTGCATGTGACACATTGACTTCTTCAATCTTGACTCCACTTTTGCCCTTTAGCTTTGCATCTTTGGCTTCATCTTTGTCTTTGTCTTTGTCTTTGCCCTTTTCCTTTTGATCATTCTTCCATTTGTAGCATTGCTTTTTGAAATGTCCGTTCTTGCCACAATAATGGCATTCCAAGTCCTTTTTGGAGCAGGACTTGCTCCTTCCTTGTTCTTGGCTTTTACCCCTTTGCTAGGATCTCCCACGTGCATTCATTGCATTGGACTTTCCAATAGAGTTGTTCTTCTTGTTCATCTCCTCTTGAAGGAGAGCACCCTCCACATCTGCATATGACAGCATAGCATTTGAATTGCTAGTGGCTGTCCTGAATATGTCCCAACTCTCTAGCAAAGTGCATAAGAGAAAGGTGGCTTTGAACTCATCGTCCATTGCCAACTTTTGATTGATGACCTGGCTGACAACACCATTAAACTCATTTAGATGGGCTGTCATCATAGACACCCCTTCCTTCATTTGAAGACCTATGAGTTTCTTCAACCAATACACTTTGCTTGAGGCACTTTGCTGGGCATACAAGTCCTGCAATCTTTGCCACATTTCCCAAGTTGTCTTCTCTTCACGTATGCTGAAAAGTAAAGAGTATGACACAGACAACATGATGGTGGATCTTGCCAGCTCATCCATATCTTCCCATTCTTCAGTAGAGTAAGAGAAGCGGGCATTACACCCCTTTCTTTGATGGGCTTGTGCTGCTTCTTCTGGAGCAACACATTATAGCACTGGGTTTGCCAAATGTCATAATTATGTGAGCCTTCAAGCTTTTTGATGTGAAGCAATGAAGAGCTCTCACCTGTGGTTGCCATAGCAATATGTAACTTTTGACACAGTCAATGCCTGACTCCCTGCAAGATGTGCAAACACTGCACCAAAAGCACACAAAGTGCTCATAGTTGTTCTCCCAAAGTTTCTCCCACTGTGGAAGCACGAATGCAACTCTCCTCCCACTGATGAATGTGATAAAATCACCAAAATCTGGTTGTTGCAGATTTATGACAGCACCTTAGATGTGCTCTGTTCCCCTTCCAAAATATTGTACAACAGTACTAAGTGCTCACCAATGATGTACCAAATCTGTACCGGCAAGTACAGCACAGCTGAAAATGAACCTTTTCCTTGAGATCATGGGAGATATGCGGCCAGTGGGATGACAGGCTGTGTGACAGCTATTCTAGAGACTGGCATAGTTATAGCGCCAGCTCATTTAGTCGGGTTCACATTATAGAGAACCCGTGTATGTATTTGGTTGAGTACCTTTCATATTGTGTGTACTCTTATTCTTGTATATGGTGTGTTGAGTGTTGAGTAGAGAAGAAGAAGATTTCAGCCTCTCACCTTGTGTGTTCTCTATTAGGGTTTTGTGAGTGTATGTGTGTGCTTGCAAGAGCTCAAGCTCTCTTCCCCCCTGCATCTTTTCATGGTATCAGAGCCTGGTTCGTGCTAAGGGCTGAGCTGCAAGCAAGAGAACCACAGGAAGCGGTACGAGGGTAAGAGCTGCAACTACTCTTCCCTATTTGGGTTGGTGACTACACCCTTGTCGGGAGCTCTACGGGAGGCACCGGCAATGATCTCTGATTGAGGAGCTTTCTTCGCGGGAGTAAAGCTATAGGGCAACTATAGCGTCCTATCGGAAAAATTTTCTGGGCCGAAAACGCGTTTCGGGCGCGTCTGGACCTCCGTTTTCAGAAAGCAGGCGATTTCGAGCACTGCGGGTAAGTCATCGATTCTCTGCAGAACTCTGTTTTAAGAACTGCAGGAAGACAGATTGACTGTGCAGACACTGTGGGTGCTGCTGCAAAGAGGTCTACAGTTGCCATTGGGTGTATGTATGCACATTGAAGTCACTGGTTGTGACATTTGAGAGTACTACAGTACCGCTGTATTTTCTGCACAAACCGCTGTGCAGAAAATACAGCAGTTTGTGCAGAAAAACCAGAGTGCAAGTTCTGGTAAAATTGTGTGTTTGGCAAGATGTCAAATGATGGGATAACTCAGATTGTGGCTGAGAAGCTTGACAAGAATAACTTCCATGCTTGGAGTTTTAGGTTGACAAATTTCCTGATGGGAAAAGGCTATTGGGACTACATAGAAGGTGAGCATGAAGAGGCACTGGAGATACCGGATATAAATCCGTGAAAGAGTTTAAAGACTGGAACCAAGGAGCCAGGAAGGTTATGTATTGGCTCTCCATTAGTATACAGGACACCATGATTGGGCACATTCAGGATGCCAAGTCCCCCAAGGAGGCGTGGGACACCTCCTTGGGGGACATTCAGGATGCCAAGTCCCCCAAGGAGGCGTGGGACACCTTGGTAAAGCTTTATGAAACAAATACCAAGGCACGTAAGATACAGTTGAAGAATGAACTTCATACTGTGGAGAAAAAGAGCATGTCTGTGAATGACTATGCGTTGAAGATAAAGGGCATTGTGGAATCCCTTGCATCTATTGGTGTGTCAGTAGATGATGATGATAAGGTGGAGGTCTATCTACGTGGTCTCGGGCCACAATACAAGGCGTTCAAGACGTCCATTCAGACTCGGGAAAACATTCCCAACTTTACAGATTTGGTGTCTATGCTGATTATCGAAGAGAAGAGCTTGGGTGAAGACCAACAGTCTTCACAAAGCAAAAACACTTCAGAGCAACAGGCCTTCTACACGAGTTCAGGAAGAGGACGAGGTAGAGGAGGCCGTGGACGCGGTCAAGGAGGTGGCCGAATAGGTAATCAGAATTATGGCCAGCAGCAACAGCAACAACAACAGTCCCAGAATCAACAACAACAACAACAACACGCAGGTGGAAGAGGCAAATTCAGAGGCAGGGGGAGTCAAAGAGGCCGTGGAAATTGGCAAAGGCAATATAATGATGCACGTGAGTGCTATTATTGTGGTAAGCCTGGACATGTGCAGGCAGAATGTTATAAGAAGCAGGCTGACATGCAAGATGGGAAAGTGCAGCAAAACAACTATGCATCCTCAAGCAAAAATAATGAGGATAATGAAAGGTTGTTTGTTATGCAGCATGTCGTGAATGCCATGTCTGAAAATGTTGATGCAGCACAAAAAGATAATGTATGGTATGTCCACGTAACAGATATGTGAGCAGAAATGCACTAGATGTTGTGCATTCAGATGTATGGGGTCCTACGAAGACCATATCTATGGGAGGCTGCAGGTATTATGTGACTTTCATTGATGACCACACAAGGAAAGTATGGGTATATTTCATGAAGGAGAAGAGTGAGGTGTTCACTCACTTTCAGAATTTCAGAGTTTTGGTTGAAAAGCAAACAGGGAAATATGTAAAGTGCCTAAGGTCAGATGGAGGAGGAGAGTACTTCTCCAATGAGTTCTCTGAATTTTTGAAGAAGAATGGTATTCGGAGACAGTTTACATGCAGATACACTCCGCAGCAAAATGGAGTTGCTGAGCGGAAAAACAGGCACATTGCTGAGATTGCGCGAGCATTGATGGAAGAGAAGAATATGCCGCATAGCTATTGGGCTGAGACTATTTCTACAGCAGTATACATCATGAACAGGACTCCAACTGCAGCCATACATGATGTAACTCTAGAGGAGAGGTTTACTAGCAGAAAACCAGATTTGTCTCATCTAAAAGTCTTTGGGAATGCATTGCATATGTGCATGTGCCAGATGAGCTGAGAACTAAGCTGGATCCGAAAGCTGAAAAATGTGTGTTTATTGGATATTTCCTTGAGCAAAAGGGATACAGGTGTTATAACCCTGCTACACGTGAGTTGAGGGTAAGCAGGGATGTTGTCTTTGATGAGATGAGCAGCTGGTATGGTGCTGAAAAAGAAGCTGTTGGGGCTGATGTGAGTGGAAGTGTGGTTGCACAGAATGCAGGTCAGCAATCACAGTCTTTGAGTGGACCAGGAGAGTCCTCATCTAGTGGGTCTATTGATAGACCATGGAGTGGCAGGCTGCGTCATAATACTAGTCCTGCAAATGTGATTAGTACATCACGTAAAGAAAAAGAGAAAGTGGTTGAGCCCCTTGGTATGCCTGACATTTCTGCAAGGCATTCTCATGTTGATGGAGAGTCTAGTGGCTCAGATATGAGCCTTGATGAGGAGCTTGGGATCCCAGCTATGAGAACACCTGGTGTAAAGAAGGCTATGGAAGCCATGAATGAAAAGCTGCGAAGATCAGGGAGAGTGAAGAACCCTGTGCAGAGATTTACATATGATGGTTATGTGGCACATCACTATGCATATATGGCAAAGGTTGTGCAGGTTGTAGAGCCCACATGCATTGATGAGGCTGTTGGAAATGTGTGTTGGGAGAAAGCTATGGATGAGGAGATGGATGCACTATATGGAAATGAAACTTGGGATTTAGTACAATTGCCTGAAGGCAAGAAAGCCATTTGTGGATGCAAGTGGGTGTACAAAGTTAAACATAACAGTGATGGAAGCATAAATAGGTACAAGGCTAGATTGGTAGCCAAAGGATATGCGTAGACATATGGGATTGATTATGAGGAAACTTTCAGCCCAGTTGCCAAGATGGCAACGGTGAGAGTTGTGATAGCAGTGGCTGCGTCAAAGCAATGGTCTTTACATCAAATGGATGTAAAGAATGCATTCTTGCATGGGGATTTGCAAGAAGAGGTGTATATGTTGCAGCCACCTGGTTATGAGGATGTGGGTCACCTTGAGCATGTTTGCAGGTTGAAGAAAGCCTTGTATGGCTTAAAGCAAGCACCAAGAGCATGGTCTGACAAGATTTCTGAATATCTTGTCACTATTGGCTTTCATGTAGCCAATGCAGATTTGTCGCTGTATGTGAGACATGGTGAAAGAGGGGTTGTGCTTGTTGTCATCTATGTAGATGACTTGATCATTACGGGGGACCATGATGCAAAGATCTTTGATGTAAAGATCTTGCTTAGACAGAAGTTCGAGATGAAGGATCTGGGGGAGCTCAGATATTTCTTGGGCATTGAGGTGATTAGGTCACCACATGGTATTGGATTACTGCAGAGACAGTATGGCTTGGACATGTTGTCCAAGTATGGTATGACAGGCTGTAAGCCTATTTCTGTGCCATTGGATCAGAATGGCAAGTTGAGTGCAGATTCAGGAGAGATCTTGGAGGATCCTACTATGTATAGGCGCATAGTAGGAAGTTTGATCTACATGACGATCACCAGACCAGATTTGAGCTATGCTGTTGGGTTGGTGAGTCAGTTTATGCAGGTTCCACGAAAACCGCATTTGGATGCAGTGAGACGCATACTAAGGTATGTGAGGTCTACTTTGCATTGTGGACTATTCTATGAGACTGGGACAGAGATATGTGTACATGGGTACACAGATGCTGATTGGGCTGGTAGTATCTCAGATAGAAGATCTACCAGTGGATTTATGTTTTCTTTGGGGAGTGCTGCTGTGACTTGGAGCAGCAAGAAGCAGCCTATGGTTGCTCTATCGAGTACAGAGGCCGAGTACCGAGGAGCTGCTATGGCAGCATGTGAGGTAGCTTGGTTGAGAAAGCTACTTGCAGATTTGGGTCTATCAGTGGATAGACAAGTTGTCATTTTCTGTGACAACATTAGTAGTATACAGTTGGCCAGGAACCCAATCTTTCATGCTCGCACGAAGCATATAGAGGTCCACTACCACTTCGTCAGAGAGAAGGTCTTGGTAGGAGATCTTGACCTTGTTTATGTTAGCACAGAGGATCAGGTAGCTGACATCTTCACCAAAGCATTGGGTACAGAGAAGCTCCGCAGATTCAGGGCTTCGCTTGGTGTACATGAGATGGAGTTGAGCTCGAGGGGGAGTGTTGAGATATCGAGCTCGTCTAGTGAGGCGGTGGACACTGATGACCCGCCTGGGGGATAGGCCCCACACTTACACCACTGGCATGGTTGGTGAGATCATGGGAGATATGCGGCAAGTGGGATGACAGGCTGTGTGACAGCCATTCTAGAGACTGGCATAGTTATAGCGCCAGCTCATTTAGTCGGGTTCACATTATAGAGAACCCGTGTATGTATTTGGTTGAGTACCTTTCATATTGTGTGTACTCTTATTCTTGTATATGGTGTGTTGAGTGTTGAGTAGAGAAGAAGAAGATTTCAGCCTCTCACCTTGTGTGTTCTCTATTAGGGTTTTGTGAGTGTGTGTGTGTGCTTGCAAGAGCTCAAGCTCTCTTCCCCCCTGCATCTTTTCATTCCTCACTCAAATCAATGTACAGCCATGCCAAAACTTGTACAAAGTTGTACCAAATCTGTACGAGCAAGTACAGTAGCAAAATAAATGCTCTCTTGGCTGTCCAAATGAGTGAAAATCAGACCTTGACACAGGAAAAAGGGGAGGGGAGTCGTATTTGCTCTGATGAGGTGGTGCTAGTTGTTGACGTGGTGGGAGGGGGGTTGAAGGAGCGGGGTTGAAGGGCAGCAAACGGTGTAGACGACTGCATCAGGCGAGATCGCTGACGAGTCCTATCAGCCAAGCGTACCATATAACCATACATGCGCGCAAGAGCGTCAATGAAGCATCCTGGCACTTGGCACACACACGAACTCCTCCTGTCAGAGCAACTGGTGCTTCAACAGTCGTAAAGAAGAAAAGCGGCGAGAAAACTGTTCTCACACGCCTTTACGGCTTTCCCCCAGCTCTTCACACTGTCCCGTCGACTCCTCCACTGCTCACGTGGCTCCCCACGGCGGTCCTCAAGCTCCTCACGCTATCTCGACTCGCTCACAGACTCTCCACAGCTTGCCGGCTCTTCACGGCTGCCCCGGCTGCACAGCCCCGACTACACACAGCACTCCTCATGGCTGTTGACGCTGCCCCACGGCTATCCCGGCTACTCCTCACGGCTGTCGGCTCTGTCAACCAGCCCTCGGCTGCAATTGGCTGACCCCCGCAAACCAGTTCTGACGCAGCACATGTAGGTGACCAAGGACCCGTTCTGGACGTAGGCAACTAGCGGCGGCGTCCAGTTCTGCACACAGGCGACCAGTAACCAGTTCTGCACACGTAGCACACCCAGGCGACCAGTTTTGATGCAGCACGCAAGTCCGTACAGCATACGCAGGCTCTGATACCAGTTGAAGGAGCTATGGAAGCTCAGCTGTAGAGAGTTAGGGTTTCATGTGGGAGACACACACAGAGAAGAAGAGAGAGAGAGAGAGAGACGTGTAGGGATAAGTCAACTCACGTATGAGTGTGTGACTCCTCTATCACACATGTATATTTGCTCTAGTACACATAGTGCACTTAGTACATTAAAAGATAATCAATAAATGCCTCCACCCATTTATGCAGGTAATCCTTGAATGCTATGCTCATTAATCTCTGAAAGGTTGCAAGAGCATTGTGGCATGACCTTATATGCAAAGGTTCCCCATGTGGTGGTGAAAGCAGCTTTATGTTAGTCCTCCAGTGCAATGGTACTTGGTTGTATCCTAAGAATTCACCCCAAAAGCTGTAGGCTTCTACACCTACCACCTTTTCCAAAATATGTACCGTGTATGGTAATGGGTAATGATCTCTGTTGCGAGTTGCCACATTCACCTTCTTCAAATCAACACACACGTGAAGCTTCCTGTTTTTCTTAGGTACAATCACAATTATTGGTGATACCCAACCTGTGTGCTTAATTTCATAAATAAAATCTGTAGAGCCAATGAGCTTATCAATCTCCTCCTTTACAATTGTTGAGTATTTAGGATTCATTTGGTAAGGACAGTGCTTAATTGGCCTTAAAGCTTCCATGATAGGGTTGGTGTGCTATACCACTTCTGGTGGCACTCCCTTCATGTCTTTATAGCTCCAAGCAAAGCAATCCTTGAACTCTTTTAAAAGAATTATCAATGCCTCTTCCTTACAGGGTTAGGTCCATAGCAATGAAGACTAGTTTAGGGTCCTCGCTTGCCAAGCTTTGCAATGTTTACCTCTTTCACCTTCGTAGGTCCATCATAAGAGGTTCCTATTTGATCATCCTTTGAATGTTGTTCCTGTAAGGTGAACTACTTTTCTTTCATCAACATCAAAGGATTTGAAATGGCTTGGAGCCTTTTGCAAATCCAGCTCCACGTCATTTTGCTCCTTTCTTGCCAAAGTTCTTTTTGCTTCTCGTTCCATGTCATCCAAAGTTTTGTTTGGTTTCCTTCTTGCCGATCTTGTGAGATTAGGAGGTTCTTGGATCACTTCTAGCTCTTGTAATGTTTGTGACATCACCCGTAACTTCTGGGACCTAATTCTTAGAGAATTCCTTGTGAATTTTAGAGACTTCAATGTATCTTAGCCATTGTGCATCTGTGGGTCCTCGTCTAAGAATCTCACAACGATTAGCTTTGTAATGTTTCTTCTTCAACCATTTTTGGAGTTTCAACCTTGCGGCTGAAATCAAGGCTTATTTTTTGTCATCAAACTCAGACTCTTGCTCTTTAGAAGAGATTTCCCTTGGCTGGTTCATCACTAAGGGTCCCATCATACATATTTTGGTGATAGCATCTCACCTTTCACATCAGGTTGTTCCACAAAATTCGTTCCAGTATTTCCCATGATGTCTATTGCAGCTAATACATGCATCCAATTCTCAAAGAAATCATCATTTGGAAAACAACCCCCCATCCATGGGATACGTCTTCCAAGTTTGCATGTCTACTTTCAGGATTTCTGAATCCTTTCATTGTTAAATGTGATTCATGGCCCAACCATGTAGTACAAGCTTGGGCACTTCTCATAAAATGTCTTTCGAGAATCACATTGTATGAATTTGCATGTCCCATAAAGTTCATGATCGCAAATGTATGGCAGTAGTGGAAAGAGAAGACTTTTATCTTCAAGTTTTACAGAACTCCCATAGGTCACGAGCGACATGGTACCGTCAACAATTTTTACAATGGGGTTCATTCCCTTTAAGGCTAGTTTTCCCCATTTTCCCAACTTTTCTTTGTGATGATACTTACTCTGGCTCTACCATTAAGGTTCCAAGAGCTTGATAACCCTTGTGAAACCACTGGAAGTGTTGCATTTGTATCACCACTCTCATAATACTTCCCCGTCTGATTAACCAAAATTTGGATGAGTTAGGGTAGGTCGTCTCTTCCTCCATCCATGTCTACATCCTTCTCGAGAGGAAAAGGTATTCCTTCGTCGATTGGAGGATTGGCCTGTATTTTGCCTTCCATCCAATCTTTTAAATCAGTCCACAGTCGGGAATTTCCTCTCGACCAAGTTTCTAGCCATGTTCCTATTGGCATCTTGATCTTTGAAGAGAGAAATGTGGATAGCTCGGCCACATCCCTCGGTGCTTGGTTTCGACCAACATCATTACTATATGATTCCAAAATAGGATTTGCTGATTCATAAAGAGGATATTCTCCTCCTTCATCAAACATCCTTGAGAATAGGTTGTTCCTTCCTTCTTCTTCCGAGTTATGGTTTCACCCTCACACTGCATTCTCGGCACAATAAACTATTTGGGTTCCCTTGTGATATTTTGCCCAAGTTACACTGTTTCAATTATCCAACTCACTTGCAACCATTCCTCAAACCTATTTTGACCTTCTCGAAATAGGCCTTGTGCATTTGGGTATTCACCTACTCCCCTTGGTGTTTGAGGTTCTACAACTGATTCAGTTTCCTTCCATGTTTGTTAGCCCATTAATAGGGTTAACAAGAGCTATTGCCATTATATTACATTAAGGAGTCAAGGTATATATACCAAAAGCTCATACATTCAAGATATGAAGCATTCCTCAAACCTATTTTGACCTTCTCGAAATAGGCCTTGTGCATTTGGGTATTCACCTACTCCCCTTGGTGGTGTTTGAGGTTCTACAACTGATTCAGTTTCCTTCCATGTTTGTTAGCCCATTAATAGGGTTAACAAGAGCTATTGCCATTATCTTACATTAAGGAGTCAAGGTAGATATACCAAAAGCTCATACATTCAAGATATGAAGTAATGGTGTCCAAATCTACAACTTGGACGGGCACCTGTAATGGTCCGATGGAATACTTATGGTGATTTTCGCTTCAAGAGCGTGTGGTAGTAAGCTAGCATAAAGTCCCAAGTGATATACTTCATGGATATATTATGAGAGTAGTCATTATAATAGAATTAGGTCTCTTATGAGCCTAAAGTGCCCGATCCGCCATAGTTTATGAACACTTATGGCCATGTATATAAGTGAAAATCTCTCATAATACAAAGGACTCTCCCATTGTGCAATAGAGTCTTGCTCTTGCTAATATCTCTCTCATCCATGCTAGTGAGTGTGTGTGAGTGAAGTGAGTGAGAGGAGGGACGAGTACACGTAGTACAGTGCGGCAATGTGGCAATGCTCGCGAGAGGCGTGGTGGAATTGCTTCTCAAGGAGTTGTGGAGCTTAGAGACCTCAAGGGTTATGAGCTTGGCCAATGGAAAGATCCTCATGATAGTTGCGGTTCACTAAGTAATCTTCTTGTTAGCTGTGTTTCGAAGGGGGTTTGGGTGAGCCATAACATTTTTGGCGCCGCTGCCGGCGGGGAGCCATCCTTGGCTTTTTTCATTGTTTACTCTCTAATCTACACAAACCCATTGCCTATTATCTTGATTAGTGGTTTACCATGAAAAAAGATGTGGTTTTGATGGAGATTTGTGTGTGATTTTGTGAGAAATAACTCTCTTTTTTGTTTTTTGAAAGAATGATTTTTTTTGGCTTAAATGTGTTGTTTTGTTAGTTTTAATCTAGTTTTAGTGTTTGTTAAGTGTACATTTTAGCTCTCTTTAGAGTTAAACATAGAGCTGAATCATTAATTTTTGCTTGGTGTGTTTTTTGTTTGATATGTATGGATTAGAGTGTTAGCAAATATTAGGGGTGGTTTAATCATTTGGAAAATTTCACAAAAACTCTTAAAATTGACTAATATTCCTTAATTGACTGGTTTTTGTCATTAAGGGGTGATTAATCCAGTTCAAGAGACAAGAAACTAGAAAATGTATTTTTTGCTGTCAAAATTGATCATGTAAGAGGTCGAAATTAGTGTTTTTGAATGTTTTGAGAGCATCTAGATGCATCAGAACATCTAATTGCTAATTGCATCAATTTCTTCATCAATTGGAGGAATTTCACTCTCTTTTGCTTAATTTTGCATAAAGAGAAGATACTAAAATTAAGAGTTTAATCAATCTATAATTATGGACTAATTTACACATTAGTTGATGTATATAGCTTAGCAATTTTATGCCCTATCCAATGATGTGCTCAATGGTGTGAATTAATTAGTGATTAGTGGTTAATTAGAATCCTTAATTAGTACAAAAGGAGAAAAAAGATTAGTGAAAGAGTTAATCTTTAATTAATTACTAATCATATTTTTACACAACTCATTAGTGACTAATGAGCATTGAATGTAAAGATGCCAATGAGTTGTCAATTTGTTTATTTTGGAGGCATATGGGGGTGTCATAAAAGTGTTGACTTTTTTATTCCCACTTACCTTTTTGGGAAAATGCCCATATCTCTGCAATTTAAAATTCAAAAAATATTCCATCCACACAAAAAAACTCAAATTTCTCTCTAGACTCAAAAAAAAATCCGTGAAACACCCATTTCATATTTTCGTGACACTTGTTTCACGTCCGTGAAACCATCTAATTCATGTTGTGAAACAGGCCCACACAAAAAAAAAAATCCATGAAATACCCATTTCACGTTTTCGTGAAACACCCTTTTCACATTCGTGAAACCCTCTGGTTTATGTCGTGAAACAAGCTCACATGAAAAAAAAATTCGTGAAACACCCATTTCATGTTTTCGTGAAACACCTGTTTCACGTCCATGAAACCCTCTGGTTCACATTGTGAAACAGGCCCGCACAAAAAGAAAAATCATGAAATACCCATTTCACGTTTTCGTGAAACACCTGTTTCACATCTGTGAAACTCTCTGGTTCACATTGTGAAACACGCCTACGCAAAAAAAAATAAAAAAATCTATGAAATACCCATTTCATGTTTTCGTGAAACACATGTTTCACGTCCATGAAACTTCTAGTTCACGTCGTGAAACAGGCCTGCGTGAAAAAAAAATATAAAAAATCCGTGAAATACTGATTTCACGTTTTCGTAAAACACCTGTTTCACGTCCGTGAAACCCTCTTGTTCATGTGAAGCAGGTCCGTGTTAAAAAAATTAATTAAATTTAATTAAGTTCGTGAGATCAATTAATTAAATATAATTAAGTCCGTGAGATCAATTTCACAGCGTGAAAGGTACCTCCACTTTCACGGGCATGAAAAAGGTTTGTGGGCCAAAAAAAAGAGTATAGAAACCAGCCCTGTGGAGGCTCATATATCCTAAACCGTGAGGCTGATAAATGCATTCTAGTGCTCATCGGAAAGTCTGCATCATCGAGCTCTTCAAAATTGGTTTGAGCGTCCGAGGGCAGAGTCCATCGTTTTGGCCTCAACATTCGACCCGAAAATTAAGGTGAAAAATGGGCCTTAATGCACTAAAAATAGCCCAAAAAAGCTTACATACCATATTCAGGCTACTTTTTGAGTGTCCAAAACGATAAAATCAGGAAAAAATTAGAAAGACAAAGTTGTAGTACTCTAAAAATACTTCAACTCTCTCATACAACGTTTTTCCAAATTCCTTTTGGAACACATTAAAAAACGGGTTGCGAGACATGAAAAATCTTTTCGAAAAAAAAATCATCATGAGAGTGATGGAAAATAGGTTTTGAGACCTCCTCTTCCACATGGGATGCTCCTGGCATGTATTTTTTCTAGAAAAGTTCATCCTAGGCATTCACATGCGCTTTTGAGACCTCGACTTTCATCTAGGACACCAGTGGCACACACTTTTTTCGAGAAAGTATCTCTAAGAGGTCATTTGCGTGCGCTTAGCACCTAAGCAAATTAAGGTAAACGAACCCTGGTTTGCCCCAGAGAGAGGTGCGCTAGGCCTCAGGCTGTAACGGACTGTAAGAAAACCTAAAAAGCGAAAAAAAATGTGTGCTTGCTCATTAAGGATTTGGACTCACAATGTGAACCATGGGAGAAACTAAACGATGCTTAATTGAAGAGAGGTTTCCTGATGGTCATAAAGAATAATAGCTTACACAACTTGATCATTGTATCCAAACTAGAAACATTCGATCAATGTTGTAAAGAATCAATACATTTAAATGACAACATGATGGAGGATGATCATGATATGAGATGTTCCTCATCTAAACCCACTAAAGCAACGACAAAAGAAAAATTGATCTCGGAATTGTCATTTCCTAAATTCTACACAGTCTTGCTTAAAAGCTTTGAACCAGAATCTCAAAGTGATGGGCAAAATGTCTTGTATTCATTGCCATCACTACGTCCATCCCAATCCCCAGTGTGCAACACTTCAGTGTTTCTATTGTTATGGACCGCACAAAGTGGTAGACTACATAGTTTGGAATACTTCTATGCCCACAGTCACTGACACTTTGCAACCCATATGTAAACGATGTGGCATTGATCACATATTCCAAGATTTCCCAAGGCGAGTTTCTTCAATGCAACCTGTATCACATAATACAATTTTAACATCTTGAGTGTGCAAAACGGATAATTGTCCATGGTACCCATAAATGTGCTTACAAGCTTGCAAGCCAAGGCACGAGAAACATAAAAAAAGAATGCAAAGGAACACACTTTGAAATGGTTAGTGGAGCATGTTTTAAAACAAAAACCAAAAGATGCAAGACCTTCTAAACCCAAGAAAAACAAGGGCCAACAAACTACAGAAACCAAGGTTGAAATAAAGGACACGGGAAAGGAACCTGTGAAGAAACTAACCCCAAAAGAGAGAAAGCTGCACATGATACGAATGCATCCACCTCAAAGGCTAACCCTCAACCCACAAAGCCCACATGTGTGACACATGATACAAAAGCACGAAACAAAGTTCATTCTCGTCACATGGGCAAACATAATGAAACCCTGACAATCCAAAGAAAGTCAGGAGATGACACAAGTTCTAGTACGTCACTTAGTGAGGATGAAACAAGTTTGGACTCGTCACTCATTGCACCTCACAGTCCAATTAGGAAACTAGAACCCGCCCAACCACCCCAAATTGAAAATCATAATCACATGACATATGTGGAACGTAAAAAGCAAGCTCAAGAGAGCATGCTTAGCATTGTTGATTATCATACAGGATCACCGGTTGTTATTGAACCTCATAATGTCAAACCTAAAAAAGCAACCAAAATGCCAAAAATTGGAGAAGTATCGCTTCCCCCTTTCAAGAGAAAGACATACTCTCCACCAAAATGAACCCATCAAGCCTAGAAGAGTCATTAGAGAAAGATTGTACGAATAATACAGTTGATGAAACCGAAATGGAAATTGAAACTGAATCGGATATGAGAACATCCATGGTTCCAGTTGATGATTCTATTATGGTATGGTTAGATTTCCCTATGGACAATGATGTTAAGCACAAGCGCACATTGATTTAGCCCTCGAGCTAGTCATAACATCATGGACAATCGATACTTGGGTGTTATTAGGACAACCTAAAATCATCCTTAAAGATAATGGTCTTGCAAGAGGTGCCAATGGAGAAACCATTGATGTTCCAGAATGCTAATCAAACATGTGGAATTTAGATTCCATGTTACCCCATATACCATGGAATATGATGTCATCCTAGGTGGAACTTAGGTACATGACTCGTGGTATTCAATTGGCGAATCCATGTAAACAGTCACCTTGAACACTCCTGCACAGACATTGTGAAATTGCTATTATAGGAGGAAGAGACCTTGGAGGAATTAGAACTTCCAACATATCTTACTCAGAATATCCCAAGAGTTATGGTTGGATTGGAACTTTCCAATAAAATCACCACAATCCAAGCACAACTTTATCCACAACGAGAGCATAATCTCATGACCCTCAAGTTATGGGATTTGTTAGGACAACCAACACTTACAGCTCATTTTAAAAGAATTCCATTCACACAAGACTTGAACATGCCATGCTTGGGGTACTTTGAACAAACAATATATATAGAATCTAACCCACTTATGTGTAAGTTTTTTATGATTGAGCATGTGTTGGAAGTAGATTTGATCCTAGGTAATAAATGGACTATTGCTGCCCAAGCACCACTATGCTTTGCTATAGCGATAGGGTCATCATGATGGTCAACGACACAAAGTTGACAATACCATAATGTATGGAAGAGGATCTAACCCTAATGGATTTCTATGATGCTGAATGCAAAAGGCTACAAGCCCCTTCCTCTCAGAAGCCCCTCTACACAAAGACCTACCATCTACGTCAATGACCAACTCAGATAAAGCATCTAGCCCTTCAACTCCATCCTCACCACAACGAAGTTTAATGCTAGAACCTCATCATCAAAAGCCACTCCGCAAGAGACCCAAGGCTCATCATTAACAATGCCCATGAATCTCAAAACCATAACCTCAATGCCACCCAATGTGAAGGAAGGCCCCAAACCTTCCGCTTTAACAAAAAAGAAAACCCCAACACAACAACCAAGATCACGATATCTTAATGGTATCAAAATGTGGATGGAAAAGTATCTACTTGTAGCTCAAGGCTACTAGAAAGGCGCCAATCCAATTTGGGTGCCTTAACAATCAAAGCCTCTTTCTCAACACAAAACTCAACGGGCTAAGGAAGAATAAAAGTACTCCACAACATCGTCCACAAAATCCTATGAGAGTTCCTCAAAGAACTCCAATAACTCAACAAGTGTGGGTACCAAAAAGATTACTGTAAGCTCAAGGATACTACCAAGGTAATACCAAAGCTTGAATTTCCAAGCACATCAAGAAGTTCCCCAAGCCTGATCAAAGAAAGAAGCCTCAAAGGCATCAACCATTAACTCCTAATGTTCATCAAAGATGGGTGCTTGTGCACGTGCTTCAGGAACAAGGGTTTTATAATGGTAATCCTATTATATGGTTGCCAAGTTCCAACAAAGTGAAGAAAGCCTCACCCCATCGACTTTAATTCTAAGAACTTTACCTAAAGTTTGACAAGAATGGAGGCCCAAGCAACACCAAGCAAGCCACTCAACCCATCTCGTGCATTCAACACATACACCAACCTCGCCAAAAGAGTGGATTGCATGCTCAAAAGCCTCATCATCAAAAGCCACTCCGTAAGAGACCCAAGGCTCATCATTAACAATGCCCATGAATCTCAAAACCGTAACCTCAATGCCACCCAATGTGAAGGAAGGCCCCAAACCTTCCGCTTTAACAAAAAAGAAAACCCCAACACAACAACCAAGATCACGATATCTTAATGGTATCAAAATGTGGGTGGAAAAGTAGCTACTTGTAGCTCAAGGCTACTAGAAAGGCGCCAATCCAATTTGGGTGCCTTAACAATCAAAGCCTCTTTCTCAACACAAAACTCAACGGCCAAGGAAGAATAAAAGTACTCCACAACATCGTCCACAAAATCCTATGAGAGTTCCTCAAAGAACTCCAATAACTCAACAAGTGTGGGTACCAAAAAGATTACTGTAAGCTCAAGGATACTACCAAGGTAATACCAAAGCTTGAATTTCTAAGCACATCAAGAAGTTCCCCAAGCTTGATCAAAGAAAGAAGCCTCAAAGGCATCAACCATTAACTCCTAATGTTCATCAAAGATGGGTGCCTGTGCACGTGCTTCAGGAACAAGGGTTTTATAATGGTAATCCCATTATATGGTTGCCAAGTTCCAACAAAGTGAAGAAAGCCTCACCATCGACTTCAATTCTAAGAACTTTACCTAAATTTTGACAAGAATGGAGGCCCAAGCAACACCGAGCAAGCCACTCAACCCATCTCGTGCATTCAACACATACACAAGAGCTTGCGTGTTGAGTCAACACCACTGGCAAAACCAACCAAAAGTTGTACCTACTACCTTGACAACACTTGAGCCAAAAATTTTAGAATCAATCCCCATGTTTGCAATGGAAACTTATGAGCACATCAAGGACAAACTCACAATGCTCTTTTCACCCCTCTAGATGAGAAGCATGAGTGCAGAAGCTACGCGGCAGACATAGGAACCTATTCTCTCAAAAAGGAGAGTAGCCCACAAGAAGCTATTGCTTGCAAGGTTGTAACAAAAATAAGATTTAAAAAAATAGAGAGAGAGAGAGAGAGAGAGAGAGAGAGAGAGAGAAAAGACATAAACACAAGGGAGTCTCACAAATGGCGTACCTAAAAATGGTAGATTATCACAAGAACCTCCCAACGATCTTCAATAGCCAATATATTTTTATTAAGCTTATAACTTTCTATTCTTTTAGCTAAATTAATGTAGCAACTTCTCCATAAGTACATATCCATACTCATGCACTAGAGACCATCAATAACCTTCCAGGTACATCTCTGGATGGGGGGGCCATGGTGGGCGACAGCCTGGTCAATGGTGTAACCCATCACTTGGAATTTTCTTTCAAATTGCAAACCTCTCCAAATAAAAGTTTAAGTCTTCACAACACATTAATCTCTAATCCTTAGTAAAGATATCTATATTAGCCCTACAAGTCACCGTAATTCTTTCATGCCTCACCAGCGAGTGGCTACTTCAACAAGTAACATCTCAATAAGAGTCTCTTTGGCTCAGTTCATGTACTTCATGTATATCTACTTCATCGAACACTTAAATATACATAAAAGCATAAAAAGCACATGGGAAGAAGCATGTAGGAACATGTCCTACTCAGCAACATTTGACAAGAACACAAAAAGGGACATCATCAATGGCCAATTTCTTCAAATGATGAATGCCACTTCAATGAATCAGATAAGGAATTGAGAATCAAAATCTCATTTTAATGATTTTGTATACGTTTCTCCTGATCTTTCCTTATCTTCTCCCCCATTATTAACATCTCTTAGATTCCCCACTAACACCAATAACATGTAACTTTGCTTATGATTTCCAAAAACAAAGTGAGCAAAAAATATACCCCTAAAAAAATTTGCTCATAAAAATACAAAAATGCAATCACTCCGCAAAAACCAACACCACCCCCACTCCGTTAGGAATTCCCACCAATCTCTAACCTTTTCATTTATTAGCTAGCATTTCTTATTTCTTCCAGAGGAACAAGGACCATTGAACGTCACTCAACAGTAAAAGTCATCAACAAAGCTTGTGAATTCTCCCCACAAAAAGGTCTTCAACGTGATCACGAGGGACACGACCGACATCAGAAAGGGGGAATGTTAATCCATTCCTAGGATTAATAAGAGCTTCTGCCATTATCTTACATCAAGAGTCAATGTAGATACACCAAAAGGTCATATATTCAAGATATGAAACAATGGTGTCCAAATTTACAACTTGGACGGGCTCCCGTAATGGTTCGGGAGAATACTTTTGGCGATTTTCGCTTCAAGAGCGTGTGGTAGTAAGTTAGGATGAAGTCCCAAGTGTTGTACTTCATGGATATATTATGAGAGTAGTCACTATAATAGCATTAGGCCTCTTATGAGCCTAAAGTGCCCGGCCGGCTAGAGTTTAAGTGAGTGTGAATACTTATGGCCATGTATATGAGTGAAAATCTCTCATAATACAAAGGACTCTCCCATTGTGCAATAGAGTCTTGCTCTTGCTAATCCCCTTGCTAATCTCTCTCTCATCCATGCTAGCGAGTGTGTGTGAGTGAAGTGAGATGAGAGGAGGGATGAGTACATGAAGTGAGATGAGAGGAGGGATGAGTACATGTAGTGTAATGCGGTGTTGTGACAATGCTTGCGGGTGACGAGAGGCGCGGTGGAATTGCTTCTCAAGGAGTTGTGGAGCTTGGAGACCTCAAGAGTTATGAGCTCGACCAATGGGAAGATGCTCATCATAGTTGCGGTTTACCAAGTAATCTTCGTGTTGGATGTGTTTCAAAGGGGGTTTGGGTGAGCCATAACAATGTCGCTTCTTCTTTGTTCTTGTCAGCACATTTTCTTGGCTTGACTCGGTGCATGCAGTTTCAATTGTTCCCTGAATTACCACTGCCGAGTCTCCTCATCCTACCTTCTTTGTTCTTCTTCTCCTTCCCGCCATTTAAGGTTTAGCTAACGGTTCTCCCTTGACTTGTGAGGTCTTTAATGCTTGCACACAAGTTATAACATTGATTGGCATTGCTGCCACTCTTTTTTATTATTATAAAGATTTTAGAGAAATGCAACAAAAGAGTGCTCCTTGCACAATCATGGTTGTGATTATGGATTTCTCACCATGCAAGTGTTGATGCAAATGCTTGTTTTGTTGCTTTCCTAACTCTCAAACAATGCAAATAACAACTTCAAATGCTAGAATAATGCCAAATAGCCTTTCTTTATCCTATTTTTCCTCTTCCTTCATAACCTTATCCACATCTTACTCTCTTCTCTACCAATTACACAGCTTCAAAAAGACATATTAAGGGAAAAGAGACTTGTAAGAAGATGGCAGGGAGTGCACATAGAGTAGAAGAAGATCGGTGGGGCTGCGGCACTAATAATGTTACATGCTACAAAATCCTTCTCCTATTGCAATGGAGAATGCTTACCTTAACTTGTCATGGGGGAACTTGCCGATGTCCAAGCTCGTATCTTGATAGACTTCAAGCTTTGGTAGTGGTAGCTAGCACCACTCTTTTGCCTTCTCCTTAAGCTGCCGCCATGAGGTTGCCTTTCTCCATATATAAGGACACTCACTCCTTTATACTCTCACATAGGGTACTCTAAAAGTACACATGTAAATGTCCCTAAGCCCAAGTGCCTAGTCCCCATTCCCCATGTGCATGTGTGCCCAAACCTACTTCATTACACATTTGGCCGAGAGAGAGAGAGAGAGAGAGAGAGAGAGAGAGAGAGAGAGAGAGAGAGAGAGAGAGAGAACAAGTTCTTTCTTTCGAATCTATAAATTTTTCTATTTTTTTCTTTTGAAGAAGGATACTTGCATTCAAAGAAAATCTTCAAAAAGGTATGCATATGTACTCTTTACATTTTGTTAATTTAAGATCTCAATGGCTACACATATGGAAATTCCATCTCCTTTTATCTCAAAAAAGTAGCTATAGATAATGTCAAGTTTGTGGCATTCTCAACTTTTGGAGTCTTTAAAAATTTACTTTAAAAAATCCATTACTTCCTTAACTAAATTCATGGATTTCCTAAAGGCGGCATAAATACTAGCCATGGTTCAAAATAACAACTTTAGTGACTTTAAATGAAGGCCTTAATATTTGGACTTGGCATGTGCCCTTTAGAAAGTGACACATGTTTCCTAGTCATGTAGGTTCTTGATGCAATGATGTAACCATAATGCGGATGGTAGTTAAACATAAATTACGAGCTTTTTAAAAAAAGGAGCTACTTGTAAGGTCCTTGATGTGGATGTAACACTTGCAGTGGAGATGGGGATCAAGTTGCTTCCCCAAACTAGAATGAGGTTTGGGTGTATGAGAAATGAAAGGTCAAGTGTGTTTTTGATGATTCTCTTACTTTGTTAAATAGTATTAAAATATCTTCTTCTTTTTTTAGTATTAAAATATCTCTTAATCTAGAATCTTACAAGTGTATACATACCCTACCATCAAATAGTTTACAATCAGTCCATGAGATCACACATAGTTATGTAATGTTAAACATACACCTCAAAGTTGTAACTTCACAAAAAAGGATCCACATAAATTTTTGTAAAGTGTACTCAAAGACCCCACTAATGCTTGTAAATGTGGTAATGATTTAAATTAAGATATTCCTCTCATGATCACTTTTATAGGATACATATTGAAAACATTTTTCAAGCCTTTGTGGACTAGTATGCAAACCCATGACAAGTAAAATCACATTACAAAATTGCATGAAGAGATGACAAAAAAACATTACAAGCCTAAAAGCACCCAACAAAAGGTTTGATGTTTGTACTACATTCAAATGACCTCTTTACAAATAAATCATGGGAGATCCAAAAAGAATATTGCAAAGAGGAACCGAATCCAAATTAATTATGATTAAAGTTGTGTGTGTGTGTGTGTGTGTGTGTGTGTGAGAGAGAGAGAGAGAGAGAGAGAGAGAGAGAGGAGAGAGAGAGAGAGAGAGAGAGAGAGCTCCCTATACGAGGATCTTTTCGACCACATACAACGAATTGAACACAACACGATGTTCCCACGTTGGAAACCACACATAACCACATGCAACTCTCTCTCTCTCTCTTCTCTCTCTCTCTCTCTCTCCCCCCCCCCCCTAAATGTTTTATATTCATTCTATCATATGGATTAAGAGCTCATTTATTTTTAAATTCCACAACTCTAGGTGGGCCTTTCTAGGATGTCTTCCACTTGTATTACACGTTCAAATACACATTTATATACCTTTTTCCCATTACATTTTTACATGTGCCCCCCCCACACACACACTCAATTATCTTACATTTAAAAAAAAACCTTTGAGATCTTTGAGATCTTCCTTAAAATATGGTAGTTCCTATACTGTAAAGGTGAAACATTACCCTACAAATTACATCCTTAACACATTGTGAAGGTAAAACATTGCCCTATGATCCTACAAATTACATCTTGAACACACTTTTAACATATGGTTCTTCCTTCATTTGCAACACCACTTGACTTTTCTTTGCTTCCTTATTTAGTATTACCTCCATTACTTGTATTTAGAAAAGGTTACCTTTCGATAATAATATGCATGCATTAATATTAATATTTGTTTCATCATTTCTAAGTTTAAAAATGTCTCAACCAAAAGAGGCTATATCCATCATAACATGGAAGGGCTTCATGGCATGAATGGAAATGGCATAAATAGAGTATCCAAGAGGAGGAATTAAAAACACCAAAAAGTTTAACTTTCAAAAAGAAAACATAAAGAGATATGCAAATGCTTTATTTACTCAACTTACCTCTTCCATTGCATTGTCCCACAAGTTCCCATTTTTTATTAGAGGTAATGAATACTTTTTCGAGCTAATGGGGCATGGAAGAAAGGTCTATATCAATAAAATGGTGATAGAGACTCTTTATCTACAAAGTTCACAAACTGTTTAACCTAACTAGGTAGAATCACATGCACTAACAAGCTCATACTTTGGTGCTTGTATTTGGAGTTGAGAGACCCAATTTTTACAATGAGTTGAGAGACCCAATTTTTACAATGCTAGTGATAGATGCATCGAGCTAAGAGACCCAACAAGTTTGGATTTTTTGCAATGCTAGTGACAACCATGTTCTTTGGGATAAGGCTCTAAGGAGATAGAAATCATCGTTAGCCTTAAGGGTAAAGACATGAACAAGAGATGCCTCAAGTGTGTGCCAACGAGGATGTTGTGAGCAAGGCCGAACAGCTAGAGCTGTCCAACCCCCCTCTCTCTGCTTGCTCATGCACACACACATAGGCATACATGCACACACATGCATGTGCACACGCGCATGCACACACACATAGGCATACATGCACACACATGCATGTGCACATGCGCACAAGACAAGTGCAAGAATAAGGGAGGAGGAGGATACGCATGCACACATGCACCCGCACAAGAGCGAGAATAAGGGAGAGGAACAAATAAGGATAAGAGCGGTTGGTTTGACTTAACTGACGTTGGGTTTGGCTTAGAGAGAGATTAGCTTAAAAACGAAAGTTTAATGTAAAACAAGGTTAAGAGGCTTACACCAATATATGTTGGGTCCTCCTTGAGAAGCCAGATTGTCATCGTCCTCATTCTGTGACCCGTTTGGTTGCACTTTCCTTGTTTATGTTGTCTGGTAGATGGCTATGGCGTTTCTATTTGTACCCTCTTCCTTCCAATGTCCGCCTGTTTTTTTCTTTAGCAGCAAGCTTCAGAACACAACATTGTCCCCTCTCTTGATCCTGCTCTGGCTTCTGCTAGCCTCTCTGTGGACTTTTCCTGCGTAATGCAAATCGCCCACTTGGAAAAAGCAGAAAAATCTATTGTGCGGATTTGTCTGCGTTTTGGGCACAAAAGCTTTTTATTGGAATTATCCTGCACAGCCCAGACCTTTCACTCAGGAAAAAACAAAGAAGGAGAGGGATTTCTCCTGTGTTTTGATGATTTTTCTGATTATTTGGCGTAGTGTTGCTGCATAACCCGTAATTTTAACACGAAGAAAGCAAATTAGGGGAGAAAACTCGCTGCATTGCGAGAACTTTTCTGTGTTTTGGGCGGAAAAACTTGTGGAGATATGGGGCTTCCAAGCGATGAGATTGTTGTGATTCGGCTCGGGCAGAAGAAAGGGGATCCCAGCGTCATCACCATCAATTGTCCGGATAAGCTTGGCCTGGGTTGTGATCTTACCAGACTTCTCTTCGAGTTTGGTCTCGCTGTAGTCCGAGGAGGTGAGTGGTTTTCTGATTTTTTCTTTTTTTCTTTCTGCTTTCGGCTTCCTTAATGGTTTCATTTCTACAGAGTACACTTCTGATTTGCTCTTGATTTTGCAGACATGTCTACAGATGGGAAATGGTGCTTTGTTCTGTTTTGGGTCATTCCAAGAGATGGATCCTCCAAAAATATCAGATGGGCTGCTTTAAAGAAGCTTCTCATTTCCACATGCCCATCCACAAGGCCTCATATGCTGCTGCCACATCTATCACAGTCCAAGCCTAAAGAAACATATGTCTTGCAGACCTCTTCGTTGGACCGCCCCGGCTTACTCAATGGTAAGATAATACTCAACTACATGCCATTTGCTCATATATTGCACTATATATATATATATATATATATATATATATATATATATATATATATATATATATATATATATATATATATATATATATATATGTACCTAGATGCTTGCCACATGATCCATATAAATCAGTCTCAGGTCTGGCATGTGCATTTAAGGGCTTTACAGATTAGCTCCCCACCATCCTGCGGTAGGGGGTGGATAATGGCTGTCAGATGTGCATGCACAGGGATCTCTCTTGTCCCTTGGGCTCATACATTGTTGTCTGGGATCAAAGTCTGGTAGTGTTAGATAACAACTTCATCTCTCAGAAAATGTATGCTCGGGAGATATTGAAGGCATTTGTCGAGTGCAAGGCAGTTGGCACCCCTGTGGAGGGTTTTTACATACACTGCAGCTTTTTTGTGAACCTTGTTTGTAATTTGCCTTTTGTGCAGATGTGGCCCGAACACTATGGGAGCTCGAGCTTACGATTCACAAAATGAAGGTTATGATCACTCCGGATAGCAATGCTGTTAATCTGTTCTTTCTCACTGATACCAGGTTTGCCTCTTCTTCATGTTTTCAAATGTTTCTGTATGATTTTTGACTCCATTTCTTTCAAACCCTTTTTAAGTGTTGAGCTTGCGAGATGAGTTTTGGATTGAATCAGGTAGCTTAATTTGCAGGGAAATGCTCCAAGAGAAAAGAAGACAGGATGACCTATGTTTCAGACTGAAAGCGACCCTTGGGGAGGCAGCCAGTAGCTGTGAGATCAGGCTGGCTGGCCCCGAATGGGGTGGTCTTGACTGCACGCCCTTTTCAAGCCTCCCACCTGCCATGACTGAGGACCTTTCCAGCAAGGAGGCATCAGGAGTTGGCAAAGTTTCTGTCAGTTTAGACAACTCACTTAGTCCTGGGCACACCTTATTGCAAATCTTGTGCAAGGATCGCAAGGGACTGCTATATGACTGCATGCGAACATTAAAGGATTTCCAAATGCAGGTAATTAGCAACCATTACATGTGTTTTTCTGCTTTGGAGATATTGTATGCTCTCTTATACACGAACCTTTGTACAGGTTGCATATGGCCGTCTAGCTACCAATGACAAAGGGGACGGAGAGATCGACCTCTTCATCTTGCAGGGAGACGGCAAGAAAATAATTGATCCCCAAAAGCAAAAGAGTCTTTGTGTCCGCTTAGAGGTGGAGATTGTGCAACCTGTCCGGGTAATGATTGTGAATAGAGGGCCAGACACTGAATTGTTGGTGGTCACTCCGATTGGAATGTGTGGCCAGGGTCGCCCTCGAGTGTTATACGACATTACATGTGTGCTCAAGATGCTTGGAATCTGCATATTCAAGGTAACCAAGATCCATGCCATCTGCCATACTTGCACCGACTGCCGTACGTTCCCTCTAGTTGAGTAGGCCACAATGCCATTCGCACCCTTTGTCTTGTGTTTCGAACCCACAGTGAAACATAGTCAAAGAACTCTATGCATGAGTTTAGATGCTTGAAGTGTGTTTTGGAGGTTAATTACATGGGCTTTCCAGGGTCTAAAATGTTTGTAATGGCTCATTATGCAGGCGGATATTGGGCGGCACTTGATTGGAGACCGACAGTGGGAGATTTATAGGTTTTTATTCATGGACAAGCCTGAATTGGATCTTTCAAGCAGCTGCACTCAGACTCGTATTGCTCAGCAAGTCAGAAGCATACTGATGGGATGATTGACCTTGAAGGGCAATGCTATCCATACATTGATTTTGACTTTCTGAACTCCTGGGCATATCATCCATGGTGTTGATGGATGAGTGCCGGTTGGTGGTACTAAACAGTCACTAGTATGGGCAACTGCAGATGTGGATGTGCACATCAGGCATGGACTTCTTTTCCTGTTGTGGGTGCTATCTAGTCAGCTCTATATATGTGTGTAGACTTTGAAGTTCAATGGCCTTGCAATTGCTGGATGGTTTTGTGTGGCTTCTTGAAAGTTTTAAGGCTCCATTTCGTCACCTGATGCATGCCGTTCAGTCTGCAGCATGACATGGCCAATGCTGCATGCATACTCGAGCGTCAGCAGGCCACAGGTTCTTTACATGTTTCTGGAAACATCCATTGCGGGATGAGCATACACCTTATTTTATCTTGTGTATGTTCGTAGAGCTTGCATTGAGCTTTTGATAGGAGGCATGGCCACATACAGAGACCTTCAGTAACTTACAGACATGATTTTACCGTATTCTCATCATCAAACTTGGCTTCCTGGCGTATTGGAATGCAGTTGGAAATGTGCAGAGTGCGGCTGTCGATTATCAAGGGCATAGCCAAACACAAAAACACTAAGCCGTTGTGTATAGAGGAAGGGCAGAGAGCCAGTTTCAGCAAGGGAGACTGCATGACATTGCCTTATTGACAAAGCCATTTCATCTACAAATCCATCTTTCGGGACCAGCAGTATTTACCACACCAAAATCAAAAAGTACTACAAATGATGTGATATTTGCACAGCAGTAAAATAGACCCCTATTTCTTGGTGCATGTCCATATAGTTTCTACTCAAGCGAAACAAGAGATGGTGCTTGCATGCCATGCCTTCTACCAAGGGAAGGTGACAAGGAGAGAGCTTTGCTTAGCCGGGAAGAAGCAGCATGTTTCTATTTGAGTGGACAGAGGGGTGGGGTGAGTGTGGTAAGCATGGTTTCTTGTTTCCTGATACTGGTTGTGAGGGGTTTCCAATAAATGTCATGAAAGGGTTTCCCAGGAATCATGAAATTTTGTGTAATGGGACAGAAAGTCCAGGGTAGCAGTGTACACATTAATGCTAAGTTGTGTTTTGAGCTGGCTGACTTTGTCTGTGAAACATCTGAAATCACGGGGCTCCGCAGTGGGCTCATCAGTTGTGAGATGATTTATATCTAAGAGCTATCTCCTGCCTCTCTGGAAGAGTTATGTTATTTACTTGGCCAACGTTTCATGTACACTTGCTCTTAGGTGATGACTGGGAAGCTTGCTATACTTCACATGCCAGCAGCACAAACTCTATCTGGAGCCCCTGTTTGTTGAATATGCCATCAACTAAGGATTATTGAGCTTGCTGAGCTCCTCATTGTACCAAATACATGAAAAATCCCTCCGTGTTTGCACTGCATTTACAATGATTGTGGGTTTGAATCCCACCTTTGTTCTCTTCCTATCATGGAATGGAGTCTTTCCTTTCCCGGCTCTTTGCTTATGGTCTGTGATTCTTGCTGAGGCCAAAATGCATGGTGATCTCTCTTAGCAGTTTATGCATTGGGCTCCTAACGGAGAGATACTGGGTTCAAATGCCATTTCTTGCACTTAAATGATCTCTCCCTCTCTGTCTCTCTCTTTCTCCTAGTGGTCTATGCAGTGGGCTCTCAATAGAGTGGGTTAAAATCCCATTCCTTGCACTTTGGAGGTGCCACATGGATATGTGTTCCACCATATGTATCATGGATCATGCAGTCCCCTTGCAAAGTATGATCTGTGGAGGGGTGTGTGTGTGTGTGTGTGTGAGAGAGAGAGAGAGAGAGAGAGAAGAAGTCATGGTTGGGGGGTGGGCTCTTGCTACATTAAGATCTTAGATGGAGGTGGGACAATAGCTGGGTGGTTAAGGCAGCACCCCTTCTCTTTTAAGGACACAGTTCCGCACTTCTCCCAAGACATGGGGCTGATTTTGGCCCTGCCCTCCCCTCATAGGGAGCACCTTGCTCTTCTGAGGGCACAGTTATGCCACCGGTTCAATTCTGGCCCCAACCTCCTGTTAGTGGAGTGGTAAGGAAGGAATTTCAGAGTCCTTAGGTGATGGGTTCAAATCTCCTTCATACCAGCAGTGTGGTAGAGCAATTGGTGAAGCGTGTGTGTGTTTAGGGTAAGGTCTCGTGGTCGAGTCTTACTTCCAGCTCGCATCCGTAAGGACATGGCTTGGTACAAATAAAAATCTTGCATTACAAAAAAATCTCCTTCTGTGCAAGTGATGGCAAGGAAGGAGTTTGAGAGTCCTAAGGTGATGGGTTCAAATCTCCTCTTGTGCAAGCGATGACTTTTAGTGTGTGTGAGTAGTGTACGTAAAAAAAAAGAAAAAAGAAAAAAGGACAGCACCCTTTTCCTTGAGAGGACAAGGGACTGGCCTTCTCCTCCCAAGATGCGGATTCGATTCTGGCCCTGCCTTAAGAAGGGGTGAAAGAGCAGTGTGTTGTTTCTGAGGGTAAAAAAAGCCAAGGCATCTTCATGAAGTGAAATGCTAAACAACAGTTGTAAAGATATTTGCCAATATTTTAAATCCTTTATAAAATATTTGAGCCGAGGAGAAGCCACGTGGCGACCATGCAGCTGGCAAGATGTTGACACAGTATCGTTATTGCCGCCAACATGTCCTTTTTTTTTGGGGTTTTTTTTAATAATTTTTTTGTTTTTTTTGAATAAGTCCTTAAATACATAAATGGGCGCCACGTGACCTCAAGAGTCATGACCCGTCTTTGGCGCCATTTTGTAACGTTAGCTTTTGTTTTTCATATTTGGGAAAAAAAAAAGGACCCCAAACACCCCTCCTAGAATCAAATGGCTATCATGCATGCCCCATGAGTCATGTAGCATGCATGCCCCATGACTTCATGACCCTCCACTCCCTAGCTACTAGTCATAAAAGTCATGACTCATCCCCTACTTACCTTAATATCTGTACACACCACCTACCCCACCTTGTGATGACAGGAGCTCGAGAAAAGATTGGTTTGCTTTAACCTAGAGTTTGAAAGATCCTTATAAAAAAAAATTTCCTCGTGCCATCGTTGTTGTCGTCATCGGAAAAGGAAAATGAATTCTTTTCTAGTTTTTTAAATATTAATAACATTAATGTAAAGTTCCCTTAAAATAGTTTCCTTATTGCATGCTCACCTTCACCACCTTTCCCATACTTTGGGATCCCTTCCACCCACCTTTTGCCCTAGCATTCTTGTCTCTCTCAAGCATGTCTATGTCCAACCTACCTTGCAAGTGAGGCCTTGCTCTTTCAATAAACAATTACAAATTACAGTGTCACCCTCAACCATGACACCTCGATCAATTTCTCCTTGCAAGTATACAACATTTATGATGCTTTATAGAGAGCCCTTTTCATCAAAAGTTATATGCATTTTTTGGACTCCAATTAACCCCTTTTTCAGCCAATAAAAAAATGTAGAAACTTGAAGGTGCCTTTTTCTCCCAAGCATAAAAATTGACAGTGCTTTAAAAAAAAACTAAAGAACAACCCTTGACCACTTTTCATCTCTTCAAAAAATATACTAGGCAACTTGAAATTGTACACACAAAAAAGCCTTTGATTAAAGGCTAAGCAAAATGTCAAGTACTTTCTCTTGATTGTAGTGGAAAATGCACTATAAAATGTTGGCATTCCACCCTTTATTTAACAATGAATTATTTTATTGTAAACTCCATATTTTGGGCATCTTATGTGGTGACACATAAACTAGTCGACATTGACAACAACGCTAACAATGATGTATACATCCATAAAGCTTGTGTTCCCTTAGTCTTTGCACATCATTATTGAAATTTGAATTATTTATGATATTAAGATTTTCTATATAGTGAACATGGTATACAAATATTAAAATGTTTATTCTATTTTTTTAAAAAAAGAGAGGATTTGAAATTTGAAGATTTGTAAGGCTTTACATGAACCTTGCTAAAGAAGATACACACTCAAGTCCATTCACATATTTACCTTGAGACATGTGTGATAGGATAAAACATTTAGAAAAAAATTAACTTGAACCTTGATTGAGAAGATAACATTCACATCTTTACCTTGATATATATAAAGCATTTAGAAAAAAATTAACTTCAAGATGACAAAGACTACCGATGTTGAAACATATATAACATACTTCAAATATTTGAAAGATATAGTTTTAATGTTCCAAAGTCCACCTTTATTGATTGGTTTTCTCAATAATATTTCGATAAGGAAGTGTGTGGTCAAAAGAACATACATTACATACTTTGTAATTAAAAGAATGTAATTACGTTCCTAACTCAACCTTCACCATGTGAAAAAGATAGTTTGATTGCTTTTTTCGTTTTTCTTTCGATTGTAATGGGAACATGCTTTTGGGCTCTACTTCTGAGAAACTTGACCTCATGGAAATTATTATTTTTTTGACTTCAAAATCTAAAGACAATAAAAGGCAATTTATTGAATGTTTTAAACTTGCTCGTAGATATCTTGAAGGGCCTTTACTTGAGTTACAGCCACTTAAACAATATTTTGGTAGTTACAATTAGTTTGAGGGTTTGGGGGGCAATCTCTTGGCTATGACAATGTAAGGATTACCAATCATGTAACTTTCTTTATAAGAGTGTAATCATGTCATAGCCACTCAATCCCTTGACTAGATGAACATGTAAGGATTACCAATTTTGTAAGAGCACAATCATGTTAAAGAACCATAATATTCTCATAATCTAGAGAAAACCTACCATGAAAACACAAGATAAATTAACTACGCATATTTACAATCAAGTGCAATCATCTTCAAAAATGTCATTTTGAACTAGTGTGAGAAAAAATAATTAGGGTTTAATGTATTAAAACGTAAAAAAAAGCCTTAAAATTATACGTTTGAAGCTTTGAAGATTGCTCAATTTAAAACCGTTTTAATTTTAAAAACTTTCAAATTTCGTATGATTGGTAATAATTACCTTAACTTGTTGTTGCAGGTCGAGGTTTTCATCACTTGAGTTTGTACACTCATGTGAACTTTTATGCAGAGTTCATTAAGGAGGGGAACAAGAAGGGTGGGGTTTTTTTTTGGGGCGGGGTGGGGGGGGGGGCATCAGGGGTGGTGTGGGGGTGATGTGCTAGTTTTAAAATTTAAAGTCATTTGAGATTGATGGTTGAAGAATGTATTTAGTCAAGTTCAACTCATAGCTTCAACTTGAAATATATGAGTGGCCCAGACCTGCCTCCTTCGGGTTGATTGCCCTTCTCTCTCTCTCTCTCTCTCTCTCTCTCTCTCTCTCTCTCTCTCTCTCTCTCTCTCTCTCCAGCTCTTTTTTGTATTTTCCCCTTTAAAACAAAACAAAAAACATTTTATAAAAACTAATTCTACTCTCTCTCTCTCTCTCTCTCTCTCTCTCTCTCACTTTCTCTCTCCGCTCTCTTTTTCTCTTTCTTACTCCTCCTCACTTTTTGCCCCTTAAGAAAAGGCTATTTTTTATCTTTCCCATTTAAAATAAAAGAAAATACCTTTTAAAATTATATATATATATATATATATATATATATATATATATCTCCCTGACCCTCCCTCTCTCTCTAACTCTCTCTCGCTCTCTCTAACCCTCTCTCACTCTCTCCCTATAACTCTCTCTCTCTCTCTCTCTCTCTCTCTCTCTCTCTCTCTTTAACTCTCAATCTTTGTTACTCTCTCTAATTGTCTCTTTCTCCCGAACTGGCTAGTGCTCTCTAACTCTTTTTCTCTTTCTTTCTCTCTCTAATTCTTTCACACACACACACACACACACACACACACACTCTCTCTCTCTCTCTCTCTCTCTCTCTCTCAATCTCTCTTACTCTCTCTAACTCTCGAACTAGCTAACTCTCTCTCTTACTCTCTCTAACTCTTTTTCTTTCTCTCCAACTATCTAACTCTCTCTCTAAAACACACACACACAGTGTCTCTCTAACACTTTTTATTCCTCTCCAACTATCCAACTCTCTCTCTCTCTCTCTCTCTCTAACACTCACTCTCTCTTTCTAACTCTCTCTCTCACACACTCTCTCACTCTTTAAGTACGATTCTCTAACTCTCTAACGCTCTCTACCTCTCACTCACTCTCTCTCTACCTCAGTAACTCACTCTTTCTTCTCTACCTATGTCTCTCTCTTTTTAACTCTCTCAATCTCTCTTACTCTCTCTAATTCTCTCGAACTAGCTAACTCTCTCTCTCTCTCTCTCTCTCTCTCTAACATTCATCGTCTCTCTCTCTCTAACTCTCTCTTTCTAACTCTCTTGAATTGACCAACTCTCTCTTTCTAACTCTCTCTAACTCTCTCTCTCGTTCTAACTCTCTCTAACTCTCTTGAATTGACCAACTCTCTCTTTCTTACTCTCTTTAACTCTCTCGAATTGGCCAACTCTCTCTAACACACTCTCTCCTCTCTCTAATGCACACCTTACCTCTCTCTCTAACATACTTTCTCTCTAACTCTCTTTAAGTCTTTCTCTCCTTAACTATCTCAATCTCTCATATTCTCTCTAACTCTCTCTCTCTCTTTAACTCTCTCTCTCTCTCTCTCTCTCTCTATCTTAAAATCTCTTTCTCTCTCTCCAACACTCTCTCTTTATCTTAAACTCTCCCTCCCTCACTCTCTCGCTAACTCACTCTCTTTACCTTTCTCTAACTCACTCTCTAACTCTCTCTTCCTAACTCTCTAACTCTCTCTCTACCTCACTCTCATTCACTCACTCTCTATAACTCTCTCTACCTCACTCTCTCTAACTCTCTCATTCACTCACTCTCTCTCACTCTCATTCACTCACTTCCTAACACTCACTCACTCTCTATACCTTTCTCTAACTCTCTCTCTCTCTCTCTCTCTCTCTCTCTCTCTCTCTAAACACTCACATTCTCTCTCTAACTCTCTAGCTCACTCTCTTTATCTCTCTCTAACTTTCTCTAATTCTCTCTTTCTTACTCTCTCTAACTCTCTCAAATTGGCCAACTCTCTCTCTCTCTCTCTCTCCTTTCTAACCCTCCCTCTCCAACTCTCTAACACTCTTACTAACCCTCTAACCCTCTAGCCCTCCCTCTCTCTCTCTCTAACCCTAAAATAAGAGAGAGATCTACATGTATATATATATATAGTATAGTATAAAAGAGGAGAAGAAAGGGAGAGCTACCACGTGGGGTAGCTTAACTCACTCTCTAACTCTCTTTCTAACTCTGTGTAACTCTCTCTCTCTCTCTCTCTCTCTCTCTCTCTCTCTCTCTCTCTCTTTTGGGAATTAAAGGGTTAGACTGAGAGAGAGAGAGAGAGTATCTCGCTCTCTTTAACTCTCTCTCTCTCTCTCTCTCTCTCTCTCACATTTTCTAAGAGTATCTCGCTCTCTTTAACTCTCTCTCTCTCTCTCTCTCTCTCTCTCTCTCCACATTGTCTAACCCTCTCTCCCTCTCTCTCTCTCTCTCTCTCTCTCTCTCTCTCTCTCTCTCTCTCTCTCTCTCTCTCTCTCTCTCTCTCTCGTTGTCTAACCCTCTAAGTATCTGTATATCTCTCTATCTCTCTCTCTCTCTCTCTCTCTCTCTCTCTCTCTCTCTCTCTCTCTCTCTCTCTCTCTCTCTCTCTCATTGTCTAACCTCTAAGTATCTCACTCTCACTCACTCTCTCTAACCCTCTAAGTACTCTCTCTCTCTCTCTCTCTCTCTCTCTCTCTCTCTCTCTCTCATTGTCTATATTCAAGCTCGTATCTCTGTAGGCTCTAAGCTGTGCTAGTGGTAGCACCACTCTCTTGCCTGCTCAAGCTAATATCCACCAAATGTATTAATATTTATAATGGCATCACCCATGATATTAACATAATTTAGCTGACGCGCAAAGATAATCCCAAGCATCCCTAAATTATCTAAGAGGGTAGAATAATATTTTTAAGAGGGGTTAAAATATATTCCCATAACATTCCCTCTTGCTTGAGTTTGCAATTGCCTTCAATTGCCGTTTGTTGAAAAGAACGGAGGATCTCAGGGAAAGCATGCAAATATTTCTCAGGCACCCATCTTGCATCTTCATGATGGATGATTTAGGAAAGTCACTAAATATTTGCTATATTGATATCTTGTTCAAGTTGATGTAATCTGATCCTTTGAAAGGTTTGAATAAGCTAACATGAAATGAATTATGAATCTACCACAATGAGAAGGTAATTTAAGTTTATATGCAACATCATTAATTTTGTGAATCACCTTAAAAGGTCCATGAAATCTTGGGACAAGCTTAACAGCTGGGAATTTTTTAACACTCTTAAGTCGACACTTTTCAATTCTCAAAAGTACATAATCTCCAAGCTCAAAAGATATGGCTTTACGTTTACGGTTTGCTTTCTTAACATATTTTTCATGCGCATAAGCAATACAATGTTTTACATCATTCAAAATGCTACTAAAATCAATAGTGAATTGATCAGTAGTTTTGATTTTGTGGGAAAGTCTAGTTGCTGGAATAGGCAGCAAAGGTTTTCCATACACAATTTCGAAAGGTGCTTGATCAGTAGAGCTGAATGAGGAGTATTATTGTAAGCAAACTGGAGTGATGAATGTACTTATCCCATGAATTAGGTTGTTGGACAACATAGGCTCTGAGTAGATCCAAGATAGTACTATTAGTAACCTCAGTTCGTCCATTCGTTTTCGGAGGGAAAGGTGTGGAAAAATCTACTTTAGTGCCTAAGTTGGAAAAAAAGAGTGATCCAAAAGTTACTACAAAATCTTGAGTCTCTGTAAAAAATAATGACTTTTTTGGCAATTCGTGATATACAAAGATTTGTTTGATAAACAGATTCGCGGCTTGCTGAGAAGTCAAAGTTTTCTTACAAGGTCAGAAATATGCTTGCTTGCTTGCTCAAGCAGTCAACTATCATTAGGAATTGGTAGAGGAGTAAGGAGTCCTTGGGTTGTAGCTTTTAATTTTCTGACAAACAGAACATTTAGCCACAAATTTTGCTACACTTATTTACGATGAGGCCAAAAGAATTCTCTAGAGACTAATTGTAGAGTAGCTGAAACACCTTGATGACCCATATATGGTGGTTGATGCATTTCCTCCAGTATGAATTGTCTAAAAGATTGTGTAATACACAATCTCTTTTTGAAGAAAAGATAACCATCATGGCATGAATAGTTCATCGGTTCCAATTATTGTCTCTAAGTTTAGTCCAAACTTTAGTAAAATTTGGGTTTGTATGATAGGATTCCCTTATAGGACTCAATGGTTGACTTTGAATAACAGAAATGTTGTGAACACTAGGACGTCTACTTAAAGCATCTACCGCAACATTTTCTTTGCCTGGTTGATATTGAATTAGGGGTTGAAAACTTTGGATAATTGAAGCCCATTTGATATGTCGACGATCAGAGATCAATGGTTGGGTCAATAAATGACGAATGCTTTGTTGGTTTGTCTTGATTAAGAATTGAGATCCCGTTAAATAATATTTTCAAAGTCTTAAAGCATGAACAACCGCTAACTCTTTGTCATATGAACTATAATTTCTTTCTGTTGGTTTAAGATTATGACTTTCATAAGCAATGGGATGTCCATCTTGCATAAGAACAACACCAAAGCCTGGCCCACTTGCATCAGTAACTACAATGAAGAATGGTCGTTGAAAATCTGATAGTGTAAGAACTGGTGCATGTTGAGATATCGAGCTCATCTAGTGAGGCGGTGGACACTGATGACCCGCTTGGGGGATAGGCCCCACACTTACACCACTGGCATGGTTGGTGAGATCATAGGTGATATGCGGCCAGTGAGATGACAGGCTGTGTGACAGCCATTCTGGAGATAGGCATAGTTATAGCGCCAGTCTCTAGAGACTGGCATAGTTATAGCGCCAGCTCATTTAGTTGGGTTCACACTATAGAGAACCCTAGTATATATTTGGTTGAGTACCTTTTCATATAGTGTGTACTCTTATCTTTGTATAGGGTGTGTTGAGTGTTGTGTGAAGAAGAAGAAGATTTTCAGCCTCTCACCTTGTGTGTTCTCTTTCCGGGTTTTGTGAGTGTGTGTATGCTTGCAAGAGCTCAATCTCTCTTCTCCCCTACATCTTTTCATGGTATCAGAGCGTGGTTCATGCTAAGGGCTAAGCTGCAAGCAAGAGAAGCACAGAAAGCAGTACGAGGGTAAGAGCTTCAACCACTCTTCCCTATTTGTGTTGGCGACTACACCCTTATCGGGAGCTCTACGGGAGGCACCGACAAACGATCTCGGATTGAGGAGCTTTCTTCGCGGGAGTAAAGCTATAGGGCAACTATACTGTCCTATCCGACCGAAAACATTTTTTGAGAGGACAAAAACGCATTTTGGGCGCGTTACGACCTCCGTTTTTCAGAAAGCAAGCGATTTCGAGCATTGCGGGTAAGTCATCGATTCTCTACAGAACTCTGTTTTAAGAACTGCAGGAAGACAGATAGTGGTTGTGCACACATTGTGTGTGCTGCAAGGAGGTCAACAGTTGCCATTGGGTGTATGTATGCACATTGAGGTCACTGGTTGTGACATTTGAGTGTAGTACAGTACCGCTATAGAAAATACAGTAGTTTGTGCAGGACAAACCAGAGTGCTGTTTCTGGTAAATTTGTGTGTCCGGCAAGATGTCAAATGACGACATAAACCAAATTGTTGCTGAGAAGCTTGATAAGAACAACTTCCATGCTTGGAGGTTCAGGCTGACAAATTTCCTCATGGGAAAGGGTTACTGGGACTATATAGAAGGTGAGCATGAAGAGGCACCAGAGATACCGGAGATCAATCCGACTGCTGCAGATGTGAAAGAGTTCAAGGATTGGAACCAAGGAGCCAGAAAAGTTATGTATTGGCTCTCTATCAGTATATAGGACACCATGATTAGACACATACAGGATGCCAAGTCCCCCAAGGAGGCATGGGACACCTTGGTAAAACTCTATGAAATGAATACCAAGGCACGAAAGATACAGTTGAAGAATGAACTTCATACTGTGGAGAAAAAGAGTATGTCTGTGTGAATGACTATGCATTGAGAAGATCAAGGGTATTGTGGAATCCCTTGCATCTATTGGCATTTCAGTAGATGATGATGATAAGGTGGAAGTCTGTCTACGTGGTCTCGGGCCACAATACAAGGCGTTCAAGATGTCTATTCAGACTCGGGAAAACATTCCCAATTTCACAGATTTGGTGTCTATGTTGATTATAGAAGAGAAGAGCTTGGGTGAAGACCAACAGCCTTCACAAAACAAAAATAGTTCAGAGCAACGGGCCTTCTACACAAGTTCAGGAAGAGGACGAGGTAGAGGGGACCGTGGACGCGGCCAAGGAGGTGGTCGAACAGGTAATCAGAATTATGGCCAGCAGCAGCAGCAGCAACAACAATCCCATAATTCACAACAATAACAACACGCAGGTGGAAGAGGCCGATTCAGAGGCAGGGGGAGTCAAAGAGTGGCAAAGGCAGCATAATGATACACATGGATGCTTTTATTATGGTAAGCCTGGACATGTGCAGGCAGATTGTTATAAGAAGCAGGCTGACATGCAAAATGGAAAATTGCAGCAAAACAACTATGCATCCTTGAGCAGAAATAATGAGGATAATGAAAGGTTGTTTGTTATGTAGCATGTCGTTAATGCCATGTCTGAAAATGTTGAAGCAACACATAAAGATGATGTATGGTGTGTTGATTTAGGTGCTTCGAACCACATGATAAGTCATCGGGAGTGGTTTAAGGAGATGAAAAACCTTGAAAGACCAGGTTTTGTGGAAACAAGGGATGACACTGCTCATCCAATTGCCCATGTTAGAGATGTGCCATTGTTTATGCAGGATGGCAAAGTGAAGTACCTTGCGGATGTACTTCATGTTCCGAACATAAAAAGAATCAGATTTCAGTTGGCTAGATGATTGAGCAGGGTTTGCAGGTTCGGTTTAATCCTGATGGTTGTTATGTTGAAGACTTTAAAGACAAGTGCAGGTTGGTTGCAAAAGGCAACAGAGTGGGCAAAATGTTTACATTGAATGTAAACATGCCTAAAGTGAGTGCTGCGATGTTTGTAAATGGTTCACGAATTGTTGTAGACATAGACATTTGGCATAAAATAATTGGACATGTGAATGTGTAGAGAATGAAGTCTATGCAGGCTAAAGGAATTGTGACAGGGTTGCCAAAGTTCAAAGTTGAAGGTGTGCAGAAAATATGTGAAGCATGCCAATTTGGAAAGCAAACAAAGCATGTATTTCCATGTGACAGAAATGTGAGCAGAAATGCACTAGATCTTGTGCATTCAGATGTATGGGGTCCTACGAAGACCATGTCTATGGGAGGCTGCAGGTATTATGTGACATTTATTAGGAAAGTGTGGGTATACTTCATGAAGGAGAAGGGTGAGGTGTTCACTCATTTTCAGAATTTCAGAGTTATGGTTGAAAAGCAAACAGGGAAATATATAAAGTTCCTAAGGTCAGATGGAGGGGGAGAGTACTCCAACGAGTTCTCTGAATTTTTGAAGAATGGTATTAGGAGATAGTTTACATGCAGATACACTCCGCAGCAAAATGGAGTTGCTGAGCAGAAAAACATGCACATTGCTGAGATTGCGCGAGCATTGATGGGAGAGAAGAATATGCCGCATAGCTATTGGGCTGAGGCTTTCCTCTGCCCATTTCATGAAATAGTCTATGGCCACATCGGGCTTGTGATGGATGTGTAGCTAGACTAATGGGTCCAACAAAATCAATACCCCACTTCTTAAAAGGTTGTCTTACAATCACAGAGGTAAGCGACATCCTGTCTCTTTGTTGTAGAATAGCAAATCTTTGACACTCTTCGCATCTTTTTACAAACTCCATAGCATCACCGAATAACGTAGGCCACATAGCCCTACTTGAAGCACCTTACACATTGTGATCTCCCTAGTGGAGTGTCCTCTAGCTATTCTTGAGTGTGCTTCTCTAGCTATTCTTGAGTGTGCTTCATCTAATATAGTGACAAATTCGTCTTCCTACACATATCTTCTCAAGACATTATCTTTATCTAGCTTGTATAATTCTCTAGCAATTAATTGATAAGGTGCAGCCAGCTTAATAAGCCGATGAATTTTATCTTTTTTCAAAGGTTGTTCTTGTGGAAAACCATAAGCTAGATAGTTTGATATTTCTTGACTCCATTCAGGCACCATGTCTAGTTTGAACAAGCAGGCAATTGGTAGGTCATCATCAACACCACTGGTTCCCCATTCAGAATTCTAGGCATATGATTGGCCAACACATGTGTTCCCTTTCTTACCCGACCGTGAAATCGAATTCTAATAGTAATAGCAACCAGCGTGTGATTCTTCCTGTGGTGCAGGGCTTATTAACCAAGTATAATAAATCTTGATGGTCAACAAAGAATACAAATTTGTTAGCCAATAGGTAATGTCAATACTCCTTGAGAGCATAAACTATGGCCAAACCTTCTTGTTCTGTGTGGTATAATTTACCTCTGCATCATTCAATTGGCAACTAGCAAAGCAAACTGGGTAGTCCAATTTGAACTCACTAGGCTATGCCAATACACATCCTATTGCGAAGTTCGATGCATTGATGTGTACATATAATATAAGATCTTAGTAGGGTGGTCTTAGAATTGGTGCACTAGCCAGTACTTGCTTCAATTTATCATATGCTTCTTGGCATTCTTCATTCCATTCAAAGACAATGAGTAGTCTATATAATGGTTTGGCAATTTTAGCATAAAATACTATGAAGCAAAAATAATACCCAACGTGGCCCATAAACCTCTGCACACCTTTTGTAATTAGTGGGTGGGGGAAGTTCCAAGATCAGTTTGACCTTACTTTCGTCTATGGAAATGCCGTTCTTAGAGACAATGTGTCCCAAGATCACACCATGTTTGACCCGAAATTGGCATTTCAACGGGTTTAAGGATATTCAATACGATCGACATCGCTCAAAAACCTTTTTCAAACAAGCTAGATGTTCCGACCATCATGAGTGTACACACAGATTATCAATGAATACCTCTAACCACTTTCTTCCTGTGCACATCAATTGTTGGAACGTTGCTGGGACATTGGTGAGACCAAAAGGCATAACTTTGTAAGCAAATGTCCCCCACATTGTATTGAAGGCCATTTTATGCTGGTCTTCGAGTGATATAGACACCTGATTGTAACTTGAAAAATCCGTCTAAGAAGCTGTAAGCTTCTTCACCAGCTACCCTTTCCAAAACATGTTTAGTATAAGGCAGTGGGGGTAATGGTCCTTCTTCCTAGTAGCTGCATTGACCTTTTTAAGATCAACAGAGACCCTAAGTTTCCCATTCTTCTTCAGCACTATCATGATTGATGATAGCCATTTGGTGTGCTCAATTTTGTAGATGAAATCTGTAGCAAAATGAGTTTGTCAATTTTCTCCTTTATAATTGCTGCATATTTTGGATTCATCTGGTAAGGTTTTTGCATGGTAGGTCTTGATCCTTCCATAATTGGGATTGTATGTTGTACCACTTCAGGTGGTACACCCCTTCATCTCTTTGAAGTTCCACGCAAAACAATCTTTAAATTCTTTTAGGACACCAATAAGTTCCTTTTCCTTAGATGGAGTCAAGTCCTTAGATGGAGTCAAGTCCTTAGCGATATAGATAGGTTTGGGTTCCTCCCTTGGCTTTGTAATATCAATTTCCTTGACCTCAGCTGGACCATCGTATGATGTGGAAAAACCATATTCTTTAACTCTTTTGGCCGTCAATTGGACCACTCTTCGTTCGTCTATCGTGTATGTCGTGAAATGGTCTGGCACTAAGAGTGGGTATGGTTTGTCTTCACCCTCTCTTTTGGTTTGATATTGAACCATCACCTTCTTAGCCTCACGCTTGGCTTTTGCTAGAATCTTGTTTTGTTTTCGGTGCCCCACCTTTGTAAGCTTAGGCGTTTTTGTCTTTAAGGGAATGACCTCCTCCTTATGTTTCCCTTCAAAGGATATCTTACTCAATTCCTCACCCCAATTCTTAGAAAACTCATTGTGCACCTTAGTAGCTTCGAGATATCTCAGCCCCCATTGGGTGTCTGTGGGTCTACTTCGTAGCAAGGAATTTTATCGAGCGATATACCTTTTTTGCTTTTGCCATCTTCTAAGGCGTTGGGCATTGGTGCAGCCTTGTGATCCAGTCCCTTCTATGCTGGAGGCTTCCTCCTCAGACCCCTCTTCCCTTGGTTGTACATTGACCATATAGATAGAGGTGGTAGGAACATTCCAAGATTTGCCGTATTGGGTTCCTCGGGGTTGCATAACATCTATGGTGGCCAGCACATGCATCCAATTTTCAATGAAATTCGAAGGGGAAAGTGATGCATACATTTCAACTTCTTCTTCCTCCTTTGAAAATTCTACTATTGGCTAGCATACTTGTATGGATGCGGTTCGCTCACAGTGTGGTGACCGAGTCATTACCAAACAATTTCGCTTCCATTGGGTTGCTTTCCACGTTCGCAGGTCTATCTTTAGGATTTGTGAATCTCTTCAAACATACACGTGGTCTAATGCCCAATCATGCACCGATTTGGATTCCCTCATGAAGGGTCTCCCCAAGATTATGTTGTGCAAGTCCGGTTGGTGCAAAAAGTCCATTACCATGAATGTATGATGGTAGCGGTATGTAAAGAGTTTAAGTCGTACATTCTTCAAAAGCTCCATGGGTCTTAAAGACATTCTATTTGCCATTTTAACGATAAGATCTCCTCTTTCCAGATTTGGTTTTCCCCAATTCTCCCAACATTGTTTTGTGATGGTGCTAACACCCACTCCTCCATCTAGGATAGCTACTGCAAAGTATCCGTTATGATGAATTGGGATTGTAGCATTAGTGTCGTCACTTTCATAATATTGCCTCAATTGATTGATCGGTATCTTGAAAAATCTAGGCGTTCTTTCCCCTACGTGTTTTAAGTTTCTTTTCTGCTAGAGGTGGGTAGGTCTCCTTTGCGGTAATGGTTGTTGGCTTTAGTCCTGCCTCTACCCATTCTTTTATGTATGCCCACAATGTTGGTGAACTACGTAGCAGTTGTCCTAATGGAATTTGGATGGGAGTGGACAGTACAGCAGAGTGAGACTGCCTATGTTCCTTGGCTCTCTGGAAAGTGAGGGCTCCTTCCATGTGCGTGTCTCATATTCACTCATTGGGAATGAATGAATGGACACATCTTGCTTAGCCTCCTCAAATATTCTTGCCATAAGGTTTCCTTGAGATCCTTCTTTAGACTCTTCTGGAATTGGAGTAGGCACATCCAATTCTCTTTTCCTTATCGGCTCATTTCTTGGATACATTGTATCCCAGGCCCGCTGTCGGTTAGCCCTTAATTTGGCTTCATGAAGTCATTAGTACTCTTCCACTAGGGCCTTAGCTTCTTCTTCAAGATTTCTTATCTCTTCTTTTGCATTTGGGTATTCACCAATCCCCTTAGGGGTTGCTTGTCTCTCTCTTTGAGCCTCTTGGGCAAGCTTGTCTGATTTTGGTGCTTGATCGCTCTCTTCTTTTGATTGGGTAGATTCGGTGTTAATAGTATCTTCTTCAGATCCATCCTAGATTGTGACCCTGGTGTCACCTTTACCCACTTTTTTCACTCTCCTTATCCAGTTCTAGAAGTGGTGTCATCTGTTGGGTTCTTCCCTTTGTCCCCTAGTTGGGCTTGGGCTCGTGTCAAGACATTCAGTGGCATGATGTTTCCAGGCTGCACACTTATGGCCCTAATAGTGGCATGGTTTTAGAAGTGGAAGCAGAACCACTTGCGCGATATGGAAAGTCTTTGATTAAATGATCAATCCCACACTCAGTATATACAAGTAAGCACTGGCATGTCATTAGGCAGTGCTGCCATTGGCCGAGTTTAATGCATATGAACCACATTCTTGTTAAGACAATCTTTCGATGAGGTCCAGTGCAACCAAAACCTTGTAGTGTCTTCCTTCTCATATTTGAGTTTATTTTCTTAGCTTTCCATTGTACCATGGTTTGGAACATTGGTAATGGCGTGTTATTGTGTAAGACATAAAATTCTCGTGCAATCTCCGTGGTTTCCTCATAGTACTCACTATTGACTTCCACCTCACGCACCACATCTGATGGCTCCTGAATCAACACTTGGTTGATTTTATCTTGTGGTGGTTGTGGCGATAGAGGTGACATGTCCTGTATCTAGAACATCCCTCTAGGTAAATAGGATGGGTTTGGCTGACTTGCAGCCACCACAGGCAATTTGCATCGGTGGTGCTGGCAAGGCTAGTGGTGCTTTGGGTGCTGGCAGTTATGCTACAGTTTGGAATCTTGGATACCTGCACAGGATGTGTCATGGTTTCCTAATTTTATGCAATGAGCACAATAGAGTGATGGCCTTACTCTTAATTGAGGGCATTCAGTGGTGGTGTAATTCATTCTGTACATAGAACATCGTACCAGATCTCTGAGAGGGTAGAGATGAGCATGCCCATGCCCTGATGCTTCTCTTCCATCCTTAACCTTCAATTTGTCCAGTATGGCATTACTAAGTTCCCAACTTGCTTGCTCCGAGTTCTTGTGTCTTGGTGACTCAAAACTCGTGAATTTGTTGCTGCTGCTAAAGCTGCCTTGACATCTTTAGGCAATTCAAGCATATTGTCTTCATATTCGATTGCAAACTTACAACATGCTTCCAAAGTAGCTAGTCGGCGGGCTAATACTAGATAACCATGCATTTTGTGATCTCGAACTTCTCTCTGGAAGTAGGGCAATAATTGATCATCAATTAGCCTCTCTCGTAGTTTATATCTTGAATTCAAGTGCTTGAGCTGGGATATATAGTCTCGCATAGACTCATTTTCTTTCTGTTTGATATTATGTAGCTGTGCCACAAGGCTCCATTTGTCACCACTTTGGGCAAATCTTGTCACAAACACATTCTTGACCCAAGTGAAATCGATCTTATCTTCTGGCTTAAGGGTTCGAAACCATTGATGAGGCTTTCCTTCTAGGGTCAGTGAGAAGGCATGAATCATGGTTACATCACTTATTGGCCCGCAGGTTTCGCATGTGGACTCAAAGATCTCAACATGTTGAATTGGGTCCCCGTCCCCTGAGAACTTTTGTATGAGATTTGAAATGATGTGTGGCTTCATTTGGGATGGCCTGGATTCTAGAGTAGTGCCTAGTTCCCTAACCATTCCTCGACCCATTTTTACAGCCATATTCAACAAATCTATCCTGGTGGCCACATTAAGATCTACATTTGGATCTACCATTGGTCTTTGAGGAGCTACTCCCCCTACCTAGATCTTGTCCTCTTTCTACATTGGCTCTTCTAGGCATTTTGGGTCTATGGGGGTTAGGTTTTCGGCCACCTCATTCCGGCCCGGCTCATTATTAGCAGCCTCCGTCCATCTTTGTAGAAAAGGTAGCTTGTCCCCTTCATTTTGGGTATCAAATCATTCCTCCGCTCTTGGCTCTTCATTAATGGGTTCTAAATTTGGGTTGGCTCCCTCAGCCCTGCTCATTTCCATATTATCAGTGGCATTCCTGAACATTTTTGGTTCCTTTTGCCACGTGACTGAAATGGATCTACCTTTTCCATTTCCTTATTTTTAGCCCCTGTTCGTTGAGTATTGAGCTCTTGTTTCCTTAAGCTCAATGCTTGCAGTTGTCATTCCACTTCAATCCTTTTTAAGTCTAATTCTAATTCCTATGAGGTTGGGAAGAAGACTTGACCGATCCTAGCTGCACTTTCCATGTCCCTCCTCATCCTGGGAGTTCCAGTGTTAGACAACCTAGGTACTTCTGGTCTTACACCTTATCCAGGGTAGGTTGATAGGCTTGCACCCATAGATTGTGCTTCGTCTTTTGTGCTATTTTAGAGACCAAAAAATCCCCTGGCTATATTAAAGATATCACTGGATCTTGTAGGGGAAGAAAGTTTTTCTTCCTCTCCAATCCCAGGGAGTTATAGTCCTTCTTCCATGGACTTTTCACTACTTGTATCAATGGTGGTTAGATTTCTCTGAGCTGAAACACTCAATTGAGTGCTTGGAGAATGGCCTAAACCAACACTCTTTTGATAAGAAGATCCTGGGTGGTTCGATGCACTATCGTCGGGAGGGTAAGGGCATCTTCGATGACTTTGCCAGACCTCAAGTGCATCTGAATATGATTTGATAGGCTAAAACACTAACCCAAACGAATTTTTGTAGGGTTCTGTCAATATGAATTTTTCTTGGCCATGAGACTACGGATAGTAGTTCATGCCGTGAGATAGCAAGAAATGGTTCACATCGTGAGACAAGAAATGGTTCACGTCGTGATCTATTTTCTGCACTTTCACGTTGTCAGGCAAAATTTTATAAAAGTGTTTTGGGCTTGTGTACATATGGGATGCATAGCATGCAAAAAAAACCCTTGCCTTGAATGCCCTGGCAGGTGTACAGAGTGGGTGGTTTGGTAGTAGGCTAGTACATGCATGTTTTTTTTTCTGGGAGTAGGTGCTTGAGGTTTGAAGCTTTTTTTCGTAGCTGTGTGTATGGCCTTGGGGAAGATTGGTCTCCAATGTGTGGAAAGCTTGCAGAAGGCCTTTGTTGACAGCCTTTGGGCTTTGATGCATGTATGTTGGAACATGATGATTTCATGCTCTTTTAAGAGCTCTTGGTAATGCCTCCATATTGGGATAATGATTGGATAAAGCAAGTATGGAGTCATGGTTTTGATGGGTGCACTCTTACCATATATGATGCCTCCACGTGGAAATATATGGGAATCCCAAATGTGATGATGGCTGGTCGATCCTGGGCTAATTCTGGATATCATTCTTTGGCACCTATAGTATGTGGATGTTGGCCATTTTTAGCAAGCACGTGATTGATGATGGTCGATCAGTGCATGCATCGACTGCAGTAATATATCTGATTTTTTTATGATGTAACTGATCGAGAACCTGTAGTTGAAAAGAACGTGTGGCGGCTTTGCAAGAAATGATGGTCGTGGGGCCATCGCAGCTCATGAACGTGGTCGCTACAGTAGTGGATGATCGTTGTTTTGTTGTGACGGGATGGGCTACAAAGGTACTCCTCTCCGACAAAGAGAGTGATGGCGATGGCAATATTGCTACTGCTACTGCAGCTGGTGTCTGGTGATGCGAGAGAGAGTTTTTTATGTGTGTGTGTACATTGTTGAGGTTGCGGCCTTTGGCACAGAGTGGTGTGCTTATTTGTATAGCTACCGCCGTGCAGAGCCGGTAGAGCTCATAAGTGAGTTGTTTTTATTGGGTAGATGCCTCTGAGCACCTCGTGTTTTGTTTTTGTTACTATTACTGCCAGTGAGAGTGTGTGTGTTGTTTTGTTGGGTTACTGCCCCCTGGTGTCTGAGCCGAGGGGTGTGTGTTTTGTTGGTTTGCTGTCGCTGATGTCTGAGGGAAGCTGGAGGACTGAGGTGATGATGTTTTGAGAGGAGGTGAGAGAGGGATTAGTCATCATGTTGGGGTGCAGTTCGTAGTAGCGAGCAGAGATATGTGTTGTTTGGTTGGGCTGCTTTTCTTAGCCATGGCCCCCAGGTACATGTCGCCTTGATGATTGTTTTGGAAGGTGTTATATATGTGAGATGGTGTGAAGCAAAAGCTCCTGTGTGTCGAAAGAAGCTTGTATGGAAGTGTTGATTGGGGAATTCAAAGATGGATGATATAGGTGATGTATCTGGCTATGGTTTGTGTGTTTGTTTCTTGTGTGTGTTGATTTGAAGGAGAAGGCGTGATTGACGTGTTTGGTGGTGTAGTCCACGGGTTTACACTCTCACAGCGCACCCTGTGCCAGCCTTCGATTACCTCGTCATGCACAGAGTGGAAGTGTATGTGTTTGTTAGTTGATTATTTTGTCTATGGTGCCCCTGTTTTGTGCTAGTGATTCCAAGGTTGGGGGAGTGGGAAGCTATAGAGGCCTGTTTCCTTGTTTTTTTTCCATTCCACAGTTTTTGGTGCCCCCACTGAGGAGAGCCAAGTATTTTTCTTTGCCTACAAGGGTGTATACCCTAGGATTCAGGGAAGGTGTTTTTCTTGTTTTTCTTGGGATTTGAGGTGAAGCTTGGGGATCAAAATGCTGTCGTATCCAGAGTTTTTTGGTGGTCCTAATGAAGATGTAGCAGATTTTCTTGAAAGGATGGAGGTTGCGTGCATAAGCAACCACATCAACGAGCCAGCACAGGTATTGCGGTTGCTGAGTATATGTTTGAAGGAAGATGCGAGGTTTTTGAAGAGTCATTAAGGGATGCTGAGCCACGCATCCCAATGATCGAGGATGGATTGAAGACTGCACTTTTGAACAGGTTCAAGAAGGTTGAGGATCCAAATAGAGTCTTGCATGAAGTGCAGGGGTTGACACAGGGTGAATTGGAACCAATTGATGATTATGTAAAGAAATTCTCCTTGCTGTGAGACTTTGTGCAGGGCTTTAGGGGAGGATCAAGTGCCTCCGGACATGATGAAGACGGATCATTTTGTTGCGGGATTGAAGGAGGGCATTCACTGGAAGGTTGAACTAAAGAAGCCCAAATCTTATGAGGATGCTGTAGAGATTGCCAAATCAAAGGATTGGAAGTTGCAACGGATGAATCAGCTGGGGATGGTTCCACCAGTGGTAGTGAGGCCTCAAATTAGAAGGGTAGAAGTGGTACCGATGAGAGCCATGCTGGAAAGAGTGCAACCAACAAAAGCTCAAATGAATAATGCCACACCACAGGGGACAAAGGTGGCACCCACAGTTGTTACAGCTTTTGGTGAAGGGCTTCAACAGGACATGAGGCAAATAGTGGATTGTATGAAGAATTTGAGTTTGAAAATGATAGGGAACATAGGTAGTGGTGGACGTGGTCGAGGCAGAGGTTATAATCAGGAAGGGGTTGAAGGTCAGACATGCTATGGAAGTGGCCGTGGTTTTGGCAGGGGGGGTAGACGGTTTATTCCTACATGTTGGAATTATGGTGAATTGGGGCATATAAGTCCCGACTGTGATAAGCCACCGTGAATGAGGGGTGATATGTATCCCTTACCCTCTCAGATTCCCAATAGGGCAAATGATTATGGAATTGAAATTAAAGGTGAAGCAGGGACCAGTGGATTGACAAATGAGGAGAAGGGTAAAACCAAGGTGGTGAATGTGGTCACCCTTGAGAAGACAAAGGAGACGGAAGCTGATGTAATGCCTTTGGGGAAACGGACGCTACAGGAAAGGGAAGGCAAGAATGCTGCAGGGCCTAGCAAGAAGAAAGGTAAAGTGAAGGAAGGAGGGAATGTAAAGGTCAAGCAGAAGCGGAGCCTCGTAGGAAGTTTCAAGTGACTGATTTTCCACTAGGGGTTGGGTAAGATAGCTACAATTTGCAGGAGGATATGGCTGGAAGGAAAGCTAATATTACTTTTGGGCAATTGATGGAGTTAGCTCCCAAATTAAAACATCAGTGGAAAAGACTTGTGAACCCGAGAGAGAAAGAGCCTGCCCCAGAGGGATGGTGACTATTTTATCTATTGAGGAGTTGCCTGATATATGTCCTGTGGTGGTGGATATATGGCACAAAGGGAAGAATCTGGGAGAGGCATATATAGATGGTGGTGGTGCACAAATTTGCGTAATCACACTAGCAATTGTGGAGAGGTTGGGTCTTCATATTACTGAAGTGTCTGATTTTCGTATTCGCGGTTGGCCAATCACCAGAATGTCAAATGCTTAGGTGTGATCAAGGGGTTAGAACTGCAGGCTTTTGATGTAAAGGTGCTTGTGGACTATCATGTTATGCCGGTAGGAATGGGTGCATTCCCCATCATTTTGGGAAGACCATGGCTAAGAGCGGTGAAAGCTGTTCAAGATTGGAGGAAAGGGGTCATTACTCTATATGACAGGCGAGGGGGCAAAAAGCAGTTTAATATGGATAATTAGAAGCTTGTTGATGATGAAGGGGAAAATGAAGCTGATTCGAGTGTTGATGACACGACTAGTAGCACCACTAACAGAAGAAACTTCATCCGATGACACGACTAGTAGCACCACTAACAGAAGACACTTCATCCAGTGAGGAGGATGCAGAGATGGCTACCCTGGTTATTGATGAGGAAGTGCTTAGTGATAAGGTTTCCCAACAAGAAGAGGCCATACAGGAAGAATGCGAGGAAGTAGCGAACTGATTTTATGACAGAGGATGCCCTTGAAGAGTATATGTTTTTTGAGGCAGATTTCCTTCAAGATCCTAATGTACTTCCTTTGGATGCTATGGTTGAGGTACAAGTGAATCATGAGCAGATGTATGCAAATGATGTGGAAGAGTATGCTTTTGAGTCTTTGGATGAGGTACCGTTGTGGGATGAGTGGGATATAGAAAGTCTGCAGGATGATGAACCCGAGTTGGAGTTGGATGATCAGATATGCATTAATGTTAAGAAAGCCACAAGCAGAATTGATGCTATGAGGGAGGAGCAACACCAAAAGACTATGAATGATGTTGATGCTATGGATGAGATTATTGATGCTATGGATGAGATTATGGATGCGGTGATAGATGAATTTCTTCTTGGCGCCTTGATAAAGATAAACACACAAAAACTGAGGTGGATGCTTTAGCAATGGTGCCTTTTGAAGGGGAGTATGTTTTGCCTGTAGTGGATGGCTTTGATGGTAATGTTTCTTATGTTGACGAGACAAGAAACTGCTATGGGGCAACAGGTTATAGAGTCTGGTTCTTTGGGATGTGCACAGCAGGTCTTTCTTGATGAAGCTTTTATCAATTATTACCCTCAGCAGGAGTCGCTTCGCTGTTTTTCTAATAATAGCGTTGACCACATCAGTGATTATGGAATTGAGATGAGGCAGGATGCTATGTATGTCAAGAGCTTTGTTTCCAAAAGTTCTTATGTTGTGTTGTGGGATGTGGGATGGCAAACTGTGTCTTGGGAAGATAATGTTTCTTCGAACATATGGAATAGAGATGTTTTGGTTACCTTGTATGATGCTCAAAGGATTGACAGAGGGAAGCATGGTCGTATGCTTTTTGCTGCTGATCATAAACGATTCAGTAGGCTAGGGGTTGGGCAAAGTATGTCACACAAAATTTTGTAAAAGTGTTTTGGGCTTGTGTACATATGGGATGCATAGCATGCAAAAAAAAGCCTTGCCCTGAATGCCCTGGGGCAGGTGTACAGAGTGGGTGGTTTGGTAGTAGGCTAGTACATGCATGTTTTTTTTTTCTAGGAGCAGGTGCTTGAGGTTTGAAGCTTTTTTTTCATTGTAGCTGTGTGTATGGCCTTGGGGAAGATTGGTCTCCAATGTGTGGAAAGCTTGCAGAAGGCCTTTGATGTTGGCAACCTTTGGGCTTTGATGCATGTATGTTGGAACAGGATGATTTCATGCTCTTTTAAGAGCTCTTGGTAATGCCTCCATATTGGGATAATGATTGGATAAAGCAAGTATGGAGTCATGGTTTTGATGGGTGCACTCTTACCATATATGATGCCTCCACGTGGAAATATATGGGAATCCCAAATGTGATGATGGCTGGTCGATCCTGGGCTAATTCTGGATATCATTCTTTGGCGCCTATATAGTATGTGGATAGTATGTGGATGTTGGCCATTTTTAGCAAGCACGTGATTGATGATGGTCGGCAGTGCATGGCACCGACTACAGTAATATATCTGATTTTTTTATGATGTAACTGATCAAGAACCTGTAGAGCTGAAAAGAACGTGTGGTGGCTCTGCAAGAAATGATGGTCGTGGCCATCGCAACTCATGAACGTGGTCGCTACAGTAGTGGATGATCGTTGTTTTGTTGTGACGGGATGGGCTACAAAGGTACTCCTCTCTGACAAAGAGAGTGATGGCGATGGCAATATTGCTGCTGCGGCTGGTGTCTGGTGATGCCAGAGAGAGTTTTTTATGTGTGTGTGACATTGTTGAGGTTGTCACCTTTGGCACAGAGTGGTGTGCTTATTTGTATAGCTACCGCAGAGCCGGCAAAGCTCATAGGTGAGTTGTTTTTATTGGGTAGATGCCTCTGAGCAGCTCGTGTTTTGTTTTTGTTAATATTGCTGCCAGTGAGAGAGTGTGTGTGTTGTTTCGTTGAATTACTGCCCCCTGGTGTCTGAGCCGAGGGGTGTGTGTTTTGTTGGTTTGCTGCCGTTGGTGTCTGAGGGCAGCTAGAGGGCTGACATGTGATGATGTTTTGAGAGGAGGTGAGAGAGGGATTAGTCATCATGTTGGGGTGTAGCTCGTAGTAGCGAGCAAAGATATGTGTTGTTTGGTTGGGCTGTTTTTCTCAGCCATGGCCCAGGTACATGTCGCCTTGATGATTGGGTTGTTTTGGAAGGTGTTATATATGTGAGATGGTGTGAAGCAAAAGCTCCTGTGTGTCGAAAGAAGCTTGTATGGAAGTGTTGATTGGGGAATTCAAAGATGGATGATATAGGTGATGTATCAGGCTATGGTTTGTGTGTTTGTTTCTTGTGTGTGTTGATTTGAAGGAGAAGGCGTGATTGACGTGTTTGGTGGTGTAGTCCACGGGTTTACACTCTCACAGCGCACCCTGTGCCAGCCTTCGATTACCTCGTCATGCACACAGTGGAAGTATATGTGTTTGTTGGGTGATTATTTTGTCTATGGTGCCCCTGTTTTGTGCTAGTGATTCCAAGGTTGGGGGAGTGGGAAGCTATAGAGGCCTGTTTCCTTGTTTTTTTTCCACTCCACAATGTGTTCAATGGTTACTTCAAATTTTGGGTCTGCGTGCCCTGATTTGAGTTGGTTGGGCTCAACTTGCAAATTTTAAAGCACTTTCCTAACTTGAATTTGATTATCCTTGGTTCACGAACTAGGGTCTTTGTTTTTACGGATAGTTTATGCCATGAAACAGGGGGTGTTTCACGTCATGCAGTGTTAAATAGTTCAAACTATAAAAAGCTATACAGTTCTTTACGCACCACAATCACACTACATCTAGTTGACCAAAGTATGATAGGCAGGGAGGTGAGGTAGCTGCTGATCATCCAGGTTTTGAGGTAGATGACGATGCCTTCATAAAACCTAAACTGTGAGAGGGAACCCACCTATACATGTTGGATGTTGGATGTACATGAGAATCCCATTCAATATGTTGTTGAGCATGGTTTTGAGGTGGATGACGATGTCTTCATAAAACCTAAACCGCAACGAGAGGGAACCCACCTATATATGTTGGATGCAGACGGGAATCCCATTCAATATGTTGTTAAGCATAGTGAGGCTTTTCCAAGGTAAATATATATATGTAAATGAAAGAAGCGTGTATAACAGGTGGTTACTCGAGATGTTCACCAATCGAGGAGATGGAATTCTAGATTGCTTTTGTGGGAACTGAGACCCTTGCTAGAGCATGCAAGGGACTACATTGGCATTGCATCAATGTGGAGTGGGATGAGGTGGGATTTAGTTCTTGTATACGAACTCTTTTGCATATTCCTGATGATTTGGACAACAATATTTCAAGGGAGACATCATTGATTATGCTCGTACTACGGGAGCAGTAGAGGGATGTGGGGACCTCGTCTCCATAGGCTCACCCCCACCACCCTCCTCCACCTATCCCATTACCCATGAGCCCAACAAGTCGAGTGTCTCATCATGGACACTCGTTGTTCCATTGGAGTGCCCATATTGACCTATTATGCCACATATGTCTGCCATGGTTCCTCATATGATGCCCTCATCATGGGCACAATGTCCCAAACTAGCAAGGCTGCTATTTCCACGTGCATTGTTTGGTAGAGCTCCCCATATGTAACCACCTTACTTCCATTATCAGCCGTCTCTCGCGGTGCCCTCTTTGATGTAATCCATCTCTTGTAATGATAAAAAATTATTAATTTTCACATTATTTTCATGCAATTTAACTTGGTGCTATGACATTTTAGTTGACGTTGCTATAACATTTTAGATAATTGACTTAACAATAGAGAGAGATGGAGCAAGATGGAGAGATGGAAAAGGATGGAGAGGGATTGAGTGAAAGAGAGAAAGTTTAAGTGAGAGGGAGATTGTATCATTATCTTTGTATGCCGTAAGTCACGCACATAGACATTCGATATTTTTATATACTTTCAAATTTTATTTTTATATTATATTTTTGAAACCTTATAAATAGAATAGAGTTTGTCATGTTCCACTACTCTTATTTGAGGGATACATCCCACCCCACCTACCCCTTATTTCTTTATATTGTCATAGGTTGAGTATATACTCTATTGGCATGGCTTCATCCACCAATACCTCTAATAATACGATTTTTACAAGCATATTAGTTAAATCTCTTGCATCTTTCATGCACCTTAAAGAAAAATAACCAACATCGGATTGGAGGCATGGACAACAACGTCCAAAGTGCAGGGACTCTACAAGAAGCTCATAACAAAAAGAAGGTGGTAGACATTGTTGATATGTCAAGCTCAACACATGAGCTGACACTCACGAGAGGCACTTGCATGACTTCGACATTTACATCACTGGTGGGTTTGGTAGTTGGCACACCAACATATCTTTGCTAGAGATTCTGGAGCAGTTGGACTACACTAACTAGTCCACACCCACCCATTCCACTTAGCGTGTTCACATTATGGACCGCTTGTATATACTCTATTATGTGTGTTAGTCACTTTATCTTCTTTGTAGACCTCTTTTGTTGTGTGAAGAAAAAGAAAAATTTTTAGCCTCTCACCTTGTGTGTTCTCTTCTAGGGTTTGTGTGGGTGTGTGTGTGTGTGCTTGTAAGAGCTCAAGCTCTCTTCTCCCCTGCATCTTTTCATGGTATCAAATCATGGTTCATGCTAGGAGCTAAGTGGCAAGTAAGAGAATCAAAAGAAGCGGTACGAGGGTAAGAGATTCATCTACTCTTCCCCCTTTGTGTTGGCTACTATACCCTTGTTGGGAGCTCTTCGGGAGGCACCGACACACGAACTCCGATTGAGGAGCTTTCTTTGCGAGAGCAAAGCTATAGGGCAATTGTACGCCCGTTGTTGGACACCGTTTGACAGAATTTTTTGCGGAAAAAATCACGTTTCGGGGACGTTTGGACCTCCATTTTTTAGTTCGCACCAAGCGTTCACGCACTACTGGTAAGTTTCGATTCTCTGCAGAACTATGTTTTTGGAACTACAGGAAGGAAAATTGATTGTGTAGACATTGTGTGTACCGCAAATGTAAGATTCCTCCCTCCAACTTTTGAGGTGTAAAGGAGTAAGACCCTCTCCTTCTGTTCTTAAAATTATTCCCCTCTCTGGAATAAAAGAAAGATCTTGTTTTACCGTGTTTTGACTTGGAGAGAGAAAATGTCTAGAGAGAGGTAATCCAAAATTGAGATATTTTTGGATATAAAAATCCTCCTAGTGTCTAAAATGGTTTCCCCTAAAACAAAATTTCAAAAAGAACTTTCCAATGTTCATTTGGAATTAATTGAAAATGTGTATAAAGGACCTTAGCCTAAGGGTCAAGATTTTCAGAAATTTTTGGATTATGGTCCAATTAAGGTTCCTATGGACCAATTGGATTAATCCAAGTGTGGGGATGAAATAAATCCAAAGAATAAAGGAAAATACCCAAAAATGAGTAAATGCTCACATAAGATGAAGAGTTGACTGAGTACAAGGTTTATTAGTTAAAAACTATGAGATATTACTAAAAAAATGAGATATTTTGGTATAATGATACATTTTTGACACCTTGGTAAGGAGGGGACGAGACTTCAAGGAGGTGCCTATTTCACACATGTGGTGGAGTTTTTAATTCAATAAAATTGTGATATTTTTATCTCTCCTCTCTCCTGGATCAAACCAAATCAAAAGGGAGCCAAACTAGGTCCAAATCTTGTCCAAATTCAACCAAACTGAACTTGGAAAATTCTAAAACCTAGTTGGGCTTGGTTAGAGGCCTCCCTCACCTATAAATAGATCCTTAGTCTTTTGTAAAAAAAAATATGTGAACTATACCATGTCAGTATTACATTAAAATAATAATATTTTCTATTATCCTTTAAAAATCCTCTACATTTTGGAGAGATTGGAGCTTCTCTCTCTCTCTCTCTCTCTCTCTCTTCAATCTTCCTTGGAGCTTTCCTCTCAACACACTAACCAATTGATTGGTTGGGGGATTCTTCTAAGATAGAGAAGCATGCAAAAACAAGAGAGGTAAAGTGTAATTTTATGGTTTTTCTCTACTATTCTCAATGTTTTCACTTCTCAACCCCTCTCAAGCTTGAGAAGTTTCTAAATTAAGTGTTTATAATGCAAATCAAGCTTTTCTTAAGAGTTGTAATGAATAATTAAGAAAAGTTTACATTTATGCTTAATTAGGATGCTTTTCATGTTTATCTCTCTCTCCCCCCCCAAAGAATGGTCATTCCTATGACCAATTCTCTATTCAATTGATGCTTCTCATGGAGAAATTCTCAATTCACAAATCAAACTCTAGGCTTGTGAAGCTAGAGGTTGAGAAAATAATTTTTTATATTTATATGCTAGTAAATTATGGGAATCTTATGAGTTAAATCCATAAATTAGATTTAAGGTTAAAAGATAGTTATACTATCATAATTACATTACTAAGTCTTATTCTTTTCAAAAATATTAAAAATTATCAGTAATAGCAGTGGAGCTATGGTAAATTTTTTAAGAAATTGATACATAATTCATTCTTATGCATAACGTGAAAAGAGGACTTCCTACCATACTCTAGGATTGAATATCCTAGGCTAAAAGAATGATTTTCATCACATTCAATGAAAAACTAATTTTTAAGGTTTATGTATAATTAAATAATTAAGAAAAGAGAAAATTAGAATAATTATATTTAAATGATAAAAGAGGAATTCCCATGACATTTGAAATTCGATCATTTAAATAGTAAAAGTGGAATTCTTAGCATATTGGATTAATGGATATTTTATTTAAATTCAAAGAGAAATTTTAGATAAATTTATTTTATGTATGAGAAATATTTAAATGATAAAAGAGGAATTCCCATGACATTTAGAATTCAATCATTTAAATAGTAAAAGTGAAATTATATAGATAAATTTATTTTACGAGAAATATTTAAATGATAAAAGAGGAACTCCCATGACATTTGGAATTCAATCATTTAAATAGTAAAGGTGAAATTCTTGGCATATTGAATTAATGGATATTTTTATTAAAGAAAAGAGGAATTTTAGATAAATTTATTTGATGATAAAAGAGGAATTCCCATGATATTTAGAATTCAAGCAATTAAATGTAAAAAGAGGAATTCCCAAGATATTTGAGATCCAAGAAATTAAATGAAAAAATGATAAATTTTTAGTATAATTTAATTTATGAATATTTATCAAAAGTGAAAATATAGGTAGAATTGATTTTTGTAAATCCCATGAATTCTTTTATTCAAAAGAGGAATATTGAATATAATTCATTTGAGAAATTGAGAAAGAATATGGAAATAGTCGTCGAGAAAAAGAACCTTTATCTAAACCAAACAATTGGCAGAAATTTAGAAAAGTCCCATTATCGGTATCGAAGTAGGACACTACTTCACGTACTCATGGCAGTCAAAGCCACGCAACAGCTACGCACATTGCTTTGTGATGAGCAAGGGGCCCTTCAAACAGCAAGGCTGCCCACTGTGACCCACTTCAGCTCCTTAGCCACCACTGCGTCTACAGAAAGGCCGTCCATGAACTTTCAGCAAAAGAGCAAAGCAAGAAGCTGACGACAGCGAGGCAAGTGATGATCAGCACATCAGAGATAGCTCCATCAAGGCAATAAGCTGTAGAAGCAGCATCATAAAGGCGGCATATTTGTGGCAGCAAGCGAAGCGCAGTTGACCAGATCCAAAATCAGCGTAGCACCGATGGAATAAATCTGGCCGTTTTTTAATTTGAAAATAAAGAATTCTTATTCCTTATTTTGAGACTAAGGTTTGAAAAAACCTTTAACAGGTTGTTCATATGGTACTTAAGAAAAGGTGTATCTTTTACCTATTTTTTGGAAAATTCTCTGTACTATGTGGATGCCACAATGGAATGCCCACATGCATTATGAAGATGCCTCAAGGATGGGAATGCACGCACGTCCAGTCTATGTGCAATGTCAGGATGAAGAAGATGCTATGCAAAATGAAGATGCAGACAGAGATGCAAAAATGGATGAAGACAAAGACGAAGATGTCAATGAAGATGAACAAGATGCTGTCTATGTTGATTATTATGTCATGGCTCACATGTCATAATGACGAATGAATTATGCCCTCTCTTACCCAAATGTTGATGTATGGACACCTCTAACCACCGATGATGTAGGTTATGTGTTATTATGATGCCCACAATATCTCTCAGTAGGCCATGTAGCCCTCAAGGGGGGATTGATGGGGAGTTGGGTCTCCATGACCAACAAATGATGATAATGCCAATGGATATGATGATGATGATGCTATGATGATGATGGGGTATGGGAGAGGAATGTTTTCATTTCGCAATGTAGAAGCTAAGCTCCCTATGAGCGATGCTAATTTCTTTTATATACTATAGAGCTATACTCCTTATGAGTTAAGCTTTTTCTTTCATGTAATGTTAGAAGCAAGGAAGGGCATTATGATATGCCATGATCAAGGAAGGGTGTTAGAAAAAGTGATCTATGTCATATCATACACAAGGTCAAAGGGATGTGGATGAATGTGGTGAAGGCTAGGAGTTATCCCACATGCAAAGGCAAAGCCCATATGGTAATTAAACCTATATAAAGGGTCATTTCAATGTAATGTAGTACAACAACTCATTCTCAAGTACATAATCTCTTGGTCAAGTAAGTGCATCTTGTGTTGCTTTGTATTGCTCTTTGTCATTTGTTTATAATCATGTTTAGCATTATGTTTGAGCGTCCATAGGCTAGCCTAGCCCTAGATCCATGATTTCCAACATGGTATCAGAGCCTGGCAGGCTATGGCTTAGCTTAGTTTAGTTGTTTTGCCATTTCTCTTCAATATGGTGCCCGCAAAAGGAAGTGCCATTGAGAAGAAGGTGTCATATCATAGACAAGGTCAAAGGGATGTGGATGAATGTGGTGAAGGCTAGGAGTTATCCCACATGCAAAGGCAAAGCCCATATGGTACTTGGACCTATATAAAGGGTCATTTCAATGTAATGTAGTACAACAACTCATTCTCAAGTACATAATCTCTTGGTCAAGTAAGTGCATCTTGTGTTGCTTTGTATTGCTCTTTGTCATTTGTTTATAATCATGTTTAGCATTATGTTTGAGCCTCCATAGGCTAGCCTAGCCCTAGATCCATGATTTCCAACATGGTATCAGAGCTTGGCAGGCTATGAGCTTAGTTTAGTTGTTTTGCCATTTCTCTTCAATATGGTGCCCGCAAAAGGAAGTGCCATTGAGAAGAAGGAATAACAAAATTATTGCATTAGTCTTTGCATCATTAGGGTTTCCTTAGGTGTTGTAGGCTGCAAGCATTCCATCGCCAACACATAGAGACAAAGAGAGAGAGGCTAGAGGGACCTCCCTCCTCAGCAATAGTTAGCAGCCTCAGCCCAGCAGCACAAGTGTTGTGCCTGTGCCCATCATCATCGTTTAGCAAACACAACAAGGTTTCTCTCGGCTTACGCCCTCACTACTTCACGTACTCATGGCAGTCAAAGCCACGCAACAGCTACGCACATTGCTTTGTGATGAGCAAGGGGCCCTTCAAACAGCAAGGCTGCCCACTGTGACCCACTTCAGCTCCTTAGCCACCACTGCGTCTACAGAAAGGCCGTCCATGAACTTTCAGCAAAAGAGCAAAGCAAGAAGCTGACGACGGCGAGGCAAGTGATGATCAGCACATCAGAGATAGCTCCATCAAGGCAATAAGCTGTAGAAGCAGCATCATAGAGGCGGCATATTCGTGGCAGCAAGTGAAGCGCAGTTGACCAGATCCGAAATCAGCGCAGCACCGATGGAATAAATCTGGCCGTTTTTTAATTTGAAAATAAAGAATTCTTATTCCTTATTTTGAGACTAAGGTTTGAAAAAACCTTTAAGAGGTTGTTCATATGGTACTTAAGAAAAGGTGTATCTTTTACCTATTTTTTGGAAAATTCTCTGTACTATGTGGATGCCACAATGGAATGCCCACATGCATTATGAAGATGCCTCAAGGATGGGAATGCACGCACGTCCAGTCTATGTGCAATGTCAGGACGAAGAAGATGCTATGCAAAATGAAGATGCAGACAGAGATGCAAAAATGGATGAAGACAAAGACGAAGATGTCAATGAAGATGAACAAGATGCTGTCTATGTTGATTATTATGTCATGGCTCACATGTCATAATGACGAATGAATTATGCCCTCTCTTACCCAAATGTTGATGTATGGACACCTCTAACCACCGATGATGTAGGTTATGTGTTATTATGATGCCCACAATATCTCTCAGTAGGCCATGTAGCCCTCAAGGGGGGATTGATGGGGAGTTGGGTCTCCATGACCAACAAATGATGATGATGCCCATGGATATGATGATGATGATGCTATGATGATGATGGGGTATGGGAGAGGAATGTTTTCATTTCGCAATGTAGAAGCTAAGCTCCCTATGAGCGATGCTAATTTCTTTTATGTACTATAGAGCTATACTCCTTATGAGTTAAGCTTTTTCTTTCATGTAATGTTAGAAGCAAGGAAGGGCATTATGATATGCCATGATCAAGGAAGGGTGTTAGAAAAAGTGATCTATGTCATATCATAGACAAGGTCAAAGGGATGTGGATGAATGTGGTGAAGGCTAGGAGTTATCCCACATGCAAAGGCAAAGCCCATATGGTACTTGGACCTATATAAAGGGTCATTTCAATGTAACGTAGTACAACAACTCATTCTCAAGTACATAATCTCTTGGTCAAGTAAGTGCATCTTGTGTTGCTTTGTATTGCTCTTTGTCATTTGTTTATAATCATGTTTAGCATTATGTTTGAGCCTCCATAGGCTAGCCTAGCCCTAGATCCATGATTTCCAACATGGTATCAGAGCCTGGCAGGCTATGGCTTAGCTTAGTTTAGTTGTTTTGCCATTTCTCTTCAATATGGTGCCCGCAAAAGGAAGTGCCACTGAGAAGAAGGTGTCATATCATAGACAAGGTCAAAGGGATGTGGATGAATGTGGTGAAGGCTAGGAGTTATCCCACATGCAAAGGCAAAGCCCATATGGTACTTGGACCTATATAAAGGGTCATTTCAATGTAATGTAGTACAACAACTCATTCTCAAGTACATAATCTCTTGGTCAAGTAAGTGCATCTTGTGTTGCTTTGTATTGCTCTTTGTCATTTGTTTATAATCATGTTTAGCATTATGTTTGAGCCTCCATAGGCTAGCCTAGCCCTAGATCCATGATTTCCAACATGGTATCAGAGCTTGGCAGGCTATGAGCTTAGTTTAGTTGTTTTGCCATTTCTCTTCAATATGGTGCCCGCAAAAGGAAGTGCCATTGAGAAGAAGGAATAACAAAATTATTGCATTAGTCTTTGCATCATTAGGGTTTCCTTAGGTGTTGTAGGCTGCAAGCATTCCATCGCCAACACATAGAGACAAAGAGAGAGAGGCTAGAGGGACCTCCCTCCTCAGCAATAGTTAGCAGCCTCAGCCCAGCAGCACAAGTGTTGTGCCTGTGCCCATCATCATCGTTTAGCAAACACAACAAGGTTTCTCTCGACTTACGCCCTCACTACTTCACGTACTCATGGCAGTCAAAGCCACGCAACAGCTACGCACATTGCTTTGTGATGAGCAAGGGGCCCTTCAAATAGCAAGGCTGCCCACTGTGACCCACTTCAGCTCCTTAGCCACCACTGCGTCTACAGAAAGGCCGTCCATGAACTTTCAGCAAAAGAGCAAAGCAAGAAGCTGACGACGGCGAGGCAAGTGATGATCAGCACATCAGAGATAGCTCCATCAAGGCAATAAGCTGTAGAAGCAGCATCATAGAGGCGGCATATTCGTGGCAGCAAGCGAAGCGCAGTTGACCAGATCCGAAATCAGCGCAGCACCGATGGAATAAATCTGGCCGTTTTTTAATTTGAAAATAAAGAATTCTTATTCCTTATTTTGAGACTAAGGTTTGAAAAAACCTTTAAGAGGTTGTTCATATGGTACTTAAGAAAAGGTGTATCTTTTACCTATTTTTTGGAAAATTCTCTGTACTATGTGGATGCCACAATGGAATGCCCACATGCATTATGAAGATGCCTCAAGGATGGGAATGCACGCACGTCCAGTCTATGTGCAATGTCAGGACGAAGAAGATGCTATGCAAAATGAAGATGCAGACAGAGATGCAAAAATGGATGAAGACAAAGACGAAGATGTCAATGAAGATGAACAAGATGCTGTCTATGTTGATTATTATGTCATGGCTCACATGTCATAATGACGAATGAATTATGCCCTCTCTTACCCAAATGTTGATGTATGGACACCTCTAACCACCGATGATGTAGGTTATGTGTTATTATGATGCCCACAATATCTCTCAGTAGGCCATGTAGCCCTCAAGGGGGGATTGATGGGGAGTTGGGTCTCCATGACCAACAAATGATGATGATGCCCATGGATATGATGATGATGATGCTATGATGATGATGGGATATGGGAGAGGAATGTTTTCATTTCGCAATGTAGAAGCTAAGCTCCCTATGAGCGATGCTAATTTCTTTTATGTACTATAGAGCTATACTCCTTATGAGTTAAGCTTTTTCTTTCATGTAATGTTAGAAGCAAGGAAGGGCATTATGATATGCCATGATCAAGGAAGGGTGTTAGAAAAAGTGATCTATGTCATATCATAGACAAGGTCAAAGGGATGTGGATGAATGTGGTGAAGGCTAGGAGTTATCCCACATGCAAAGGCAAAGCCCATATGGTACTTGGACCTATATAAAGGGTCATTTCAATGTAACGTAGTACAACAACTCATTCTCAAGTACATAATCTCTTGGTCAAGTAAGTGCATCTTGTGTTGCTTTGTATTGCTCTTTGTCATTTGTTTATAATCATGTTTAGCATTATGTTTGAGCCTCCATAGGCTAGCCTAGCCCTAGATCCATGATTTCCAACAAATGGGATGTGATAGGATGTGGTGTGATGAAAATGAATGTGGATGAGATGTGAAGTAAATGGATGTGGATGTGAATGATGAGATGAGAAGGAGATGTGAGGTTATGTGAAAGGATGAGATGTAATGTAAATGAATGTGGATGTGAATGATGATATGAGAATGAGATGTGAGGTTATGTGAAAGGATGAGAGGTGATGTAAATGGATGTGGATGTGGATGTGGATGTGATAGGATGTGATGTGATGGCATTTTGACCGTCTTGTGAATGAGGTCGTCGAGACCAAAGTGATAAAGTTACAAATAGCTGACGGAGAGTCAACGAGGACGTCTCGCGTAGCAAGGTCGGCCAAGGTCTTGACCAGCCTTGGTCCGATTTAAATGGTGAGCTTCCGGTATGGTGGATGAGGGAACAAGGAAGCGGCATATGAGTGAAGCGCTAGGTGACTTGCGAAGGATCCTAGAGGGTGCTGACCATAAGGTGCTCGAGCTCTGGGTCACCGAAGATACCCACCCGTGCGTCGAGGAAGAAAATGGAATAAGGTGTTAGAGTTGTTTTCTGAACTCGGGCATGGATCTAGTTGATTGACCTTGCTGGTTCTCAAACTGATGAGTCCATTGCTCTTTCATATGGATCTGTTGGTTGATCTTGCTGATCTTCAACAGAGAGTCCATTTGGATTTTTATAAGTGAATATATTTTCGGGTACTATGAGCTAGGAACTATTGAAAAGGCCCCTGAGTGGACATTCTGGTTGCCAATGATGCCATAGGTACACCGATGAAAGAATGATTGGAAATTAGAATTCAACCGGATATTTTGGAGGATTATGATCAGTGATACTATGGTTTCATTAAAAGATTGTTTTAAAGACAGCCTTGGCATGTTTAAGTCTTGTGTAAATGGAATTCTTCAGGATGAGTTGTGAGTGTTGGTTGACCTAACAAGTCCCATAACTCGAGGGTCATGAGATTGTGCTCTCGTGTTAGATAAAGCTGTGCTTGAATTGTGGTGAGTTTAGTGGAAATTTCTAATCCAACCATAATTCTTGGGATATTCTCAGTAAGATATGTTGGAAGTTCCAGCTCCTCCAAGGCCTCTTCCTCCCATAATAGAAATTGCACAATGCTAATCCATAGTGAAGATATCTATATTAGTCTCGCAAGTCGACGTCATTCTTTCAAGCTTTGCCAAAAAGTGGCTACTTCAACAAGGAGCAGTAGCTCAATCAGAGTCCAATTGACTCCTTTAATATACTTCATGTCTATCTGCTTCATAGCACTTAAATATACATAAAAACATTAACAACACATGGAAGGAAGCATGTAGGAACATGTCCTACTCAACAACATTTGACAAATTCAACACCTCCATTCTCTAATCCAACAACTCTATTGAAGTTTGTAGGCAATGGAGTAAATGGATTGTATGGATACATCTCAGCTCAATGTGCTAATGCAAATATGTACAAGAATTTATATCTACGAGAGGAGGCAAATAGAAGGCAAGATAAGATAGAGTGTGTGGCATTGAAGCAACTTCTAGAAAATGAGAAGGAAGAACATAAAAAGACAAAGGCAATGCTACTGAAAGCAAGGAGAAAAGGCACTGTATTAGGAGAGAGACTACGGAATAGAAAAATTCGAAACATTGCAGAGTTGAAGGCTGGCTCTGGAGGATGTAAGCGCAGAATTCAAAAAGCAAGGTATGACGATATCTCATTGTTAACTTCCATTAATGAGCATCCAAATTGTTTAAACGAATGAAGAAGCTCCAAAAAATTTCAATGTAAATCAATGAACTTTTAAAGGTGAGTTATAATTGTCTCATTGTATAATTGTAGATGTGTTTCTTTCTTGTTGTAGGGAAATTTTAAGGCTTGGTGAGTAAATGAAAATTCCAATATTGTTCCAGTGAAGCAAATGAAAGGTTTAGTCTCTAAAGTTGTCGTGCAGAGCTTGATAGATGAAAAAAAGTTCAAAAGGGTGAAACGTGATGCTGTTGAAAAGTTTATATCAAAAAGTAGAGTTGATGTTGAAAAAATTCAAGAAGCCCTAGATATGAGTGGGGTGAGTAGAAAAGGATATGCTTCAATCTTTAACATCGTTTCTTCTACTCTCAAAGTTCATCGGATAAAACGTGTATTGTTACCCACCCCAGCAGCAGTGTGGCGCCAAAGAGGTCTTCTAAATCAGGAAATAGATGACTTCATTGGACAATATTTATATATCGAAAATGTATATGAAGGGGCCAAAGGAAGGACTGTATATGATCCTTTGAATAATATTTTTGTGGAGCTGCAACAATTACAGAGAAGAATGGTGGAGTTTTATAACATCACACTTGAGGAATGTAAAGGAGTTTTAAAGTTTGTTGTTAAGCTTGATGAATGTGAAATTGTAAAAGAAAAGAAGACATAAAGAGTGACTATTACCTTGATGAATCGGGCACTTGATCCATCAATCACAAAGACCAGTTCCAAGTACTTTAGCGTTCAATTAGAAAAACATGTATGGTGGTTGGGATCATTTGAGGTATGGATTTTCTTATTTTGGTGTTAGTATTTGTTGAATATACATGTATATTTTTTAATAAACTTCTACCATATATCATTCTATTGTAATGGCAGGTGAATACAGAGGACCATGAAACACTTAACTGGGTTTTTCAACAGATAGATATACCCTCAACTGTAAGGAGTCAAATTTTAGGGGGTCATTTTCATGTTCCAGGCAAAGGTGATTTTCAAGTAGAATGGCATATGGCATGCGATCTTAAGACGTTGAAGTGTATGTACAATATCAGTAAAGGGGGTAACTCCAAATCTCCTTGCTTGTATTGTAAACAACCAGCCCATGTCTTGGATTTCAAATGGTGGACAAGAGCACCCAATAGGGACAAGGAAGATCCAAATTTTAAAGCAATTCTTGATATTCCATTATGCAATGTTCACATTTGCACATTGCATGCATTGTGTAGAGTTATTGAGAAACTTGTTTTTCTATATATTGGATTTGCTTGGAAACTTTGGCCTGAGGTGAAAAGAAAAGAGGTAATACAATCATTGGAAGTGGTATTATCAGAAATTTGTCTACATGGTGAAGATGTTCATATAACAAAAAATCTAAAGAAATCTACAAATGGTAAAGAGGTACCTATCAAGCCATCCATTGGTGGAGTAAAGGCCCGAAGGTTTTTATCACGTCCAGAAAATACAACAAGAAAAGGGGGTAGACAATCACAATATGTATCCAAAATAAAATACAGTGTGTGGAAGCAAGTCCACAATGCAGTAAAAGATCATCAGGCAGATGGGATGGCACGAGATGTCAAGGTTGAGGTGTGGAAATTGTTGGACAAGCTATTTGTTTATTGTGACAAAGTTTCTTGGAACAAAAATGATCAACAGGCATTTCAGAAAGAGGTTAAGAATTTTGGAAAGGCAATGAAGGAAGCATGGACCACCTGCAACATAACCCATTACATGGTGACAACACTAACTTCCACCCAATTGTTCAATTTTGAGAACAAAATGATTTGTATTTTCTATGTTTTCTAATGCTAGACTCTTTCTGTGTCCAAACAGCATATTATCTACAACCATCTTCCATTCTTTGTAAAAAAAGTATGGATGCCCTGCAATCTGGTCTACACAAGGAATGGAAAAATCACACTACATGGCCCGTAATGCTTTCTTTAGACATACACAACATTTTGGAGGAAAACAAAAGGCAACAAAGCTTAAAGGAAGTTTTTCAATGGTTTTATCGAGGCGTACTTCAAAAGATCGAAACCAAGAGAAAGGTCAATGCATCTCAAGTCAAGATAGCCTTTCAAGTAGCTCAGAAGCAGAGAAGACAGAAAATTTTATAGAGTTCAAATTCAGCAGAGAGATATGCTGAATGGAGAAAATCAAAGGTCTTTGTAGATCACAAATGGGTGGATAGAATACAAGTGTAAATGTTGTGTATCTCATAATCTCATAATTGAAAACACTTCTCAAATTTTGATGCATAGAAATACAGAAAGAATGTGTGTTTACAATTTCTTTGTGGTGGATGCAGAAGAATACAAGTGTAAAAATTATGTACCACATAATAAAAACGGTTCTCAAATTTTGATGCATAGAAAATACAGAATACAAAAGATACAGCAGAAATAAATTGTTGTTCTATGCTAAATATACAATGACAATCATCTTATAGCTAATACCCTTAGGGTTTCTCCCAAGGTCTACCAATGGGAACCCTACCTTTCACTTTACTTGGAGACTTCTTTTTCTTCAATGGCACCACAGTGCTCTGAGATCTTCCTTGTTCTGGTGAGGTTGGTTCTCGAGCACTTTCTCCTTCCTCCAATTTCTCTGGTTATCCCAATAGTGCTGGCTCTCGGTTCCGTATAAGTTTGTGCTTGCCATAAGGCTCGAGACCGAGAGGATTTTTTACACCAACAGCGAGCGCAAAGGCAGTATATGACAAAAAATATCATGCTCTAGAGCACTGTTTTCCAGAATAATAACCAAAAATATGTAAGGCAGACCTCTTCTCTATCAATATTACTTTCTCTGCAGACCATGAAAGGGAATGGCCACCCAGGGCCTCTGACATACACTTGAAAAAAAGAATTATTGCTTTCCCATTGTTGCTCATTGTCCCATGGTATATTAACAATTTGGCAGTACATAAGTCTGCAAGGAAATGGGAAAGACTTGACAGTTTACCCAAGCCAGCAACTCTGCTTCCTTTGGACCTCAAGAGGAAGGTTTCATCTTCAATATCTAACTGCATGTAGACAATATTGTCAGATTACCTAAATGGTCACTAGAACTCAAAAACAGGGATTGAAATATCACAAAAGTACACAAATAGGATGCCATTACCTTCATATTCTCATCCTGCTCAAGCAAGTTCTCTCTCCACAATGAGATACTATGTTCTGATGTTTGCTCAGAATGATGTGCCAGAGATGAGCTTCCAGTGAGATTCATACTGGCTTGTACCTCTTTAAAGACTTCATCATCCACCTCTTGAAAATTACTTGCCTCCTTAAAACACGTAGAAAGTTCCAATGTAGGATTGAACTTGTCTTCTAGGTCCAGCAAGGGATCGTCATCTATCATTACCTCCTTGTCCACCTTGCATGATTGAGCTATGAGGCCAAGTGCATAGTCCTCTCTTAGATTGAAAATGCACAATATGTCGTTTAGGAAAACATATTCTCTACCTTCTATATTGAACGATGGAAGGATGGGAATAGCATAACTGGAACTATCAAGCTCAATTTTATCCACTGTAACTGCATCTCTTAAAGTCTCTGATTTTAGAGATATAAGAGCAAGTGCTGCAATAGAAGACTTCTCCTCCTCTAGATTAATGATTTGCTCCTCATCTTGAAGTTCTTCACTCTGCTCACTTGCCATCTCCTCCTCCTTTTCCTCATACTCTTCCAAGTCATGTTGTTGAGTAGACTTTTCAGAAACACCAAGCTCAACATAATGTAAATAAAATGCAAATGCAAAGTTCTCCTCCAACATCCTACAGCCCCTCTTATGGAGATTGCAGATACCCTTGAAGCAGCAAGGTAATACATCAAATCTCCTGTTCATTTGATACCGCAGCTTATCACTTTGGCATAAGTCCTTGATATGCACAAAAGCTTCATCCTTATAAAGAATCCTCCTTCAGTTGTCATCTGTCTAAACACCGCAAACTGTTCCTCCAAAAAGTGCTTGTGCTGATGAGCCACAATGTCAATCAATTTGAAAGGAGTGTTGAACATCCTGTGAAATGTTGGATACTCCTTTTGGGCATTGGACTTCTGGAGAAACTCAAAAAGCTGTAGATCTGGTGACTTTTGCTCTTCCAGAAGCTTCCTTGGCTCACCAGATTTGATTATTCCTTTGCTACTCGTACTCATCTTCTTAGCTGTAATGAAAAATGAAATAGCAATTATAAAAAATAATTCTAATTTTCTCACCAGAGGAGTAAATTCAAATATTTCTCACCTGGTCTTTCCTCATCTTTGATAGAGTATTCTGACAAGTCCAATGTTCTCTTAACAGGAGCATTATCCAAAACTGTACATGCAATAAATATTATTTTGGTTGGAAAACGCGATTTTGACATGTCTTTGCAGAGAAAACATTGAAATCGCGTTTCATTGCAAATATTCTCATTATGCCTTAGAACAATTATACCAGCATATTAGCTAGAAAACGCGATATCAATGCCCATCTAAAGCAAAACCATCCTATTCGCGTTTTTCGGTATGAAAAATAAAGTTAATTTGGAAATCAAATAGAATAATCTTTTCGGTATGAAAAATAAAGTCAATTTGGAAATCAAATAAAATAGTACCTCTTTTTCCTCTGTCCATTCCCTCCTGACTTAAGTGTATGAAGTCTGATCTTGGAAGTTTGTGGTTTAGGGTAGTAGGAGATCTGACCTAGAAAAGATGTGGTTTTAGTTTAGTAGCAGATAATCTGGTGTGGGTTGTAGCAGATTGTCTGTGAGGCTAATGCTTGCTGGTTGATTGAGTGAAGAAGATGGTGAAATTGGTCAGTAGTAGATGGTTGATGTGGAGGAGATGGCAAAAAGGACATGAAAAAAGAAATTGCACAGAAACCGAGGACACATCATCATGACGCACGTGGCAGGTACCGTTAATCACACGTGTCAAATTTATTGCGGCACGTGCCACGCGGGCGTGAATTCCGAGGCATAAAGTATACAATGTGCTAGTATACTTGTTCTACTCACATGTCTGTTCAGTACAACATCTCCTCCATAGAGAAGGCCTTCTTCGATTGAAGGATAGCATTCAGCATCACCTTCTCCTACTGAAGTAGCCCCAACTCCACCGAAGTCAAGTACACAGAGCATTCTATAAGGATTGCAGCAGCAGAGAGGGTACACTCCTTGCAGAACTGAATCCCTGTTATTTATTCTTTCAGAAAATGAAGTCATATAGATTTTGTCTGAAAATGCGATTTAGATAGGTCTTTGCTTGGAGGATATTGAAAATCGCGTTTTATTGCTAAATTTGCAACTAGGCTATTCCAATTTACATTTAGGCTATTCTGTCAAAAAATTCTTTCACAAAATGAAGTAATATATATTTTATCGGGAAACGCGATTTAGATAGGTCTTTGCTTGGAGAATATTGAAAATCGCTTTTTATTGCTAAATTTGCAATTAGGCTATTCCAATTTTCATTTAGGCTATTCTGTCAAAATAATCACAGTTATTAGATAGTGTAAATGTTTTAGTGGGAAAATGCAATATGAACTTATTTTCCATCAAATGTTCCGGAATTGCGTTTTCTCGTAAATTTCCGGATTCCCTGTTTTTATCTTTCTTTTTAGTTCAATGATAGTTCCTATTATTGTACCTATTTATGAGTGGAAGCTTACCATATGGATGTCATCTTTAAAGTTAACTAAATATTTTTCTTATTCTTTCAGTTTTGATGGCAAGGACAAAGGCTACTGCAAGGAGAAAGGGAAGTGGGCCTAACCTTGCAGTGGTGGCTGGAGGTCAAAGTCCTTCAAAGGGGAGGTCCAAGTCCTCAAAGAAGGGCAAGCCCATGCACATGCTCCAGATAAGCCAGAAGAAGAGAATCAATCAGGGAGCAAATGTTCTCAAGGAGATCAGGAAGGCACAAAAGGTTGTAGGTTTCGCAATGCCCATGGCTCCTTTCCAGAGACTTGTGAGGCAAGTATGTGATAATTGGGGTGTCAGTTTCAGCAGGTGGTGTAGGACAGGCCTTCTCACCCTACAGGAGGCAGCAGAGGATTTACTCATAGAGTTCTTCCAGGATACCATGCTAGTTGCTGCCCATGCACATAGGGTGACAATAATGAAAAAGGATATTAATAACACGTTAGTGAGAGTAAGGTACAGATATGATAAAATTTTGAATGCAGAAGACTGGGATGATATTAAGATGAGAGACATCTTATTAATACCACCAAGCAGGAAGCAGTCTAAGAATGAGGTGAAGATAGAAGAGGTCACACACAACTATGAGACTAGAGGGAAGTCAGCCTATGAGGATTTGATGAAACAACAAGTGAAGGACTCATCTTCGGACCTAGAGTCAGAAACACTTGTTAAGGAATTGAAGATAAAGGAGAGGCTTCTGGAATTGGGGCCCAAAATTAGAATAAAATTAGAGACAACTGATTTTTATATGGCTGATTTGGAGTTCAGGCTCACGAGGGATTGTTTAGAAGCTCTTTCCCAGAGGAAGTCATACCTGATAGATACTCTCATCCTCGCTACTCTCTCTAGTACGTGTTTTCCAAGATTTCTTTTCTACAAACGTATTAATCCTTTTCAATCTCAAACTGAGTCTTTGGGTCTTTCCTTGTGTCAAGAACAAATTGCATCCTAGGGTTGTGCACAGGATCTTCATCACTGATCCAAGAATCTCTTTCAAGCTCAGAGATCACACAGAGAGCAGTGCAGACATTGCAAAATGGTTCAATTACTGTAATTTTGAAGTAGTTGATATCATCTTTCTACCATACCACTCCAAGTAAGAACACATGGATTTCAGATTACATAGTACTTTGCTTTTTTGGTTCCTTTATCATTCTAGTCCTTATATTATTCTTCTTTTTGTAGCTCTCATTGGAGTTTTGTTTCCATTCACCTTGAACAAAAGAGATGTTATACATTTAACTCTCTTCAGGGTACCCACCAGGAGCTTGGCCTGTAAGTCTTATCCTTGATGTATTCTCATGAAACTTTGGGGTATGGAGGATGCTAATATCAAAGTAATTTGATAGTTCTCACAGCTCCTTTGGTATTGTAGTGGCTTGAAAAGACTTTTTGATGCCCTGGACTTATTTCCTCCAAATATAAATTTACTCAACCTGATTGAACCAATTGCACTGCAGGTTTGTGGAAGAACACCAATCTTATCTTATCTTCTATATAGAGAACTGTTTATCTTTATTGATATTCTCATAATTTATTAACAGACACCACAACAAAAAGACCCATATACTTGTGGATGGAGATTACTTATAGCAGCTAAATACATGTTGGACTCCTACTTTGGAGAGAAGCAGCCTGAGTTTGTAAGTCAAAAGATTTACAATCATCAAATCTTTTAACATAAATGCAGTCAGTTTCTGAAAATAATATTTTCTTTATGTTGCAGATGCAAGAAGATAGTTTTGGCTCTGACTATGTCTATAGTTTCAGAGCCAATACAATTTTGAGGTTGCTCGGACTTGCTTCTCCTATTCCTGCATCTCCTCCAATTCTAAACCAGCCAATATCCCCTTCCAATATTGATGTAGAATTGATGTAGAAGTAATTACTGAGCCAAAAGATGATCTGAAATCATTCAATCTAAATGATAACATTCTTGATGGGTTCTAGAAAGTTCAAGAGCAGCCTTCCAAAGTGCCTGAGGAGATAAAAATGGAAGATGAGCCTCTCCCACGAAATATGAAGTCTTCGGATGTAATTGAGGAGCAAAAAGAGAACCCGAGGGAGAGCCGTATCGACAAGGAGCCTTTATCTGAATCTTTGGACCAAAGCCAGGTTCAGCCTCAGCTAGAAACCCAAATATAGGATAATTTGTACATCTGTAGATATACCCTCCTCTGTACATCTGAGAACAACAACAGTAAATGCAAAGATAAATGCAATTACGTTTTCTCAATGGATCACTTGTTGGTTTGAAAATGTTAAGAATTCCATAATGCTTTTACTGTCTGCTAAAAGTATATATGAATTGTCTATTGTACCTGAGCTCAAGATGATTTAACTATCTGAATTGTTCTGCTTGCAATATCTCTGCATTGTATCTTGCTTTCTCTTCTTTGCAGTATCTGAAACAAAATCAAAGTTTGAAAATGAGATGTCTACATTTTTTGAATTAAAATTTTGATAAAACAATTTTGCCAATCTTGAATGAGTACTTTAAGAAACTCAGTTTACCTTTTTGTTGTTTAAAATGAATGAAAATCCCATGCAAACACTCCCTTCAGTCTCGTTTATAATGTCATTCCGTAATCGAGAGAGTGTGCAGTATCTTCCAAGTGTGATGGATGCTATTAAAATGCCATTCTCGACAAAAATCTATATCAATAATATCATTTTCTAGATATGTAGAGCTCTCATCTTGTTCCATTGGTACTAGTTGTGTACCTATCATCCTGTTTGTTTATAGTAAAATGAGAAAATAAAATTCTGGGAGGCAAACATGTACTTGAGATTGATTGTGTCATGGACAACCTCACAATACATAGTGTTGGCCATAATTTTATCCCAACCATCATCCAAAAATTTTGGAATGTCATCACATCCTTTTGCTTTAAAAGAAAACATTGTCTTACAAACTCTGATTGAATATTCTTGAAAAATATCTATGAAAACATTGACATGCATAAAGACTGTGATTTTGACTATTCTTGTTGCAATATTTGGTTTCAATGAATGCTGCACTTCTGCATATAGTTTGGCTCTATATGCCTCTATTATACTTCCATCGGGAACAGGCCAGTCTATTATATTCCATTCCAAAAAATCTTGCCTTTGCAATATGCCATAAGAATGAGCATGGTCCAATAGCTGGTAGAAGTGATCATAGAAAAAAATACCCGCTTTAGCCAAGTCTCTTACAGATCTACCTTTGTACTGTAGCTCTCCTATCGCGCCATGTACGACATTGAAGAATCCTAGAATGCATTCCACTGGTTGCCACTCCTCATATGATGAAGGATATAGATCTGAAACATTCAGAAAGATCATCTTAGTTATAAAGAGAGAAACAATTGTGCCTTGAAAATAATTTAAGTTATATTATGTGTTTACAATTTGGTCTATGATGTGGAAGATAAGCTGGATATTCTCGCAATTGAAGTTCTCGATGCATATAACCATGCTGCACCAGAATCTCTTTTACACATCTTCTGCCTTCTTTCACTCTAAAACCTTTTACTCTGCCTTTCCAGGATGTCAGGAAAGTACTCGCTGATTGTTGCTTTTTGCTCTTCTTCCTGATCCTCTTGGGTTGCATTAGTACCCAAGCTCCTTTTCCCACTTCAAACATTTTCCAGCTAGCATTTGCTGTTACAATATTGGAAACCTCTATGCTTGAAATCTGTGTGATAGGCCTGGCAAAGATATGTTTCGTACATCAGCAGAGTCTTCACCATCTAAACCCACCGAACGTTTTCTAATGCTGCGTCCATTGTTTTTGGGTGCCATCTCAGGCTACGAATCTAACACACCCCTAATAGAAACCAACACAAAAGAAAGATAGTATGATGTTAGATTTTAATTAATCTAAAATTCTAAGTAATGCAGATCGACTTAAAAGAAAGAACAAAAAGATATCCACAACAGGTGAAATGTTAAACAGAGCAAATTACAGCAAAGCTATGGCAAGGAGAGATGCTTGTCAAAGATGGAATAGTCCCTCGAAAGTCTGAGAATAAAGGAAATTGGATTGTCGTGAGCGGGAAGTTTCAAACAGACTCTTACGCCCAAAGATGGTCTAAAATCTCATGATAGAGACATGCTGGAGAAGAGAATAAAAAACAAATCTCCCTATTCATCTCGCACGCATCTGCCACCATAAAGTACTGTTCTATTTTCTATTTTTCTCTCTTTTTTTGTGGATTTTCTACGTTACGTTGGCCTTCTCCTGATTGGTTGCGAAACATTTTCTCCAAACCCTAAAAGGCCCCAAAATGAGCTCCGAATTCTTCTAATGGATGCTGTGATGGCAGTATTATGTGAGGTAGCTTGGTTACATAAGCTACTTGGAGATTTGGAGCTCAAGTGGACAGATATGTTATCATCTATTGAGATAACCTTAGTAGCATACAATTGGCCACCAGGAACCCAATGTTTCATATGTGGACCAAACACATAGAGGTCCATTGTCACTTCATTAGAGAGAAGGTCTTGGTGTAGGAGATGTGGATCTCATGTACGTCAGCATAGAGGAGTAGGTATCTGACATTTTCACCAATGCCTCGCGAGAAGAGAAGCTTTGCAGATATTCCGCAGAGTCTTGGAGATGGAGTTAATCTTGAGAGGGGGAGTGTTGAGATGCCAAGCTCAACACAATTTGACACTCACGACATGCCTAGGTGACCGTTCCACATTTACATCATTGGCATATTTGGTATAACTGACACGACAGTTCTTCGCTCTAGTAATTCTATAGCTGGACTACACCTACCTAGTCCAACCAAGTTATGGCATACTTATCTTGCTAGCTCACCTATTTATCATGTTCACATTATGGACCACTTGTACACTAGTACCTATTTTGGGTTTTATCTTATCTTTTTTAGCCTTCTTTTGAGAGTAATAATAAGAAGAAGAAGATTTCAGCCTTTCATATTTGTGTGTTTCTTATCCATTATATGAGTGTGTGTGTGCTTATACAAGAGCTCAAGCTCTCTCTCCTTCCTAAAGCTTTTTAACGATCTCAAGCTCACCCTCTCCCACACATTTCCCACATTCTTCTCATCATGAACTAGCCTTGATTCTCTCATGTAGGGCCTTTCAAAGATCATGGTGTATGACCCTCTTCTCTAGAAATCTATCACCCACAAATGTGTAGTGGTGAAAACTAGGTCATAATCTTTGCATCTTATAGAATGCCTATAATGGTAAGGATGTGTTCCCATCGATGCCCTATGAGGAGTGGTGGGCCTTTGGTTTTGGCCTCCCAACAATCCTTAGTGATTATGCTAACACCAGCACTACCACCATTCAATATTACAATGAAGTTTGTCATTCCTTTGTATACGACAGGTAAAATGGCATTCATTTTGTATACGACAGGTAAAATGGAATTCATTTTGTCACTTTCAAAATAGTGCCACATCTTGTTCATGGACACTTTTGGTTGCCCTTTGGTTTTGGTTATGGAGAAAGGGTACACAAGACTCGTCCTTCTCCTCTTCAGGTTTAGGTTTAGCTATGTGGGCTCTTAGGTTTTCATTCATCCAATTTGATAAGTCTCTCCAAAGTTAAGAATTTCCTTCAAGTTTAGGTTTAGCTATATGAGCCCTTAGGTTCCCATTCATTCCCAATTCGATAAGTCTCTCCAAAGTTGAGAATTTCTTTGCAAAATGAGAATTTAGAAGAACTTAAATTTCCAAGGATAAGAAGTCTTTAAGGCGTAACATGTCCCACATGTGATATTCAACCTTGGTTGGACCTTGATAATGTGTAAGGGATGTGCATTGATCCTTCCCTAAGAGGTCGTGCCTCTGAAGAGGATAAAATGAAGTTGTCACCAATTACCTTGGAGAAAATGTTATGGTAGCCTTTTGAATTGCACGTGATTGTAGAATTGGACGAGGTATTTATGAATTGACAAATTGAAGGATTAAAGAAGTCGGGTCACCACACGAGAGGCCATTTGTGATGCAACACATTGCTCACAAGAGATGTGTCAAGATCAAGAGATATTGGTATATGGATCCTGATGCCTCTAAACCACTCATCAATCATGGTGAGTGGTTTAGAGATATGTAAAAAATGAAAAAACTATGTTATGTAGAAACATGTCATGATAATATGTACCCCATTACACATATTGGTAAAGTGCCATTATCTATACATGATGGAAAAATATAGTGCTCAGTAGATGTACTTCATGTTCCAAACATTATGAAGAACCTGGTTTTTATTGGACATATGGTTGAGAAAGGTCTGTAATAAGTGAGGTTTAGTCCTAAAAAGGGTGTTTTGTGGAAGACTTCAAAAATAAATGCTGCTTAGTTACAAAGGGTAATAGAAATGGTAGGATGTTTACTTTGGATGTTAACATGCCTAAGGTAAAAGCAACCATGTTTGTGTACTGTTGTAGAGATTGATATATGGCACAAGCACATTGGTCATGTGTGAATATAGAGTAGTTAAAGTTTATATAGGTCCAAATTACTATTGCAGGTTTACAGAAGTTTAAGGCTAATGGTATGCATAAAGTACGTGAAGCATGATATCTTGGTAAAGTAGGCTAAACATGCTTTCCTAAATGAAAGCTTGAACATAAGGCCATTAGATATTATATGTTTGGATGTATAGGGAACAACTAAGATTGCAACAACTGTATGTTATAGGTATTATATTATTACATTCATTGATGATCACACTAGGAAAATGTGGGTTTATTTCATGAAGGAGAAAAGTGAGGTGTATTATTACATTCATTGATGATCACACTAGGAAAATGTGGGTTTATTTCATGAAGGAGAAAAGTGAGATGTTTACTCACTTTCAAAGATTTAAAGCATTCGTAAAGAATAAACCTACAATAATTACATGTTATATGTATTGTGTTACATTCATTGGATAATCACACTAGGAAAGTGTTGAGTCTTTAAAGATTTAAAGCCTCGGTTGAGAAGGAAAAAGGTATGCAAATAAAATGCCTGAGATCAGATGGTGGGGGTAGAGTATTTTTTCAATGAGTTCATTGATTTCCTAAGAAAGCAAGGAATCAAGAGACAATTTACATGCAGGTACATTTTGCAAATAGAATGGTATTGCATAAAGGAAAAATAGATACATTGCTTGGCTTTGAAGAATTTCATCCTCTCTTAGAGATGTAGATTAAAAGCTTTTAAGCAAGACCACATAGAATTCAAGGAATGACAATTCTGAGATCAATCTTTCTTTTTCCATTGCTTCACTTTGTTTAGATGAGAAACATCTCATAGCATGATCATCTTCCATCATGTTGTCATCTAAACATATTGCTTCTTTACAACATTGATCAAATGTTTCTAGATTGGATACAATGATCAAGTTGTGTAAACTGTTATTCTTTAAGTCCATCATGAAACATCTCTTCAATTAAGAATCGTTTAATTTTTCCCATGACTTGAAAAGATTCAGGGGGGAAGAGAGCTTGAGCTCTTGCAAGCACACACACACACTCACACAACCCTAATAGAGAACACACAAGGTGAGAGGCTGAAAATCTTCTTCTTCTTCACTCAACACACCATATACAAAGATAAGAGTACACACCAATATGAAAGGTACTCAACCAAATACATACAAGGGTTCTCTATAGTGTGAACCCAACTAAATGAGCTGGCGCTATAACTATGCCAGTCTCTAGAATGGCTATCACACAGCCTATCATCCCACTCGCCGCATATCACCCAAGATCTCACCAACCATGCCAGTGGTGTAAGTGTGGGGCCTATCCCCCAGGCAGGTCATCAGTGTCCACCGCCTCACTAGACGAGCTATCTCAACACTCCCCCTCGATCTCAACTCCATCTTATGTACACCAAGTGAAGCTCTGAATCTGCGGAGCTTCTCTGTACCCAATGCTTTGGTAAGATGTCAGCTACCTGATTCTGTGTGCTGACATAAACAAGGTCAAGGTCTCCTGCCAAGACCTTCTCTCTGACAAAATGGTAGTGGACCTCTATATGCTTCGTGCAAGCATGAAAAATTGGGTTCCTGGCCAACTGTATACTGCTAATGTTGTCAGAAAATGACAACTTGTCTATCCACACTGATAGACCCAAATCTGTAAGTAGCTTTCTCAACCAAGCTACCTCACATGCTGCCATAGCAGCTCCTCTGTACTCGGCCTCTGTACTGGATAGAGCAACCGTAGGCTGCTTCTTGCTGCTCCAAGTCACAGCAGCACTCCCCAATGAAAACATGAAGCCACTGGTAGATCTTCTATCTGAGATACTACCAGCCCAATCAGCATTTGTGTACCCATGTACACATATCTCTGTCCCAGTCTCATAAAATAGTCCACAATGCAAAGTAGACCTCACATACCTCAGTATGCATCTCAATGCATCCAAATGCGATTTCCGTGGAACCTGTATATACTGACTCACCAACCCAACAGCATAGCTCAAATTTGGTCTGGTGATCGTCATGTAAAACTTCCTACTATGCGTCTATACATAGTAGGATCTCCTGAATCTGCACTCAACTTGCCATTCTGATCCAATGGCACTGAGATAGGCTTACAACCTGTCATACCATACTTGGACAACATGTCCAAGACATACTGTCTCTGCAGTAATCCAATACCATGTGGTGACCTAATCACCTCAATGCCCAAGAAATATCTGAGCTCCCCTAGATCCTTCATCTCAAACTTCTATCTAAGCAAGATCTTTACATCAAAGATCTCTGCATCATGGTCCCCCTTAATGATCAAGTCATCTACATAGATGACAACAAGCACAACGCCTCTATCACCATGTCTCACAGACAGCGAGAAATCTGCATTGGCTACATGAAAGCCAATAGTGACAAGATATTCAGAAATCTTGTCAGACCATGCTCTTGGTACTTGCTTTAAGCCATACAAGGCTTTCTTCAACCTGCAAACATGCTCGGGGTGACTCACATCCTCATAACCAAGTGGCTGCAACATGTACACCTCTTCTTGCAAATCCCCATGCAAGAATGTATTCTTTACATCCATCTGATGTAAAGACCATTGCTTTGACGTAGCCACTGCTATCACAACTCTCACTGTTTTTGCCATCTTGGCAACTAGGCTGAAAGTTTCCTCATAATCAATGCCATATGTCTGCGCATATCCTTTGGCTACCAACCTAGCCTTATATTTGTTTATGCTTCCATCACTGTTATGTTTTACTTTGTACACCCACTTGTATCCAATGGCTTTCTTGCCTTCAGGCAATTGCACTAAATCCCAAGTTTCATTTCCATATAGTGCATCCATCTCCTCATCCATAGCTTTCTCCCAACACACATTTCCAACAGCCTCATCAGTGTATGTGGGCTCTACAACCTGCACAACCTTTGCCATATATGCATAGTGATGTGCCACATAACCATCATAGGTAAACCTCTGCACAGGGTTTTTCACTCTCCCAGATCTTCACAGCTTTTCATTCATGGCTTCCATAGCCTTCTTTACACCAGGTGTTCTCATAGCTGGGATCCCAAGCTCCTCATCAAGGCTCATCTCTGAGCCACTAGACTCTCCATCAACATGAGAATGTTCTGCAGAAATGTCAGGCATACCAAGGGGCTCAACCACTTTCTCTTTTCCTTTACGTGATATACTAATCACATTTGCAGGACTGGTATTATGACGTAGCCTGCCACTCCATGGTCTATCAACAGACCCACTAGATGAGGACTCTCTTGGTCCACTCAAAGACTGTGATTGCTGACCTGCATTTTGTGCAACCACACTTCCACTCACATCAGCCCCAAACAGCTTCTTTTTTAGCAGCATACCAGCTACTCATCTCATCAAAGACAACATCCTTGCTTACCCTCAACTCACGTGTAGCAGGATTATAACACCTGTATCTCTTTTGCTCAAGGGAATATCCAATAAACACACATTTTTCAGCTTTTGGATCCAGCTTAGTTCTCAGCTCATCTGGCACATGCACATATGCAATGCATCCAAAGACTTTCAGATGAGACAAATCAGGTTTTCTGCCAGTAAACCTCTCCTCTGGAGTTACATCATATATGGCTACAGTTGGAGTCCTGTTCATGATGTATATTGCTGTAGAAACAGCCTCAGCCCAATAGCTATGCAGCGTATTCTTCTCTTCCATCAATGCTCGCGCAATCTCAGCAATGTGCCTGTTTTTCTGCTCAGCAACTCCATTTTGCTGCGGAGTGTATCTGCATGTAAACTATCTTCGAATACCATTCTTCTTCAAAAATTCAGAGAACTCATTGGAGAAGTACTCTCCCCCTCCATCTGACCTTAGGCACTTTACATATTTCCCTGTTTGCTTTTCAACCAAAACTCTGAAATTCTGAAAGTGAGTGAGCACCTCACTCTTCTCCTTCATGAAATATACCCATACTTTCCTTGTGTGGTCATCAATGAATGTCACATAATATCTACAGCCTCCCATAGACATGGTCTTCGTAGGACCCCATACATCTGAATGCACAACATCTAGTGCATTTCTACTCACAGATCTGTTACGTGGAAATACATGCTTTGTTTGCTTTCCAAATTGGCATGCTTCACATATTCTCTGCATACCTTCCACTTTAAACTTTGGCAATCCTGTCACAATTCCTTTAGTCTGCATAGACTTCATTCTCTGCACATTCACATGTCCAATTCTTTTATGCCAAATGTCTATGTCTGTAACAATTCCTGAACCATTTGCAAACATCGCAGCACTCACTTCAGGCATGTTTACATTCAATGTAAATATTCTGCCCACTCTGTTGCCTTTTGCAACCAACCTGCACTTGTCTTTAAAATCTTCAACATAACAACCATCAGGGTTAAACCGAACCTACAAACCCTGCTCAATCATCTGGCCAACTGAAACCAGATTCTTTGTTATGTTCGAAATGTGAAGTACATCTGCAAGGTACTTCACTTTGCCATCCTACATAGACAATGACACATCTCCCAACATGGGCAATTGGATGAGCAGTGTCATCCCCTGTTTCCACAAAACCTAGTCTTTCAAGGTTTTTCATCTCCTTGAACCACTCCCCATGACTTGTCATGTGGTTCGAAGCACCTGAATCCACATACCATACATCATCTTTTTGTGCTGCTTCAACATTTTCAGACATGGCATTCACGACATGCTGCATAACAAACAACCTTTCATTATCCTCATTGTTTCTGCTTGAGGATGCATAGTTGTTCTGCTGTACTTTCCCATTTTGCATTTCAGCCTGCTTCTTATACCATTCTGCCTACACATGTCCAGGCTTACCATAATAAAAGCATTCACGTGCATCATTATATTGCCTTTGCCAATTTCCACGTCCTCTTTGACTCCCCCTACCTCTGAATTTGCCTCTTCCACCTGTGTGTTGTTGATGTTGTTGTTGTGTATTCTGGGACTGTTGTTGCTGCTGTTGGTCATTATTCTGATTACCTGTTCGGCCACCTCCTTGACCGCGTCCACGGCCTCCTCTACCTCGTCCTCTACTTGAACTTGTGTAGAAGGCCTGTTGCTCTGAACTGTTTTTGTTTTGTGAAGACTGTTGGTCTTCACCCAAGCTCTTCTCTTCTATAATCAGCATAGACACCGAATCTGTAAAGTTGGGAATGTTTTCCCGAGTCTGAATAGACGTCTTGAATGCCTTGTATTGTGGCCCGAGACCACGTAGACAGACTTCCACCTTATCATCATCATCTACCGACACACCAATAGATGCAAGGGATTCCACAATACCCTTTATCTTCAATGCATAGTCATTCACAGACATGCTCTTTTTCTCCACAGTATGAAGTTCATTCTTCAATTGTATCTTACGTGCCTTGGTATTTGTTTCATAGAGTTTTACCAAGGTGTCCCATGCCTCCTTGGGGGACTTGGCATCCTGAATGTGCCCAATCATGGTGTCCTGTATACTAATGGAGAGCCAATACATAACTTTCCTGGCTCCTTGGTTCCAGTCTTTAAACTCTTTCACATCTGCAGCAGTCGGATTTATGTCCGGTATCTCCGGTGCCTCTTCATGCTCACCTTCTATGTAGTCCCAATAGCCCTTTCCCATCAGGAAATTCATCAACCTGAACCTCCAAGCATGGAAGTTGTTCTTATCAAGCTTCTCTGCCACAATTTGGGTTATGCCATCATTTGACATCTTGTCAGACACACAATTTTTCCAGAAACAGCACTCTGGTTTATCCTACACAAACTGCTGTATTTTTTGCAACGGTACTGTAATACTCTCAAATGTCACAACCAGTGACTTCAATATACATACATACACCCAATGGCAACTGTTGACCTCTTTGCAGCACACACTGTCTGCACAACCAATCTGTCTTCTTGCAGTTCTTAAAACAAAGTTTTGCAGAGAATTGATGACTTACCCACCCGCAGTGCTCGAAATCGCCTGCTTTCTGAAAAACGGAGGTCCAGACGCGCCCGAAATGTGTTTTTGGCCTGAAAATTTTAGTCCGATAGGACTGTATAGTTGCCCTATAGCTTTACTCCCGCGAAGAAAGCTCCTCAATCAGAGATCGTTTGCCGGTGCCTCCCGTAAAGCTCCCGACAAGGGTGTAGTCACCAATACAAATAGGGAAGAGTAGTTGAAGCTCTTACCCTCGTACCGCTTCCTATGGTTCTCTTGCTTGCAACTCAGCCCTTAGCATGAACCAGGCTCTGATACCATGAAAAGATGCAGGGGGGAAGAGAGCTTGAGCTCTTGCAAGCACACACACACACTCACACAACCCTAATAGAGAACACACAAGGTGAGAGACTGAAAATCTTCTTCTTCTTCACTCAACACTCAACACACCATATACAAAGATAAGAGTACACACCAATATGAAAGGTACTCAACCAAATACATACAAGGGTTCTCTATAGTGTGAACCCAACTAAATGAGCTGGCGCTATAACTATGCCAATCTCTAGAATGGCTGTCACACAGCCTGTCATCCCACTGGCCGCATATCACCCAAGATCTCACCAACCATGCCAGTGGTGTAAGTGTGGGGCCTATCCCCCAGGTGGGTCATCATCAGTGTCCACCGCCTCACTAGACGAGCTCGATATCTCAACATGACTCACATCATGAGTCCAAGAGTTTTATCCAATGGATAAATTCTCTAATGGTTTCATTTGGTTTACGCTCAATTGAATAAAGTTCTTTCACTACACTCCACCGATCACCTTGTCTTGAAAAGTCATGAATAAAGGCTATTTTCAAGGTTCTGAAGTTGGTCTTGATCGTCGGCATCAATGTGATGAACCATTGACTAGATTTTCCCACTAAGCATAGGCTCAACGCTTGTACCTTGGTGGGGCAGTTCGGATTTCCAAAGGCTTCACATCTCTGTTCAAATATTTGAATGGATTAAACAGGATCTGTTGTTCCATCGTATTTGCCCATAATTTTGGAGATATTTACGGTCGTATTTTTGTATGAGTCATAGAGGCTGTATGTGAGTGCTATTGTTTTGGTAAGGACTCACTAAGTCCTTGGGCAACCCCCCTTCCTAGACTAGTTAGTATGTCCAAGGTGTGGGCATCTAGGGGTTGGAAAGGGTTTGTACCTATAGGATTTGTACCTATAGGATTTATGGAAATGTTAGGTAAAAGACTAAAGCCTGGTGGGATTGAAGTGATAAGGGTGCAAAACCCGATGACGCTCTTGTTGTTGGCATGGCAAATGGGATTGGGAGGAGCATTGTGGCATGGATCTCAATGGCTCGAAGCTATCAGCCATTAGGTACAGTGAGAGTGTCGGCCCACGTAGTCTCTCTATCGTTGCCATGTTTGACGCTGTCAATTGTTCTTTAATGAGAAAGCACTTTGCTTTTTAGGTTTTCTCACAGCCTGTTTACAGCCTCAGAAGGCCTGGCATACTCTTCGTTGGGTCAAACAGATGTTCATTTGTCCTAATTAGCTTTGGCACTACACGCACGTGAATGACCTCTTAGGAATATTTTTCTAGAAAAAGTGCATGCCAATAACATCCCAAATGGAAGAGGAGGTCCTAAAACCTCTTAGGAATATTTTTCTAGAAAAAGTGCATCCCAAATGGAAGAGGAGGTCCTAAAACCTATTGTTCATCTCACTGTCTCAAGATGAAAAAAATTTATGAGAATTTTTCCCCTGTTTCGTAGTCCATTTTTGAAGGTGTTCTAAAAGGAATTTGGAAAAACTCTGTATGAAAGAGTTGTAGTATTATTGGAGTACTATAACTTTGTCTCTCTGAGTCCTTCGTGATTTTGTCGTTTGAGACTCTCAAAAAGTAGCTCGAATATGGTTCGCAGTTGTTTTCACGCTGTTTTGGGCAGTTTTTAGTGGACCGTTTTTGCCTCGATTTTCGGGTCGAATTTAGAGGTTGCTGGTCGGAGGCCAAAATGATCGATTTTGCCTTCGGAAGGTCATATCAAATTTGAAGAGTTCAATGTCGGCTTTCCAAGCGCCTTTATCGGATTCATGGTTTAGGAGATACGAGCCTCCAAACAGGGGTGTAAGAAAAAAAACCCAACGGACCCCCTTTCACGTCGTGAACTAGCAGGGTGTAGTTCACGGCAGGAAGCGGACTTTATAGATTTTATCAATTTTAAATTTTTTAAAAACGGTTTCACGCTGTGAGATGCTTAATGTTTCACACCGTGAAATGCTTAGGGTTTCACGCCATGAACCAGACTTCACGAAAAAATTAAATTTGATTTTCTTTTGTACGCGGGGACTGTTTCACGATGTGAAACACTTAAGGGTTCACGCCGTGAACCGCTTAGGACATGAACTGATTTTTGATTTTTTTTTGGGTGCGGAACCCTAGGACATGAGACCTTAAGCCGTGAGAGTGCAAAAATGGTTCACGTGTGAACCAATTTTTGATTTTTGATTTTTTGCACAGAACCCTAGGACGTGAGACCTTAAGTCGTGAGAGTGCAGAAATGGTTTACACGCGTGAACTATTTTTCAAAATTTTTGGGTCCGTAACCCTAGGACATGAGACCTTTAGCCGTGAGAGTGCAGAAATGGTTCATGTGTGAACCATTTTTCCCTTTTTTTTTGGCATGGACCCTTAGGACTTGAACCCTTAAGGAGTGAGAGTGCAGAAATGGTTCACACATGAATCATTTTTTGAATTATTATTATTATTATTTTGGAGTCTAGTAGAAAATTCAAGTTTCCTTGTTTAGGGGGAATATTTTTTGAATTTTATAATGGGGAGATATGGGCATTTTCACAAAAAGATAAGTGGGAATAAAAAAAGTCAACCTTTTTATGACACCCCCTTACACTCTTAATAAATGACCCCCAAAATGGACAATTTAATGACTCATTGGCATCTACTCATTGAATGCTCATTAGCCTTAATGAGTTATGTAAAAAAGTGATAAATAATTAATCAATGATTAATCCTTTCACTAATCTTTTCCTCTTTTATACTAATCAAGGACTCTAATTAATCACTAATCCTTAATTAATTCACACAATTGATCACATCATTAGATAGAGCAAGGAATTGCTAAGCTATGTGCATAAACTCATGTGTAAATTAATATATAATTAGAGATTAATTAGGTTCTTAATTTTAGTCTCTTCTTTTATGGTAAAAATAAGCAAAGGAAAGCTAAATTCCTCCAATTGATGTAATAGGTGTTCTAAAGCATGTAGATACTCTCAAAACACTCAAAAACATTTGTTTTGACTACTTAAATGATAAATTTGTATCCCAAATAACACATTTTCTATTTTTGTATTTGTTGAAGCAAATTAATCACCCTTAATGACAAAAACTAGTCGATTAAGGAAGATTAATCATTTTTATTTTGATATTTTTGAGAAATTTTTTCAGTGATTAAGCTACTCCTAATGCTTGCTAACACTCTAATGCATAAAATTCCAATAAAAAACACACAGTTTAAGCTAAAATTAATGATTCTAGTTCTATGTTTAACTCTAAAAAGAGCTAACATTCACTAAAAATTGCATTCTAATGCATTGTTTGATGCAATGGATGCAAACTAAGCCTAATACACTCTATGTGCAAGCCCTAGGAACATTAAAAACCATATTAGCAAACAACAAAAACAATAAATTAAGCAAAAAAACATTCTTTACAAAACAAAAAAGAGAGCTATTTTATACCAAATCACACACAAATCTCCATCAAATCCATATCTTTTTCATGGGAAACCATTAATCAACATAATGGGCAATGAGTAATGCGTATATTAGAGAAAAACGATGGAAAAAGCCAAGGGATGGCTCCCCAACAACGGTGCCAAAAATGTTATGACTCACCCTAACCCTCCTTGAAACATATCCAAGAAGAGATTGCCTGGTGAACCACAATTGTCATGAGGATCTTTCTAATGGGGCCGAGCTCGTAACCCTTGAGGTCTCCAAGCTCTACAACTCCTTGAGAAGCAATTTCGCTACACCTCCTGCGAGCGTTGTCACACCACCGCGTTACACCACGTACTCATGTCTCCTCTCACCTCACTTCACTCACACACACACACACACACTAACATGCATTAGGGAGAGAGATTAGCAAGAGGATTGGCAAGAGCAAGACTCTATTGCACAATGGGAGAGTCTGTTATATTATGAGAGAAATTCACTTAAATTGTGGCCGATCGGATACTTTAAGCTCATAAGAGGCCTAACGCTATTACAATGACTACTCGCATAATATATCCATGAAGTATATCACTTGGGACTTCATCCTACATGCTACCACACACTCTTGAAGCAGGAATCACCATAAATACTCCGTCACACCATTACGTCATTGCTTTATATCTTAAATGTATGACCTTTTGGTGTATCTACCTTGACTCCTTGATGTATTATAATGGTGGTAGCTCTTGTTAACCCTTGTAATGGGTTAACAGGAGCCACCAACAATAAGCAAATCAAGAGGATCCGTGGAAAAGGCATCAACCTCGACCAAGCCTCACCACTCAAGGGGACCGCCAAAAAAGCACTATATGTATCTAGCAAAAGCAACAATGGATTCCCAAGTCCGAGCTCAAAGCCCAAGGCTATAATGATCATGTCATCACCTTAGGGGTATCCGGGAAACAAAATAAGGGTACATGCAAGAGCAAAGGGAAACAGACCCACGGAGAAGAAGCAACAACCCAGACAAGCCCGAGGATCATTAAAAAGTCAAAAGAGGTGGTGTGGGTAAGAAAAGACTTACTAGCATACCAAGGATACTATCAAGGAGCCATATAAGTATGGGTACCAAGAGACCACAAAAAAACCAATGCGATGTTTACCTCCAAAAGAAAAGAAGATAGCCATAGGCACAAGCTAAATCAGGGCCCAGATATATTATGTGTCAAGGTAGTACCAAAATTGGTTTAGAGGAAGAAAACCATTAACACAAGTAACCAAGAGAATGCAACACCTCCAACGTCACCCCAAAAAGAGATCAAGCAAAGCCAAGTTTTGAAGAGAAGTAACGCATAAGTAGACCCACATGCATAAGATAAACAACAAGCTCATGAAGATTTGGTAGATGTTCTCCTCCACTGGATGGAAGGACAACTACGAAAATCTCATTTCGAACTCAAGCGTCTACAAATACAAATACCAACAAGTTCCAAAGTTCCAATTAACTTCAATTTTCAATGAGTACAAGGTAAAGGGTTAAGCATTTCACGCCGTGAAATGTCTAACCCATTTCACATCGTGAAACAGGTTCATACATTTCATGTGCTCAGTTCTCCTCCTCTAAATGCATATTTTTTGGCCTTGAAATGTTTGAGCATATAGGACTATCTAAGGTATCCCCATTTGTATGCATAAGGGAAGGTGACCATTTCACGATGTGAAAACTTCCGCTTGTTAGCATTTCACACTGTGAAAAGCTTCAGAAAATTTCATGTTATGAAAAGCTAGGGAGTTCACATCATGGAATGGTTAAAAAGATCAAGCAAATCATAGCTCACCAAATGGCATCCCCAATTAACATGGCCGCCATGCCGATGGATACACCATAAAAATAATTACCTTTCCCTTTTGTGCACTTCTCACCCTTTCATCTTCGAAAACTTGTTGTCAATTGTGTCCATCGCCTGCGCTCCTTCTGCCCAACTCTTTGCCACCTCCACTTCTCAGGTAGGAGCTCATTAAACTCACATGTGATTACTTTAATTGTTCTCAAACTACTTCTATGCATGTGAAAGATAAATCAAATTGACCCCCTATTACATGTGTTCTCAATGATCTTCAAGCTTGCATTTGATTCTTTTCCTTTTTCATCTCATTGATTCTCCTACTTTGCATCCTAAAATGTCATGCACTTGATTTCTTCCCCTCACAATCACTAATGACATAGGAAATCTCAAGTCGTGAAATAGCAGTCTGCTATTTCATGACGTGATATCCAAAACCTGCCATTTCATGGCCACAACCTTTTCATGCCTCCATCTAATGTTAGTGCTTGTGCTAATAATGAAATCGATCCCAAATAATAGCTAACAAAAAACACAAACTGACCGACTAACTTTCCTATTGTGAAATGCATCCTTTGCATTTTCACAAACTAACACGTTCACGTCATGAAATATATCCTCTACATTTTCACAGACTAACACTTTCATGTCATGAAATGCATCCTCTGCATTTTCACGGACTAACACTTTCACATCGTGAAATGCATCCTCTACATTTTCATGGAATAACCATTTTACGTCTCTACTGTTTCACGGTGAAATACCATTTCATGTCGTGACACGCTAACTCTACTAATTCACGACAACCCTGCACCTATGTTGTTGTTGGTTGTACTAACTCTCTTCCCATCATTGAACACATATTAGAGAAAATCTTACATGTTCACATCAAAGATTAAAACCTGCCATTTCACACCGGCTCTACCACATGTGTACTGAGAGCTCATGAACTCCTACAAGTTAACAAAGGATGATGCTCTCTTGATTTTGTTACTAATGGCTTCCACTGAAGACTCCAACCCAGAGTATGAAGAGACCCCAACAATTACTCAAGATAGCACCACCGGCCAACGAAAAAGAAGAGAAGAGCAAAGGAAGATCTGGTGTTAGACTCACAGAAGAGGGGGCATCGCAACACAAAGCTCATGTATCTAGGTCCCTATGCTAAGGACTTGAAGGGAACAATGATCCAGGAAGATATACAAAAACAGAGTAAGGAAACCTTCTCTTCCAGTACTACCTGAGTGCCTCAAAATTCTAGAAGACAAGATGTCTAATACAAGCTGGAGAAGGTGTGGGCTTGGGCAAGATGGCTGAGGTACTCCCTAGGACTTTCAATCAAGCATTGTGTCGCAGAGTACCTCAAATCATACAACAAGAATACCAAATGAGGAACCATCACAAAGCCCGATGGATCCAAGGAGTAGGCACATATCATAGAGAATATGATCAGAGAGGCACTTAAATTGCCACCTTTTGCACATCACATCTCCATCACATTGATCAGATGCCAGTAGAGGATATGTTAAATAAGATCTCATACAATTCTAATGGGGAAAAATATGAGAACATCAAGGAGAGGTCGATGAGAGAGCCAGCGGGCCATGTCTATAATCATGCAGATAAAGCCGGTGGATAGGTACAACCACATACCTCTTCATAGAATGGCCAGAGTGCATGAGGAGAAGGAAGACAATTGGGCATGGAATGTATACAAGGAAATGGAGAACTACCTTAAGTCCTACCAATCAAAGGTTTGCAACCCCTACCTCCTAAACAAAGGTTCTTAGCCATGCAGGCAATATTTCCATATCCACAGGCCATCAAGAACAGGATGTCTCACAGACTGAGCAAGAGGAGGTGATGGCGGTTGTTGCATAGCTAACAGCAAACCTGCAATTAGGACAAGCTATCCTCAAAGATACCAAAGAACTCATAAAGGAGATGTCCAAAGCACCAATAAAGGTATGAAGCGACAAACCAAAGCATATGAGAGGCCGCATTAAAGAAACCTTGTGGGAGACCGGTCACCAATCAAAAGATCAAAGAAGAGGCACAAAGACTGGAAGAAGAAGCACGAAGACTGGAAGAAGATGTGGCCGAAGACATCTCGCCGACTATAATGCAACCTTGGAGGGCTAGGACATTCCCTTGTAGGTGACAACAACCATGGAAGCCAAATTAAGAATAGATACCATTAGCTTCACCAAGGAGTTACTTGTGGGGGGACAGGGGAACCTGCTATTCCTGAATCTATACTCCAAACCTCCCCGTCTAGCCCAGCAGCCTTAGTCTTCAAAAATCTCTCGTCTCCATGATACAATTCTTTCAGATTTGCCAACATCATCTAAGAAGGGAGACTAAACATACATGGAGGAGCAACCACAACTACAAGCACAGGTCAATGAAGGTATCAAGAGAACCACACTAGAAGCTCCAAAGCAAGGTATGGAAGAACAGGACACAGAAGCCGAGAAGCAAAAATGCATGAGGATAGTCCCAGCCCTAGCAAACAATGACGCCTAGAGTTCGACTACCTCGAAGGCGCAAGTTCATTCTTAAAGAATCTAGCCATGCCAATAGATGCAGATACGTTCCTACAAGACATCCAACTTCAAGAAACAGAAGGCTCCACTTCTATAAGCTCAAGTGTATGGTAACAGGGACAGCGAGTGTGGCGGTGCCACCTCATGAGACCACACATATTAGTACTACATAACAGGTATGCCGAGATATGGAAGAATATCAAAGCCACCAGAAGCTAGGTACAAGCCTTGAAATAAATGCCTATGGCATGCATAAACCACTACCAAGGTAGCCCTAATGCATAGAGGGCAGCATAGAGGTCTGCCCTCTATGCATTAGGGCTACCCTTAGGGTTGCTTTCTATACCGAGGGAGTTGCTATTACTATGACAAGAAGGGATCAAAGATTATAGAAAGAAGCAAGTTGACGAGAAGAACGGCACCCTAAAGTCTTCATGTGGAAGGGAAAAGAGTCAATTTAACAATGCCAAGACCGAGCTTAAACTTTGGGTCATGATTGAAGAGGTATGCTCATCTGCTCAGGCTTCAATTGTTGCTGTGATGATTCATGGATTTTAGATAGTGGAACATCCTGACACATGACCAGTAAAAAGGGTTGGTATAGTTCTTGGAAGCCTCTATAGGAACCCATCACCGTTCTTGTTGACAATAATACTAAATGTCTAGTTGAAGGTTCTAGAACCATCTCTTTTATAGTAGCTATAGGTGAAGAGAAGAAGTTGTCAAGCGTACTCTATGTATCTCAAGTCTAAAGGAATATGTTGTCAATTTTACTGTAAAAATAGATTATGCGGAGTTGGTTTGATACTCCAACCATCCCGTACAAATTGGTTACCCTTGATTTAAAATTGTGCTGATAAATTTGTGATAATCATTATTTTGCATTTAACCCTTGGTTAATGCCTGTAAATCTCACTCAAATTCAAGATTATTCATAGCTAGAGTTGCATTTGGGAATGTGCATAAGAATGAATGCTATACGCATTATGTTTTGGGCACATTACATCAGTGTAAATATGGGATCAGACACTGCCCTTGTCCAGAATAAGGCAAGAGGTAAGACCTCCCGCATAAATTTGGGTTTGCATTGCATAATGACACAAGATGAACATCAAAAGCCCAAAGAAACTGTCAGCAAAACATTGAAACATGTTGCTCACATGGAGCAAAAAGACCTGACGGACAAGCTCATGGCCCCAGCCATGAAAGAAGAAGAATATCTCTTTCCAAGAAGAGGATCCACACCAAGAAGATCTAAAGGAAGCATTGAAGGAAGACATGGACACGAGAAGAGAAGTTGCCATAAGAAGAGAAGCTGCCACAAGAAGACTGAAAGAAGAGACGGACGCGTGGAGAGAAGCTGCCACGACAAGAAGACTGAAGACAAGAGAAGATGTGAGGCTCCAAAGAGTGAGGAACCATGTGAAAATCTCTGAGAGAGAGAGAGAGAGAGAGAGACCCCACAACCCAATGTAACCTGCCCCAACAAAGTAAAACCACCTCTGAGCCACCGATGATGTAGGCCACGTGGTAGATGTATGTGTGAGCACTTTAGTCAAGGTCGCGGGCAACTATAGTAAGCCTTGGACACATAGAGAGAGAGTGTGTCAAGGACTATGAGTTTAGGGACTCGAGGCAAGGCTATCAAGTAAGAGAGAAACTTGATATAGGGTCCAGGTGTGCTAAGATAACTTGAGGGGAGGTGTAGGCACTAGTCGCGGGACTATCAAGTAAGGGGAGGCAAACTTGGAAAGAATCAGCGAAAAGAGGTGGAGTGAATCATGGAGAAATCAGTGGGATTTGATGCTTGATGTAAACTCTATAAATTGAGACATTGCCCTAATGAGAATTTGCTGGTTTTTGAGTATCCATGCCTACATTAATCTATTTGTTAATTATCCACTAATTATATCTTATCCATGCCTACATTAATTATTTGCTAATCACTTTGTTAATGATATTGATTCTAGTGTTTGATCCACCATAGCTCATCACAATGCCCTAATTTCAACATGAAGCAGTAAGCACAGTAGTTTACATCCTTAATAAGAGCTACATAAGGTTCTCAAGGGTATCACACCGCAAGAGGCCTGCTCTGGTAAGAAACCTTTAGTGTCTCATTTCAGAACATTTGGCTATGAATGTTATGTGCATATACTAGATGCATCCAAGAAGAAGGTTGACACCAAAAGCAAGAAGTGTATCTTTCTTGGATACAATAAAAAGTCTAAGGCTTATTGAGGTGAAGAAGGTAATCACTAGCCAAGATGTAGTGTTTATGGAGCAGCCACACTTAGTGGAGAAGATAGGTCCATCCACTCTACCATCAGCTAGAAATAAACCACCCTGAGCCCAACACACCAACTAGATTTCCGGAGGAGTTTTTAGAGGATGAAGACTCTCACACATCACACAAACATGCTTTTTCACCACATGGAAAGCCACTTCTAAAGTAGGCACAATAGCTCTTTGATGAGCACAACCCAATACATGAGATGCTACACCACACACAAAACCACTTATTAAGTGAGCACAACAGCTCTTTGATGAGCACAACCTAGTATCTAAGATGCTAGAATCTTCATTGGATGGACCATGTAGAACAAGGAGAAAAGAAGAGAAGAGAAGAGCATATGATCTCATTGTCAACATGGCCTTGATGGGCTGAGGTAATGGGAATAGTGAAGGAGCTAGCCACCTTGAACGAAGCCTTAGCACATCTAAAGTGGAAAGCCACGATGTAGTCTAAGTATAATAGCATCATAAAGAACAACACTTGGGAACTAGTTGACTGAACACAAAACAAAGAACAACACCTGGGAAATAGTTGAATGAACACAAAACAAAAAGGTAACTAGTACCAAATGTGTTTGGAAAGCTAAGTATAAGGCTGATGGCTCACTTAAAAAATACAAAGCTAGGTTGATTACACATGTATTTTCATAGGTGGAGGGTTTTGAATTTGCTGAAACCTTTGTTCCCACAGCTCATACAGCTCATATGACAACTATCAAGGTGGCACGTGCCTTGGCTGCTTATAAACAGTGGCTAGTTTTTCACATGGATATCAAATCAACATTTATGAATAGACATCTCAAGGAGGAGGTATATGTAGCTTAGCTACCAAGTTCGGCAAAAATCAAAAAACAAATTTTCAAGCTAAAGAAGGCATTGTACAGGCTGAAACAAGCCCCAAGGGCATGGTATCACAAGATAGACCAATTTTTTAAAAAGATTGGGTTTACTAGAAGTGCTTCTGATGCTAACTTGTATGTTTGAAAAAGGCATGGCAAGATTGCTCTTTGGTTGTCTTGTATATAGATGACTTAAACATTCCAAACAAGTGACAATAAAGAAATAATCTAGCATATAATGAATATGCTAAGCCGTGAGTTTGAGATTACAGACTTGGGTCTTATCCATTTCTATTTGGGGATTGAGGTCTAGCAAGAGTTAACACAATCTTCATATCGCAGAAGTATGCTTGGGAGATTGGGAGATTCTCATAACATTTGGGATAATCGACTGCAATATTAGCACTAGTTTGGTGATAGGACAGAAATGTGTCCGTGGACATATTTATGTCCTCATTACTAACTAACTTTATGGAACTATTTGGAACACATGGATAGTGTAAATCAAAGGTTTCCTTTTTTCATATCATCAGGTACATAGTGAAAGAAAATTGGGATTTTTGGAATCACATTGGTTACCCCTAGGCTTTTCAATTTCATAAGAATTCATAGTTCAAATTGAAATCATAATGTAGATCTATTTGGGCTATATTTGGATCAAAGGCTTTAATTAGCCAATTTCTCATTGCTTTCCAATGTTTTTGGATGTGCATTGCTTCACAAATATATCTATGGTGTATACAATCCATCTTAGGCTCAAAAATCAATTATAACTCCAAAATTTAGGTCATAATGAAAATTGGTTTTTAGATATCTCAAAAAATTTAAACTTTGAGGATTTTTATAGCTAATCAAATAATCACATAGACTAGGACCAAATCTTGCACACATGTTATGTACAATGTTATGCTTTATTGGTGCATTTTGTGAGAGCCACAATCACATATACACCTATACTTTTGGGAACTTTATTTTAGATGAAAGTTTAAAAATTTTGAATTATGTTCATTACTATACTACTTCGTGCATTTTAAACATCTCATAAGGCTTTAAGTGGAATATCTAGTCTTTTTATATAATAATAAACACTATTTTCATACGTTTCTCGCTAGATGATCCAAATATAAGCAAGGATTCATTCATATACGATGTTTTGTTATCAATGCAGTTTTGAAAGTTGAGACCATCACCTTTCTAACTAAATTAAAATGTTTAGATACTAAATTAAAATGTTTAGATACTAAATTTTGATCGACTACTTTAGTGGAAAATTCGATTTATTAGTATAACTAAAGTAAATCACCATATAAGCTTACACTATTGTCATAATTTTTGTGTCAAAGACTTAACAACTAAAAAGACATTTTAAGAAGAAAATTTAATTGAATTAATTATTAATATAATAAATTTTTTGTCATGAAAAATCTCTCTCATCTCTTAAATATTATGTAAGGTTTAGGAGAAATTTATAATGAATCGAGAACATTCTTTTTCTTGCATGTAGGAACCTACTTTATAAATTCATAACCTGTTTGGATTATAATGCTAGATATAACTCTAATTTTGGTAATTTATCAATCATATTTAAGGTCACTTCTATCATTTTAATAAATTTCTAAGGTTGTCACATTCATGAAGACATGCCTTAGAAGAGAAATGCTAAAATACCGCTCCCATCAAGATATGAATTTTTCAGCAAACCCCTAAAAAGACATATTTATGTCATGTTAAGCTACCAAACTAGTGCTATGGAGATGAATGTGAAGCTTTCTATAGAAGATTATTCACCATTAGTAGACATCAAGAACAAAGAAAGCTGGTGGGGATTTGAATTTTTCTCACTAACGTTAGACTTGATATCAGCTTCACAATTGGTATTTTTGACTAGGTGTTTCAACAAGCTACGAGAGAGTTATTGGAAGCAAGGGATGCGAGGTACATCAAAGGTAATCTTTAGTATGGCATCCCTTACAGTGTAGGTCTCACTCTTATGGGCTACTGTGATTCAAATTGGGTAGGAGATAGCGAAATTTCTAGGAAATTAATTTCTAGATATTTTTTTTCACTTGGTTCCGGTGCTTTCTCTTGGACTAGCAAGAAGCAACCTACAGTGGCACTTCTTCTACATAAGCTGAGTATAGGGTAGTTTTTTTTGCTACTTGTGAAGTAGTATGGTTGAGGAGGATTTTAGTGGACATGGGAGTTCAGATTAGTGGGAGCTATAGCCTTGCAATGTGACAACCAAAGTTGTATGGCTATTGCTAAAGAACCCTCTCTTTCATGCTCAAATGAAGCACATTGAGATTTTGTATCATTATGTGCTAGAGATGACTAAGGATGAGATAGTGGAGCTGGAGTACTATTCTACAGATAAGAATTGCACCAACATCTTTACTAAGGCTCTTGGTAAGGATCAGCTCACTTGGCATCTTCATTAACTTGGTGTTAATGAGATAGTGGAGCTGGAGTACTATTCTACAGATAAGAATTGCACCAACATCTTTACTAAGTCTCTTGGTAAGGATCAGCTCACTTGGCATCTTCATTAACTTGGTGTTAGGGCCAAGAACATAATCTATCTCAGCATGTTTCTCACATCTATGTTTGGTGCACATTTGTAAAGGCCCCCATTATGAGAAGAAGCCATTGGTGCACATGTCTTTAGTGGGAACCCCAGCTTAGACACTAGTGGGGTTGTTACTGTTGATGGTTAAGAGATGGTCATAGGTGTAAAGCATTAGCTGGGGCCCGTGTAGTGCCCTGGCTTGGGGGTCCCACGGGAGCCCCTCGCCCAACGGTATGGGTTCATTATTAGCTAGCCGTGTTTTGAGAGCGGTGGATGGCCATGTCTACGTCACGTAACTACTTGCATTGTATTTATGCCTCTACTACACCAGTTGTAGCACTATATATGGACATAGTTATTACAAGCTAAGGTATCCAATGCTTGTGAGTATCCACACCCTCTACACTTAGTACTTTCTCCATCCAGAGTTTATCTAGATTGCTATGTAAGCTCTATTGGGACATCACCATCACATTGTACCTATCTCAGAATTTTAAATTCTCTCCATTCTCTATCATTGCATTGTCTACACTTTCTTTTGCTATCGATTTTTGCATTGTGCTATATTGCTATTTTTTTATACCAGCAACATGATTTTAAGAGACCTTGAGAGAGACCTCCAGCAACATGATTTTACAATCAAAAGGGTAAAATTGGATGGAAAGCAAGATTAGCCCCACAGAAGGAATTGAGTAGCACCATGAGAGTGCCAGCAAGAGAATACAATAATTAGCCACGCTCCAAAGCCTGTGTGAGAGAAGGGAGAGGGGGAGAAAGAGAGGGGGGAAGCGACAGAGAGAGACATCAAAAGGATTTGAAGGAAGTTTTAAAAATGTTCAAAAGAATTTGTGGGAAGTTTAAAAGTAAAAAATAAAGTGTTGAGATTTTAATGGCACATGGTTTAACGAGAGGACGATCTTGTAAAACATACCATAATGTTACTTGCATCAACAATAGAACACAATAATTAGCCATGCTCCAGAGCCCATGAGAGAAGGGAGAGGGGGGCATAGAGGGGGGAAGGGAAATAGAGACATCAAAAAGATTTGTGGGAAGTTATAAAAAAGTGTTGAAATTTTAATGACACATGGTTTAATGAGATACGATCTTGTAAAACATGCCATAATGCAACTTGCATAGACAAAGACATTACCTCGAGATCCTTATATTTCTTAAAATGTTCAATTTTTCCATCTACCAAATTTATAGAGTGACCCTTATGAGCCATTTGGTCTCATCATGGTGTGAGCACTACCAGCTTCACTTTTGGCAGTATTGGCAGTTGCTTTACTGGCCTTCATTCTAGTATAGTGACCCTTATGAGCCATCCGGTCTCGTCAAGGTGTGAGCACTACGAGGTTCTCTTCTGAGAAGGTAATATTGGCAGTTTGCTTTACTTGCCTTCATTCTTCATTCTAGTATAGTACTCCGATTTCCAAGAATTTCAACCCTTTTTAACTTTTGAGTATTGGCGAATGTGTTTTTTTTTTGTGAGCTTTTTGTTGGCGAGATTTTTAGAGAAGTCAATAAAATCTACGAGCTTTTTTGAGATCCCCCCTCCCACACACACACACATAAAGTCCAGAGGTGCTTTTTCAGTGTGGAGGATTTAAAAAACAACAAATATTGACATGTCTCTTTTTATACATAAATCCGAATGCACTATGACCATGCCCTTATCCTCTTGTGTGGATATGAAACCCCTTATTTCATTGACTATAACTTACATGTGTGTTCCTTCAACTTACCACTTGGCTCTTGTACTTTCATGTTGTATACTCTAATATTATCCCTCATATTATGTATAACATTTCTAATTTTATATTTTCCACCATTCTTCAATGTTTCTAATGTATGTACTTGATCACTAATAATATATATGCCTTTGTACTTATAGAACCTCAATGCTTCAATGAGAAATGATTACAAAAAGGAATAAATCTTTAGTAATCATTAGATAACACAACCATTAAAAGCTCTAATCTCTTTTTTTAAAATCAATTTTTATAAATACATCATTTGGTCTTTTAAAAATGTTTTAAAAAAGAAAAAAATAATAATCATTAGAAACACAATCTTTAGAAGCTTTAGAAGCTTTAATTAAATTTCTATAGATGCTCAATTTGGCCTTTTTTGACACCATAAATGAGCTTAGAAGGCCCAAAAACCCTAGAAATGTCTGTAAACATGGGTACCTTTCGATAAGTTTACTAAACCTTCACATGGCAAGAAAAAGGCCTCTACAGGTCCCTGTTAGAGTCTGCACACTTTTTTGAGAGTAGGATAGGAGCATTCATAAGAGTATTTCTTCTCTACAGAGGCTTCAGGAGAGTGCACAAGATAACTTGCGGAATGAGAGTTAGCATGCCGCCCGTAGAGAGCTCAAATCCATAGAGGAGTTGTGGGTGAAGTACGAATACCATGCCAGAGCCTCTTTTTGGACATAGGAAGGAGATAGGGTCACTGGAGATTTCTTTCTTTAGCACTCTCTACTCACACGAGTGCCCCCATTTCCTCATAGGTGTTGGATACACATGAGTGGGTTTGGCAGCATATGAGTGCGCAGACTCTAAACAGGGGTCTGCATATGCGTGTGCAGACTCTAAATAGGGGCTTGCATGCAATAGAGGCCTTTTTCTTGCTAGGTGAAGGTTTAGCAAACTCATCGAAAGGTACCCATGTTTACATTTGTTTCTAGGGTTTTGGGGCCTTCTGAGCTTATTTCTCATGTCAAAAGGGCCAAATTGTGCATCTATAAAAAAGGTTTTTTTTTCCAAGGGACTTACAACATTTCTGGTGTCAAAAAGGCCAAATTGTGTATGCATAAAAAAATTGTTTTTCAAGGGACTTAGAGCATGTATAATCTCTTTTATGTCACATGCATATTTATTCTCCTTGATATCGCAACCATGGTCTATATGGAGAAATTGATTATATGTATACATAAAGGTATTTAGGATTTATGTAGATAAACTTAGCACGTCTTAATTATAATTCATAGAGATGGCTGGGACTAATTACAAATGTGTGAAAAAGCTCATAGATTTCAAAATGCAAAAAAGCTCATTAAAAAAATCTGCCCCTTTAATGTAGGATTCTTTGTGCTCTTTAGAATTGGGAGATTTTTGTCCACACCTAAAATGAGAAATAGGGTGTGTATATGTATGTGTCTCCTTGGGTTGGGGATCCTAATAAAAGCTCATAGATTTTGTTGAATTTCCTAAAAAGCTCGTGATAGAAAGCTCACAAAAGATTTCCCCTAGTATTGGCAATTTGCTTACTGGCCTTCTAGTATTGTACTAGGATTTTTGAAGAATGTTACCTTCTTTAGGACTCATAGGCTTGCTCATTCCAAGCAAGGATTAGGCAGTTTACTTACTGGGCTTCCTTCTAGTATTGTACTAGGATTTTTAAAGAATGTTACCTTCTCTAGGACTCATAGGCTTGCTCACTCCAAGCAAGGATGTTTCACCTTTTTATCATCACCCCCCCAGCTTAAGTACAAGGTTGAGTGAAAAGGTAGCATGTCGGGTCCAACAACTCACTAGGAAGTGAATGTTGAGAAAGAACGAGCTTATGGATCTAAAGAGGATCTAACACTACACACAAATAGTTATATTTCCATGACTTGTTGGTTATTGGCAAGTGAACCAATACACACACACACACACACACACACACACTCATGGAGAATAAAAGATAATGATTGCACAATGTATGAATACAACAAGATATTGAATTTTTTGAATGACTATCACTTGTATAAGAGGATGTTTACAATTTAAGATTGCATAATGCATGAATACAACAAGATATTGAATTGTTTGAATGACTATCACTTGTATAAGAGGATGTTTACAATTTAAGATTTCAATGAAATTCATAGTACATTTAGATAACAGTTTTCCAAGATTTAAAAGTCAAAAAGTTTCTACAATTGAATACTAACTCCCTATTTATAGGTGTTAAAGAATACAACTTCTAGACTCTTCTTACCTACGACTTACGATTGTCCTTTATATTCATCGAGGCTTATACAGAATATGAATTGATATTGTTGTGAGTTATAGTCTGGGGCTTGTACAAAATATGACTGGATGTTGTTCTACTGACCTAATAACATGCTCTACCCTATTCCACGGGTGTATTTCCTACATTAAATTGTATTGCTTCTATTGCTTTGATCAATCATCTTACCAAAAACCAAGAAGATTGGTATAATTTAGTGTATTTCCTACACTAAATCATATTGATTCTATTGATTTGATCAATCATCTTGCCAAATGGCTGGCAACATTTAATCACCTGCCTTCCTCCTGCACAAAAAATGTGTATCTTGTAAAAAAGTGTCGATGCTTCCTCTTGCACAAAGATGCCTACCAATCAAACTTCTCTTCACCTTTCTCTTACTCTTCTTCTCTTTGTATTAGTTCCTACTTGTGATTTTTATGTCTCATTCTTTAAGGGTGAGGGTAAAAAAGGAATTGAGCGAGCCCATATGCCATTCGGATCTGCCATGCTGGCCAAAATTTGAAGCTCATACCCAAATGAATCCCTGCCTTGGTCCTTACACTTTGCCAAGTAACCAAGTAGAGGCCTAGCATGAGTTTCCAACCTACATGCAAGACATTCACTGCATTTAATTCCTTGATTTGTCTCTGGCTTTTTCAGTCCCAACAATGTCTTTCATGATTGCCTTCTTGCATGCTAACAGCTTCAAAGCCTGAGACGTAGGAGGGTATCCCTGGCCCATCATGAACACCAATTTATGGAGGGTCACATGGTACCGAATCCTTAGAAGGCCTGTAAGTGAAAAACCAACATAACAAGCATGTATAAATAACCAGTCAGAATTTACAAACTAACCATAACAACGAATTCAGGAGGAGATTGTTGAGAACATAGACAAAACTTACCTCAAACGCAAGTTAATAAGCATGCCCAGGACTTGAGGGGGACATAACAGCCAGGAATGGGAGCACCTTTCAAGACACTGAAGGGCACCAGTGCCAGCCACCTCCATTTTGGCTGGGCATGGCAAGCCTTGGGCAGCCATTCCCTACTGCATCCAACTCTTTCTTAATCCCAAGGATAAAACATTTTCCAACAGAAATTTGATAAACAATCTGGTAAAGATACGGTTGAAGCTGTCTACTCCCACGCTCCAGATGCAGCAAAAATGTTTGATAAGTCGACATAAGGTGAAACATTTTGTGGACTTAAATCAAACATATTCTTTGCAGCCCATAAGCCCCGTTCTACATCACCATGGCTTTTGCAGGCCCCAAGCAAGCTTGCCAATGCTGACATCACTTGCTCAAATGGTACAAACTTGATCAGCTGCTCTGCTTCCACTAGCTGGCCTGCACGACCACATAGATCAACCATGCATGCAAAGTGCTCCTCAGAAAGAAGCAATCCATAGCATGTGCTTAGAGAGATGAAGTGCCATATACCATCCTCAATGCGTCCTGCATGACTGCACGCAGTGAGAATGCAGACAAAAGTGACCCCATCAGGCTTGACTTGTTGCAGCCTCATCTGGTTGAACAAGTCCAAAGCCTCTTGGGCACAGCCATTTTGTGCACAAGCTGAAAGTACAGCATTCCAAGAAACCAAATCCCGCTGATGCATTACAGAAAACTGACTAATTGCATCATACGCATTCCCACACTTCCCATACATGTTGATAAGAGCATTGACAACCACCCCATCATCGTCACATCCACTGATCAAAATGGCAGTATGAACCCCTTTCCCCTCTTCAAGGGCTGCAAGACTGGAGCAAGCATCCAGCACACAAACAAAGGTGACGTTGTTTGGCTTGAAGCCATCAAGCTGCATTTGATAGAAAAAGTCCAAGGCCTCCTGGCCATGCTCGGTATGCGCACATGCTGCTATTACTGACGTCCAAGACATCGCATCCTGCTGAGTTATTCTATCAAATACGTTTTTCGCATCATGAAAACTTCCAAATTTGTCATACATGTTCATAAGGGCCGTCCCGACAGTAGCATGCTGATCATATCCATTGCAAAACATCATATAGTGAAGTATTTGTCCCTCTGCTGTGGTCGTGCAGGCTTCAACAACACAGACAAGGGTAATAACATTAGGCTTGATGCTGTTGACCTGCATCTGATAATAGAGATCCAGAGCTTCCTTCCCATGCCCATTCTGAGCACAGACAGCAATCATAGTGCTCCACGATACCACATTTCCTGGAGACAAGTTGACAAACACACTCCTTGCATGAGGTAGACTTCCACATTTTCCATAGAAATTGATGAGGGCGTTCCCCAACATGACTTCATGCTCGTAACCATTCTCAACAATGGCAGCATGAATCCTTTGGCCTGCCTCCAAAGTTGTCAGGCTCGCACATGCATCAAGCACACAAAGAAATGTAACTTTGTCGGGCTTAATGCCATCACGCTGCATCTGGTGAAAGTGATGCAGCACCTCCTTGCAGCACCCATTTTGGGCACAAGCTCCCATCAAAGCACTCCACGTTACCGCGTTCCGCCGACCCATCCTGCTGAACACGTTCCTCGCATCAGGCAAACTCCCACATTTTCCAAGCATATTGACAAGAGCATTTCCCACAGGAACATTTTCCTCATAGCCGCAATCAACAATGACCACATGAATCTTTTGCCCTTCTCCTAGGTCTCCCAGGCTTGTGCATGCATCTAGAATAGAAACACAGGTAATGTTGTTAGGTTGGATGTTATCAAGCAGCATAGCATGGAAGATTTGTAAGGCATCCTTGTCCTGACTGTTGTGAACATACGCTGCAATCAAGGCACTCCAAGTAACCACATTCCGCACCGTCATTTCTAGGAAAGTTCTTTTTGAATCATGTGTACTGCTACACTTACCATACATGCTGATAAGAGCGTTTCCAACGGTGACATCTGCCTCATACTGAAACTTAATAATTGCATCATGGACTGCATGGCCAGTATGCACGTCGACACAGGCATCAAGGACACAAACAAAAGTGACATTGGATGGTCTGGGGCCATGAGGTTGCATTTTGACAAAGAGGTCGATGGCGTCTTGACCGTGTCCATTCTGGGCATATGCTGCAATCATGGCATTCCAAGAGACCACATCCGGGTGCGGCATCACGCGAAAAACTGTCTTTGCATTTTCCAAGTCACCATTCTGGCTATATGCTTTAATGAGGATGGTCCATGAGATATGGTTGGGATCATGGATTCTATCAAAGGCCTTCTGCGCATCCTGCGCGGACCCACAAAGGCCGTACATTTGGACAAGGCAATTTCCAAGGAAAGCGGAGGGATGATGGCCGTACCTGATTATGATTTGAGAATGGATGTGTCTGCCTTCGTGCAAGGCCTTGTTTTTACCACACTGCTTCAAGGCTTCAGCAACATCTGCTACATGTGGCAGAGTGCTGTCACATGCTTTGCCTTTCTTCAAACCACAATCTGCTGAGATTTCTACTGCAGTTGTTGCTGGGAAATCGGTGGCTCTGCTTACCAGCCAATGGATCCAACGCCCTCCGACACTTGAAGGGCATTTTCTTGACGGCATCAGCCACAGTTTCGACTGTCGGAACGACGCTTGGCCAGTGGGGTTTTAACCCATGATTGGGTGGGCGTCCAGTGTTCATGTGAAAACTCCCCTCATGCCTCCGCAGGACCCGTAGCGAGGGTGCGCGCCCTTGCTGGGTCATGCAAGCGAGGACGACACTTGTATGTTGTGTGAGTTTAAACTTTATTTTTAAGGGAAACACTTATACAAGGGAAACATTTGTACACTTGAGTCATATTTGATTCTTAGTGCTGAATCGTGTTTACTTTTGGGCATTTCCTTTACTTTAATTGATTTGAAAAAGAAACATCTTCTTTGAACTCCTACACAGCATTGTGTCACAAAGAAGGCCCAAGGTCCACTTCCATTTCTCCTCCATTTATTATAGCCATCCATGCCATGCCTCTGCCTCCTTGCACCCAACCCATATTATTAAGGTTTAACTTTACCTCCCATGACAACGGGCATGAGTTAGCCCCTACAATCAATCGAGTCCCCCTTTTTGCCCCCCAACACAAGCCCCTTCATGATCCATTGTCATGTCGTCCCCCAAGAGCTCTCTCCTCAGCTCTCGTACTTGCTTGTGATTGCTCCATGGCTATGGATATTAAACCTATAGCTAAACCAACCATCAATACCTTATAAGGAAAAAGATAAAATTGTAAAATAAAAAATGCACACCCAAACCTTAAAAGCTTAACTAGATCCATCTAGGCAATTATACAAGGAATGTGGTCAACACCTTCTAGGAAATAAAACATGCACACCCAAACCTTAAAAGCTTAACTAGATCCATGTAGGCAATTATACAAGGAATGTGGTCAACACCTTCTAGGAAAAAAGATACAATTGTAAAATAAAACATGCACACCCAAACCTTAAAAGCTTAACTAGATCCGTGTAGTCAGTTGTGCAAGGAATGTGTTTTACACAGGCACCATATCAATCTCAATTGTAGGCAAAAAAAGGCAAATCTAGTGAGAAAACAAATGTCAAACAATGGAAGGCCAAGGAACGTACCCTTGGTTGGAACAACCTAACACATTGAGTTAGGAATTATGAATTTGAATTTACCACCTTCGTTTTAGTATTAAACTATTATTTATATTCATATAACCACACACATTTGTGTGTGGGGGCGAGTTGGCACGCTTCCTTCCCCATAAAGTATATGACTAAGGAACATGCCCTTCCTTGGAACATCACATCACATTGAGTTTAGCAATTTACGTTCAGCAATGTGAGTTTATAAAATGCGTTTTGACTTCGTATTCTTGTTGGTGCTTCATATGCATATATAAGGTTATTCTTTTTCAATCATGTGGATGCTAGTACCAAAAAGGATCATAGTCAACACAATAAGCTAGGGTAAAGTACCTTTTGATTTGTGATCATGAGAGGGAGGCTGATGAAAGTAAGGCCCCTCATTAAAGCCTTTACAAGTCACTTACCTTGAGTCAACACAACTACACACGATTCCTTTGGACTCATCAAAGAACACCTACAACAATGATCGCAATTTGATGGTGAATGGGATAAGAAACACATGCACTAAGTAAGAAATGAGAGGGAAGAGTGACACAACAACACCACTTTAATCTTCTAGTAGAGATGTCATGCCGTGCGAGAGGCAGTAGGAGACCTTTATGAGAGAGACCTCCAGATGTTAATATACACTTAATGCCCGCCTCTCAGCACATATCTCACATTTATGTTTGGTTCACATTTGTAAAGGCCCCCATTATGAGGAGAAGCCATTGGTGTACATATCTTTGGGTGGGAATCTCGGCTTAGACATCGATGGGGTCTTTATTGTGATCATTGATGGTTAGGAGATTGGAGGTGCAAGCGTTCATTGGGGCCTGGGTAGTGCCTTAGCTAGGGGGTCCTAGTAGGGAGGGCCCCGAGGGCCGGAGCCCCTAACCCGTCGGTATGGGTTCATTATTAGTGGGCGGTAGTCCATTGGGTGCATTTTGAGGGCGGTGACCATGTCTATTTCATGTAACCACCCGCATTGTATATATGCCTACCACACCACCTACAGCACTATATATACACATAGCTATCTTTACAAGTTAAGGTATCCAATGCTTATGAGTATCCAAACCCTCTACACTTAGTACTTCCTCCATTTAGACTCTGTCTAGATCGCCATCTAAGCTTTACTTGAGAGCGCATGGGTGGATAGCACCATCACATTGTACATATCTTAGAATTTTAAATTATCTCCATTCTCTATATATTGCACTTTCTTTTGCTATCTTTCTTTCCCCTGTGCTACACTTTTATATGGTATCAAAGCTTAGGTGCTTTTAGCAAAAATAGTTAATAAAGTCTAGTCTTTCTTTGCATAGAATACTAGGAGTGATGGCTTCTACCTCGGCTGCCTTCTGTTGCGACCAATCCTATGCATTCATCCACTAGCCTTCATAGAAGGCAAGCTTAATGGGACAAACTACACTCTTTGGAAATTCAAAATCAACACCATTCTAGACTCTTATGAGCTTCTTGAAATTGTTCTAGGAACGGATGCAAAACCAATTGGAACCCCTGATCCCAACAATAGGGTGAACATACTTCCATCAGATGCTACACTTGTTCGAGCATGGAAGAGGTGCAATGTTAACGCACTTTATGCCATCGTAACCAACATAAGTGATTATGTTCTCACTCTAATCAACACATAATTAAGACATTGGAGGCCTAGACCATATTGCATAGGCATATGGCATACATAGAGGGCAGCCCTAAGGGTAGCCCTAATGCATAAAGAAAAATCCTCTATATATGCCATGGGTAGAGAGAAGCCCTAAGGGTAGACCTAATGCATAGAGGAAAACCCTCTATATATGCCATGGGCATTTGGCATGACTACTACATGCATGGCATGACTACATGCATGGCATGCATAGAGGGCTACCACGAGTAGCCCTAATGCATAGAGGGCTACCACGAGTAGCCCTAATGCATAGAGGGCTACCCTCTATGCATTAGGGCTAGCTGTGGTAGCCCTCTATGCGTGGTAGCTATAATGTATAAAGGCCTACCCTCTATGCATTAGGGCTACCCGTGGTAGAAAAATCTATGTATGCCCTAGATTTTTTTTTAAACTAGAAAATATGAAAAAAAAAACTAAATAAGAAATAGAACACCAACCGCTTTTGCAATGCCTAAGGACACGTGTGGATGGACAACGTGGATAACTACCTATAAAATAACATGTGCTCAGTTTGGCGTATCTTGCAATGCACGAGGATGGACATCATGGATAACCACCTACAAAAAAACATGTGCTTGGTGTATCTTGCAATGCTTGAGGATGCATGTATGTGGATGGATAACATGGATAACCACCTTAAAAAAACAAAACAAAAACTGGTGCATTAGGGATATTCCATCCTCCATTTAAGGGAAAAACAAAAATAGGAAAGAAAGTGAAAGGGGGGGTACTTGACAGAGAGGGGGGGTACTTGACATCACAGAAACCTACAACACACCCAAAAATAAAAATAAAAATAAAAATGACATTAGTATTTCCAAAAAAAAGCCACTAGAAAATTACAGAGAGGAGAAGGAGGTGAAGGGGGTTGTAAGGATTAGGGGGAACGAGACATACTTTTGAAAACTGACAATATTAGAAATAGGGAAAAACACAAGTATTTCATAATGCATCGTCTATATTCAATTTATTCTAGAGTTAGTATGTTCGTCGATATAACCGATGGTATATACTGAGGAGTGTACTAACATATACCACGATGTTTTTACTGATGTTGTTCCCAAAATTACACAACTTTAGTCCAAAATAGGTTCATTTTTTTCTTCTTATGTTTGACCGATTCAATTAGAGTAACCCTATTTATAGTGCAGCTAACTACCCAAATGCCAATGTATTCTAGAATATGTCATGGAGAATCCATCTAGATCTTACTCCAAAGAAACTGAAAAATAAGTTGCGCCTCGAAGCAAACAAATATTCAAAGATAAAGATGTTCAAGAACAAACGGAAGAAGAAGAAAATAGGAAAATCAAAGAGATGCTCATGATGCCACTATTGTTGTGGATGAAGATATTGCCTCATCATCATCTATTGAATCTACATCTAGTACATCCTCAAGTTCTTCTATGGATGCTAATCACGAGTCAACTTTTAATCCTATATTGGAAGATATATGAGATATGGAGATAACATTAGAAATTGATATCTTTGGAGTTATGGATCTTGTAAAAGATGAACAATCATGAATTTATTACTTTATTATAATATTTATTGAGTCGTTATGTGAAAATTGAATCCACCAAAGATTTATGTCCCATAAAAGGCTACTCTAAGGGCATATGCCTGATTGAGATATAGAGGTAGCTCCCATCTACATGTCTGAGCACATTTTGTCAAAGTGAACGTCTATCTTTCAACACTGGGTGAGCATGCATTTCATACCTAAACACATTATTCTCCTCCCAGGTTCTGTTTGCATGTGGCCAAGCATGCTTTTAAATGATTTTTGGAAGAGATACATTCTATGCTATTGAAACTAATTGGATTATTTGATTTTTAAGGCAAACACTGAAGTTCTATCTTTCCATTTTACAAATACCAACATAATTTTGATGAGAATGTCTTTAAAACATCAGGAACAAACATCGGTAGTGCTACACTCCTTGTCATTTACTAGAGTGGCCCATCTTAGCTTGCCTCTTGGGCTACAATATTGACCTTGACTTATGACTATGTTATAGATGGAAATAGGGTTACAAGTGTAGTGAGAGCCATACCCTCATTACATGTTTAAAAGATAATATTTGGGTCTTGAATTCCTTCTTCTCTTCAATCATCATGTTTACTTTATCCCATAGTCAATGAAATCATTTCCCTTTGCTATATGTCCCAACTTGCCACAATCGTGACACTTCATCTTGGTCTTGCTTCGTGCTTTATGTCCCCAACCCAGCTTAATCCTCACACATACCCTTAATTATCTCCCTTGATTCTAAGTCTACCTCCCTTGGTTTGAGGCTCATTCTCAATGTTGATTCAAGACTTTTCTATTCTCCACTTGCCTACTTGAAGTAGGTTCTCGCTTCTTGGGAATCTACCATGCCTGGTAAACACTTTTTGAGGTTCACAATGCTTCCTAACATTTATCAGAGTGATTTCTTATAACCTTAGCAACATTTCATCTAAGGTGCATACGCCCCCTCATTTTTTAGTGCACTTCATCACTTAATTTTCAACGTGCTACTATCTACATGGAACTATACTAGGATCAAAAGAAATCTATGATTCTAGAGAGGCATTTGAAAATCTTATTAAAATAATGAGACAACCGGAAAGAAGAAGCACAAAGAGCAAGTAGGACAAACATTCAAGAAATGTAAAAAGAATTACATTTGTCAAACAATAGTCAAAGAATACGAGCTAAGAAGAAAAGAAGATCTAAGAAAAATCTAGGGGTCAACCATGCAAAGGAGACTACATGATGACATCATGCTAAGGGAAAAGTTACAAGATAGAGATCACAATTCTAAATCTTCAATTTTTCTCTTTCTTATCTTTCATCTTCTTTCTAATTTCCTCTTCATGCATCTGCGAAAAAGCCTATTTTACCATACTAGCCATTACAAAACTACATAGATGGTAGGCTTGAGAAGGAAGTCTCAAAATGCCATGAGCAACGAATCTAGTAAGGCTAATTCACTTCATCTAGACTTCTCCAAAGATGCTATCACTTCAAAAGATGTGTATAGGTTTGATTTGAGTAGAGGCATGACAAAAGTTCAAGAGGGGTCATAATTTCCATCAGATAATGTATAATGGTTCAAGAAATTCATCTACCTTAGTAATATGGTAGATTGACTCTCATACAAAAATAGAGTTAAGGGTCAGAATTTCATCAAATAAATAATCTGGTAGATTGACTCTCACACAAAAATAGAGTTAAGGGTGATAATGTTGAAAAGGCTGAGCATGATCTCAAGCATTGTCCATCAAGTTGCAGCTAGTTGTGGCATTGGCCGCCGCGTCCTATGTCTTCTACCTCAAGAAGTACTACGAGTTTTTGGGCACCCTCATTCTGGTCCTCAAGAATCGCACACCACTAGTAGGCCACATTTTTAGACATGTGATGATGGTCGTCACATGCTTCTTGCAGCTTCAATTCTCGCAGTCTTTGCAAATCCTCGCTTTACTCTCTAACACAAACCTTTGTGTATGTCATGTTCTCATTAGTTCTAACTTCATGGGTGCCCTTCATTGGATAGAAACTTAGTTTGATGGTTTAATTATTAAGATTTGCATATTGCTGACATCTTTATCCATGAACTTGCACCTACACCTAGGTTATGAGGACATGAGTGGATTTTATAGCACATGGCCCTACTAGATGGGTTCGCTCACCTTACTAAGGATGTAGATGCTTTACTTGATGTAGCCATGGCCAATGATGCACATGGGCTACTTGATATTATCCCTCACATAGTTGATGATGATGATGTGTTCTTTGATGTGTAGATGTAGCCATGGCCGATGATGCACATGGGCTACTCAATGATGACCCTTGATACAGTTATCATGGTTACTTAGACACCTTGGAATAATGTAGTGTTAGATCCATAAGTTCGTTCTTTCTCAACATTCACTTCCTAGTGAGTTGTTGGACCCGACATGCTACCTTTTCACTCAGCCTTGTACTTAAGGTGGGGGTGATGATAAAAAGGTGAAACATCCTCGCTTGGAGTGAGCAAGCCTATGAGTCCTAGAGAAGGTAACATTCTTTAAAAATCCTAGTACAATACTAGAAGGAAGCCCAGTAAGTAAACTGCCTAATCCTTGCTTGGAATGAGCAAGACTTTGAGTCCTAAAGAAGGTAACATTCTTCAAAAATCCTAGTACAATACTAGAAGGCCAGTAAGCAAATTGCCAATACTAGGGGAAATCTTTTGTGAGCTTTCTATCACGAGCTTTTTAGGAAATTCAACAAAATCTATGAGCTTTTATTAGGATCCCCAACCCAAGGAGACACATACATATACACACCCTATTTCTCATTTTAGGTGTGGACAAAAATCTCCCAATTCTAAAGAGCACAAAGAATCCTACATTAAAGGGGCAGGTTTTTTTAATGAGCTTTTTTTGCATTTTGAAATCTATGAGCTTTTTCACACATTTGTAATTAGTCCCAGCCATCTCTATGAATTATAATTAAGACGTGCTAAGTTTATCTACATAAATCCTAAATACCTTTATGTATACATATAATCAATTTCTCCATATAGACCATGGTTGCGATATCAATAAATATGCATGTGACATAAAAGAGATTATACATGCTCTAAGTCCCTTGAAAAACAATTTTTTTATGCATACACAATTTGGCCTTTTTGACACCAGAAATGTTGTAAGTCCCTTGAAAAAAAACCTTTTTTTATAGATGCACAATTTGGCCCTTTTGACATGAGAAATAAGCTCAGAAAGCCCCAAAACCCTAGAAACAAATGTAAACATGGGTACCTTTCGATGAGTTTGCTAAACCTTCACCTAGCAAGAAAAAGGCCTCTATTGCATGCAGGCCCCTGTTTAGAGTCTGCGCACGCATATGCAGACCCCTGTTTAGAGTCTGCGCGCTCATATGCTGCCAAACCCACTCATGTGTATCCAACACCTATGAGGAAATGGGGGCACTCGTGTGAGTAGAGAGTGCTAAAGAAAGAAATCTCCAGAGGCTTTGGCATGGTATCCATACTTCACCCACAACTCCTCTATGGATTTGAGCTCTCTACGGGCGGCATGCCAGCTAACTCTCAATCCGCAGGCTATCTTGTGCACTCTCCTGAAGCCTATGTAGAGAAGAAATACTCTTATGAATGCTCCTATCCTACTCTCAAAAAAGTGTGCAGACTCTAACAGGGACCTGTAGAGGCCTTTTTCTTACCACGTGAAGGTTTAGTAAACTTATCGAAAGGTACCCATGTTTACAGACATTTCTAGGGTTTTTGGGCCTTCTAAGCTCATTTATGGTGTCAAAAAAGGCCAAATTGAGCATCTATAGAAATTTAATTAAAGCTTCTAAATATTGTGTTATCTAATGATTACTATATATTTTTTTCTTTTTTAAAACATTTTTAAAAGACCAAATTATGTATTTATAAAAATTGATTTTAAAAAAAGAGATTAGAGCTTTTAATGGTTGTGTTATCTAATGATTACTAAAGATTTATTCCTTTTTGTAATCATTTCTCATTGAAGCATTGAGGTTCTATAAGTACAAAGGCATATATATTATTAATGGTCAAGTACATACATTAGAAACATTGAAGAATGGTGGAAAATATAAAATTAGAAATGTTATACATAATATGAGGGAAAATATTAGAGTATACAACATGAAAGTAAAAGAGCCAAGTGGTAAGTTGAAGGAACACACATGTAAGTTATAGTCAATGAAATAAGGGGTTTCATATCCACACAAGAGGATAAGGGCATGGTCATAGTGCATTCGGATTTATGTATAAAAAGAGACATGTCAATATTTGTTGTTTTTTTAATCCACACTGAAAAAGTACCTCTGGACTTTATGTGTGTGTGTGTGTGTGTGGGAGGGGGCATCTCAAAAAAGCTCGCAGATTTTATTGACTTCTCTAAAAAGCTCGCCGACAAAAAGCTCACCAAAAAAAAATCACATTCGCCAATACTCAAAAGTAAAAAAAAGGTTGAAATTCTTGGAAATCCGAGTACTATACTAGAATGAAGGCAAGTAAAGCAAACTGCCAATATTACCTTCTCAGAAGAGAACCTCATAGTGCTCACACCTTGACGAGACCGGATGGCTCATACTAGAATGAAGGCCAGTAAAGCAACTGCCAATACTGCCAAAAGTGAAGCTGGTAGTGCTCACACCTTGATGAGAGCAAATGGCTCATAAGGGTCACTCTATAAATTTGGTAGATGGAAAAATTGAACATTGTAAGAAATATAAGGATCTCGAGGTAGTGTCTTTGTCTATGCAAGTTGCATTATGGCATGTTTTACAAGATCGTCTCTCATTAAACCATGTGTCATTAAAATTTCAACACTTTTTTATAACTTCCCACAAATCTATTTGATGTCTCTATGTCCCTTCCCCCCTCTATTCCCCCCTCTCCGTTCTCTCATGGGCTCTGGAGCATGGCTAATTATTGTGTTCTATTATTGATGCAAGTAGCATTATGGTATGTTTTACAAGATCGTCCTCTCGTTAAACCATGTGCCATTAAAATCTCAACACTTTATTTTTTACTTTTAAACTTCCCACAAATTCTTTTGAACATTTTTATAACTTCCTACAAATCCTTTTGATGTCTCTCTCTGTCGCTTCCCCCCTCTCTTTCTCCCCCTCTCCCTTCTCTCACACAAGCTTTGGAGTGTGGCTAATTATTGTATTCTCTTGCTGGAACTCTCATGGTGCTACTCAATTCCTTCTGTGGGGCTAATCTTGCTTTCCATCCAATTTTACCCTTTTGATTGTAAAATCATGTTGCTGGAGGTCTCTCTCAAGGTCTCTTAAAATCATGTTGCTGGTATAAAAATATAGCAATATAGCACAAGGGAAAGATCAATAGCAAAAGAAAGTGTAGACAATGCAATGATAGAGAATGGAGAGAATTTAAAATTCTGAGATACGTACAATGTGATGGTGATGTCCCAGTAGAGCTTACATGATGGCAATCTAGATAAACTCTGGATGGAGAAAGTACTAAGTACTAAAATCCTCCTCAACCATACTGCTTCACAAGTAGCAAAACAAACTACCCTATACTCAGCTTATGTAGAAGAAGTGCCACTGCATGCCGCTTCTTGCTAGTCCAAGAGAAAGCACCGGAACCAAGTGAAAAACAATATCTAGAAATTAATTTCCTAGAAATTTCGCAATCTCCTACCCAATTTGAATCATAGTAGCCCATAAGAGTGAGACCTACACTGTAAGGGATGCCATACTAAAGAGTACCTTTGATGTACCTCGCATCCCTTGTTGCTTCCAATAACTCTCTCGGATCTTGTTGAAAAACCTAGTCAAAAATACCAATTGTGAAGCTGATATCAAGTATTGCTTCACAAATATATCTATGGTGTATACAATCCATCTTAGGCTCAAAAATCAATTATAACTCCAAAATTTATGTCATAATGAAAATTCTAAGGTATTTAGATATCTCAAAAAAATTAAACTTTTAGGATTTTTATAGCTAATCAAATAATCACATAGACTAGGACCAAATCTTGCACACATGTTCTGTACAATGTTATGCTTTATTGGTGCATTTTGTGAGAGCCACAATCACATATACACCTATACTTTTGGGAACTTTATTTTAGATGAAAGTTTAAAAATTTTGAATTATGTTCATTACTATACTACTTCATGCATTTTAAACATCTCATAAGGCTTTAAGTGGAATATCTAGTCTTTTTATATAATAATAAACACTATTTTCATACGTTTCTCACTAGATGATCCAAATATAAGCAAGGATTCATATACGATGTTTTGTTATCAATGCAGTTTTGAAAGTTGAGACCATCATCTTACTTTCTAACTAAATTAAAATGTTTAGATACTAAATTTTGATCGACTACTCTAGTGGGGAATTCGATTTATTAGTATAACTAAAGTAAATCACCATATAAGCTTACACTATTGTCATATTTTTTGTGTCAAAGACTTAACAACTAAAAAGACATTTTAAGAAGAAAATTTAATTGAATTAATTATTAATATAATAATTTTTTTGTCATGAAAAATCTCTCTCATCTCTTAAATATTATGTAAGGTTTAGGAGAAATTTATAATGAATCGAGAACATTCTTTTTCTTGCATGTAGGAACCTACTTTATAAATTAGTAACCTGTTTGGATTATAATGCTGGATATAACTCTAGTTTGGTAATTTATCAATCATATTTAAGGTTACTTCTATCATTTTAATAAATTTCTAAGATTGTCACATTCATGAAGACATGCCTTAGAAGAGAAATGCTAAAATACCGCTCCCATCAAGATATGAATTTTTCACCAAACCCCTAAAAAGACATATTTATGTCATGTTGAGCTACCAAACTAGTGCTATGGAGATGAATGTGAAGCTTTCTATAGAAGATTATTCACCACCCATTAGTAGACATCAAGAAGAACAGAAAGCTGGTGGGGAGTTGAATTTTTCTCACTAACGTGTCCAAAAACATTGGAAAGCAATGAGAAATTGGCTAATTAAAGCCTTTGATCCAAATATAGCCCAAATAGATCTACATTATGATTTCAATTTGAATTATGAATTCTTATGAAATTGAAAAGCCTAGGGGTAGCCAATGTGATCCTAAAAATCCCAATTTTCTTTCGGTACCTGATGATATGAAAAAAGGAAACCTTTGATTTACACTATCCATGTGTTCCAAATAGTTCCATAAAGTTAGTTAGTAATGAGGACATAAATATGTCCACTAACATACAATTGTTGCAATCTTAGTTGTTTCCTATACATCCAAACATATAATGTCTAATGGCCTTATGTTCAAGCTTTCATTTAGGAAAGCATGTTTTGCCTACTTTACCAAGATATCATGCTTCATGTATTTTATGCATACCATTAGCCTTAAACTTTTGTAAACCTGCAATAATAATTTGGACCCATATAAACTTCAACTACTCTATATTCACACATGACCAATGTGCTTGTGCCATATATCAATCTCTACAACAGCCTACACATGTCCCATACACAAACATGGTTGCTTTTACCTTAGGCATGTTAACATCCAAAGTAGACATCCTACCATTTCTATTACCCTTTGTAACTAAGCAGCATATATTTTTGAAGTCTTCCACAAAACACCCTTTTTAGGACTAAACCTCACAGACCTTTCTCAACCATATGTCCAATAAAAACCAGGTTCTTCATAATGTTTGGAACATGAAGTACATCTACTGAGCACTATATTTTTCCATCATGTATAGATAATGGCACTTTACCAATATGTGTAATGGGGTACATATTATCATGACCTGTTTCTACATAACATAGTTTTTTCATTTTTTACATATCTCTAAACCACTCACCATGATTGATGAGTGGTTTAGAGGCATCAGGATCCATATACCAATATCTCTTGATCTTGACACATCTCTTGTGAGCAATGTGTTGCATCACAAATGGCCTCTCGTGTGGTAACCCGCCGACTTCTTTAATCCTTCAATTTGTCAATTCATAAATACCTCATTTGATTCTACAATCACGTGCAATTCAAAAGGCTACCATAACATTTTCTCCAAGGTAATTGGTGACAACTTCAGTTTATCCTCTTCAGAGGCACAGCCTCTTAGGGAAGGATCAATACGCATCCCTTACACATTATCAAGGTCCACAACTAAGGTTGAATATCACATGTGGGACATATTAGGCCTTAAAGACTTCTTATCCTTGGAAATTTAAGTTCTTCTAAATTCTCATTTTGCAAAGAAATTCTCAACTTTGGAGAGACTTATCGAATTGGGAATGAATGGGAACCTAAGGGCTCATATAGCTAAACCTAAACTTGAAGGAAATTCTTAACTTTGGAGAGACTTATCAAATTGGATGAATGAAAACCTAAGAGCCCACATAGCTAAACCTAAACCTGAAGAGGAGAAGGACGAGTCTTGTGTACCCTTTCTCTATAACCAAAACCAAAGGACAACCAAAAGTGTCCATGAACAAGATGTGGCACTATTTTGAAAGTGACAAAATGAATGCCATTTTACCTGTCGTATACAAAGGAATGACAAACTTCATTGTAATATTGAATGGTGGTAGTGCTGGTGTTAGCATAATCACTAAGGATTGTTGGGAGGCCTAGGGAGGCCCACCACTCCTCATAGGGCATCGATGGGAACACATCCTTACCATTATAGGCCTTCTATAAGATGCAAAGATTATGACCTAGTTTTCACCACTGGGTGATAGATTTCTAGAGAAGAGGGTCATACACCATGATCTTTGAAAGGCCCTACATGAGAGAAGCAAGGCTAGTTCATGATGAGAAGAATGTTGTGGGAAATGTGTGGGAGAGGGTGAGCTTGAGATCTTTAAAAAGCTTTAGGAAGGAGAGAGAGCTTGAGCTCTTGTAAGCACACACACACACTCATATAATGGATAAGAAACACACAAATATGAAAGGCTGAAATCTTCTTCTTCTTATTATTACTCTCAAAATAAGGCTAAAAAAGATAAGATAAAACCCAAAATAGGTACTAGAGTACTATTACAAGTGGTCCATAATGTGAACATGATAAATAGGTGAGCTAGCAAGATAAGTATGCCATAATTTGGTTGGACTAGGTAGGTGTAGTCCAGCTATAGAATTACTAGAGCGAAGAACTGTTGTGTCAGCTATACCAAATATGCCAATGATGTAAATGTGGAACGGTCACCCAGGCATGTCGTGAGTGTCAAATTGTGTTGAGCTTGGCATCTCAACACTCCCCCTCTCAAGATTAACTCCATCTCTAAGACTCCCAGCATAGTGCGGAATATCTGCAAAGCTTCTCTTCTCGCAAGGCATTGGTGAAAATGTCAGATACCTACTCCTCTATGCTGACGTACATGAGATCCACATCTCCTACACCAAGACCTTCTCTCTAATGAAGTGACAATGGACCTCTATGTGTTTGGTCCACATATGAAACATTGGGTTCCTAGTGGCCAATTGTATGCTACTAAGGTTATCTCAATAGATGATAACATGTCTGTCCACTTGAGCTCCAAATCTCCAAGTAGCTTATGTAACCAAGCTACCTCACATAATACTGCCATCACAGCATCCATGTACCCTACCTCTATACTCAACAAGGCAATTGTTGTCTGCTTCTTGCTGCTCCATGTAGTAGCACCACTCCCAAAGGAAAACATAGACCTGCTAGTAGATCTTCTATCCAAGATGCTACCGGCCCAATCTGCATCAGTGTATCCATACACATGTAACTATATACCATCTTATAGAAGAGGCTATATTCCACTATGGACCTCACATAGCATAGTGTGCACCTCACACTATCCAAATGTGGATTCCGAGAAACCTGCATAAACTGACTCTCCAACCCAACTATGTAGTTTATGTTTGTAGGCCTAGTGATCATCATGTAGACCAAGCTACCCACCACTATCTTCTTGTACATAGTGGCATTCTTCAAAATCTCACCTGCATTTGCACTCAGCTTGCCATTATTATTCAATAGTATAGAAATGGGCTTAGAGCCATCCATACCATAGTTAGATAACATGTCCAATGTGCATACTGTCTCTATGACAACCATATGCCCTCAGGCGACCTGTGAGATGATCTCAATGCCAAGAAAGCATCTCAACTCACCCAAAGCCTTCATGTCAAACTTCTTCTTGAGGAGACCATTTGCATTCTCAACTTCCTCTTCATTGTCACCCCCAATAGTTGAGTCATCTACATAAATGGTGATAACCCCAATCCCCTTTTATCACTCTTTTGCACATAGAATGAATGATCAGCATCTGCCATATGAAAGCCAATGGTGATAAGATATTGTGCTATCTTACCATGGCATGCTCTCGGTGCCTACTTCAAACCGCACAAGACTTTAAGTGGCCTACACATCATCTGGGGTGACTCAAATCCTCATAACTAAGTGGCTGTTCTAAAGATACTTCTTCTAGCAATTCACCATGCAAGAACACATTCTTTACATAGCTCTCATAGTTGCCATCTTGACAATGGGGATGAATGCCTCCTCATCCCAATGTACATGCCCAACAACATCCTCAAAACATATGATTTCAACCTCCTGCACAACCTTTCCCATGTATGCATAATGGCGGTAAGCTACATAACCATCATACATCAATCTTTGAATAGGGTTTTTGACCCTACACGACCTGCGTGCTACTGGATCTATTCTTATAGTAGCTAACTTGGCCTTTCTTGCACTAGGTGTCTTAATAGGTGGAATTCCAAACTCCTCATCAAGACTCTGCTGAGCCACTAGACTCTCCATCAATTTATGAACACCCTACTAAAATGTCAGGTATACCAAGGAGAGTCATCAACCTTCTCTTTGCCTTTATGTGATGCACTTGCTAAATCTACAAGATGGATTTTCTAACATAGCCTACCACTCCATGGTCTATCAACATACCCACTCCTTGGGACTCTTTTGGTCTACTTTATGTGACTGTGATTGCTAACTTATATTCTGTGCAACCACCTCCTCCTATGCATCAGCCCCAATCAAGTCTTTTACGTTAGCATACCAACTTCTCATCTCATCAAAGACAACATCCCTACTCACCCTCATCTCACGTGTGACATGATAATAACATCTGTATCCCTTTTGCTTCAGGGAGTAACCAATGACCACACATTTTTTAGCCTTTGGATCCAACTTACTACGTAGCTCATCATGAATGCGTACATATACAATGCATCAAAACACTTTCAAGTCTGACAAATATGGTTTTCTACCAGTATACTTCTCCTCTAGAGTCACACCATACACTGCCACCATGGGGGTCTTATTCATAATACAGTTTGTAGCCCAATATAATGGTGAGACATGCTCACAAGTAACCTCTATAATGTGCCTATTCTTCCTCTCAGCAACACGATTTTGTTGTAGAGTATACTTGCATGTGAATTGCCTCTAAATTCTATGCTTTCTTAAGTTCTCATTGAACTCGTTGGAGAAGTACTCTCCCCCTCCATATCTGACCTTAAGGGCTTAACCTACAAACTTGTTTGCTTTTTAGCTAACATTCTGAAATTCTAAGAGTGAGTGAACACTTCACTTTTCTCTTTCATATGAAATAGACCCACACCTTCCTTGTATGGTCATCAATGAAAGATACATAGTAACAATATCCTCCCATTGATGCCGTCTTTGTCAGCCCCCGTACATCTGAGTGCACCACATCAAGTGCTCTCTTACTTATGTTCCTATCATGTGGAAATACGTTCTTTGTTTTCTTTCCAAACTAACATGCTTCACATGAAGTACATCAGCCAAGTACCTCATCTTGCCAGCTGCATAGCCAATGGTACATTCTTAATGTGAACAATAAGATGAGACGTGTCATCCCTCATCTCTATATAACTTGGTTTTTCTAAATTTTTGACATCTCTAAACCACTCACCCCATGATAAGTCATGTGGTTAGAGGCTCACGAATCCATATACCATACATCACCATTTGTGCATACATTTATAGTCACTAAATTTAACATGTTCTACATAACAAATAATTGCTCACATCTATCTTCAGCGTGCTTACTTGAAGATGCATAATTGTTTTTCTGAAACTTACCACTTCTCTTCTTATGACATTCTACAAAGTGGCTTAGTTCGCCACAATAAAAGCAATCCTTTGAACTTGATCCTGATTTTGTCTTTGCAAATTTCCTCGGCTTCTTTGTCTCCCCTGCCTTGAGATGGGCCTCTTCCACCTGTGTGTGTTACTGCTTCTACTATGAATCATTGGAGTGTTGATGTCCATAATTTGATCTCTAAAACGACCACCACACCTTGGCCTCAATCATGACCTCTACCTCTACCTCTACCTCAGAAGGCTTGTTCTAAAGTGTTCTTGCCTTCTCTTCTATTATTAACATAAACACTAAATCTCAAAAGTTGGGAACATTCTCTCTTACAGCAATAGAGGACTTGAATGGCTTGTATTCTTTGCCAAGCCTATTTAAACAGATGCTCACCAAGTCATTGTTTTCCACTAAGAAATTAATAGATCCAAGGGGTTCAATAATACCTTGGATCTTCATTTTATACTCATTAATTTTTGACATGTTCTTCTTCTCCATTGTATACAACTCCTGTTTTAGCTATAACTTCCTTGCCTTTTTGTTTGTCTAGAACATCTTCACCAAGTCTTGCAATGTGACTACTAGAGTGTTAGCATCCTATATATGCCCTATGATAGTGTTTGTCACACTGAGACTGAAAGCCAATACATGACTTTCCCTGTACTTGGTTCTAATCTTTGAACGCCTTTATCTCTATTGGAGTGGCATTCTCTTCAAGCAATTCCTAAGGCTCCTTATTGTCTCCTTCATAGTCCCAAAATCCATTTCCCATTAGGAAATTGGTCATTCTAAACTTCCACGCATGGAAGTTGTTCTTATCAAACTTCTCACTATAACAATTTGGTTGATGTTATTAGATATCTTTGCTTGCAACAACAACTTGAAATCTACAAACAGACAATTTTTGTATGACACAATAGTATCTATTGTAACTCCTAGTGGCACAATGTATATGTCACAACACGTGACCAAAGTACATGTATATACACCCACAATAAAAAATACATATGTAATCACTATTTGCACACCCAAAATGCTCAATTGCATTGCAATAACAATGTTTGGATAGAAACAGTTCCAAACCAAAACTTCCCAGAAGTGTCCCAAAACACCTTGCAATGGTACTTGAACGGAGGTCGAAATACGCTTGAAACATAATTTTGGCCTTAATATTTTAGTGCAAAGTACATTATAAAGTACTATACACCACACATGCACCTCCACGCCTACAAAGACAGCTCCTCAATACGAGATGTGTAGCTCCGAGAGCTACCAAGGGTGTACCTAAACAAGAAGGGGAAGAGATGATGATCCTCTTATCTATGTACCGCTTTCTTTGCCTTCGTAGCTTCCTTTTCTTGTCGCTCAGCTTCTTAGCATGAACATTGATACTTTTCAAAAGTTTTTATATGCTTTAGAAACTTTGTTTATATGGCTCAAAATGTGTCTACATGTAAAGTTGGCACCCTTCATACAAATCGAGGGAGGGGTATATGTCAAAGGAGTTTCATGTATATATAGTTGAAAGAAGCATAAAAAATAGATTGAGGGGAGGAGTATGTGTCAAAAGAGTTTCATGCATATATAGCTAAAAGAGGCATAAAAAAAGGTGCATAGTGCCTTATAGACCTCATCAAATTATGTGACTAAGAGAAAGAATAGATCTCTCATGAAGGTGGCACATTGGCCAGGAAATGCCTTTCCATGCACGAGAAATACACATAAGCAAAAGGTTTTTTATAAAATGAACATTAAAAGTTAAGATCAAGCAGCCTTGTCTGTGACGGCAAGAACCTTGGTATTGCACCAAGCTCTTGAGAGCAAACTTGGTCTTGCACTAGTGTGGTGCACTAGTTGCAAGGGCTTTGATCAAATCAAACACTAAAAATGACATACAACATGCATGGGAAATACACATAAGCAAAAGGTTTTTTATAAAATAAACATTAAAAGTTAAGATCATTTGTGTGTGAACGGCAAGAACCTTGGTATTGCACCAAGCTCTACTTGTTGGGAGCACACTTGGTCTTGCACTAGTGTGGTATACTAGTTGTGGGGGCTTTGATCAAATCAAACACTAAAAATGGCATACGACATGTTGGCTTTGATGATCTAGCTCATCTATGCCTACTACATCCTCTGTGGGAAACTCGGGGTGGACGACCTGATGATCTTGAATGGTAAGTAATGGGATAATATAATTACATCAATTGTTGAAGTATCATCTTGAAATATGGTGTCAATGGAAAATGATAATAATATTGAAAGAATGAAGCATAAGAGAGTCGAGGAGACATTTAGCTGGGATACTACCGAGATGCCTGTAGGACCCAGTGAGAAGGCATGAGGTCCGGAGGAAGCCGAGAGAGGCCCCGACCGGTATTAATATTGAAAGAATAAGGTATGAGATGGCTGGAGGAGACGCTTAGCTACGATAAGGCATGAGATGGCTGGAGGAGATGCTTAGCTACGATACTACCAAGACGCATGTAAGACCCAGTGAGATGGCTGGAGGAGACCGTTAGCTACGATACTACTAAGACGCATGTAAGACCCAGTGAGAAGGCATGAGGTTCAGAGAGGAAGCCCATGGGAGGTCTCGACCGTGTCACTCTTGTAAGTCCTAAAGCGAGGCATGAGGTCCCAACCATGTCACCTGTAAGTCCTAAAACGAGGCATGAGGGCCATAGGAAGAGTCTTGCGCTAAGGATACTATCAAGTTGCCTGTAAGACCCAGTGAGAAGGCATGAGGTCTGGAGGAAGCCCAGTTGAAGATTCCTATCGAGTTGCCTATAAGTCTTATATAAAGAGGCATGAAAGCTGAAGGAGAAAGCTCAGTGAGATACCTACCGAGACACCCATAAGACCCAGTGAGAAGGCATGAGGTCCAGATAAAAAGGTCCCTATCAAGTTGCCTGTAAGGAAAAGGAACAAACAAAAACCAAAATGAAAATATTAAAAGCATAAGAAAATGATGTAATGATTTCTAGAATGCAGTTACTTGTTGGGTGTTGTAATTTCATGACCCAAGGGAGGACTCATCTTGTGGACTTTCAGAGATGAAGCTGACTTCCTAGACACATGGAGCTGAAGCAGGTGGCTACATCAACATAGATGGTAGCACACTTGAGTGCCCATGGATGAGATTCTTCATCAGCATATACTTGTGGACTCTTCACATCAAATTGGTGGAAATCATCTTCCCACCATCTCCTTGGTCTACCACCATCAATTTTTGTGGTTCTACATAATATATTGTATAACTTGAAATGACTTGCATTGTACCTTATGGCAGCCACTTATTCATAGATTTTCACGATGTACTTGGCATTTTTAGGAGATAGTGCACTCCCAACTAAACAAAGGGGAAGAGAGGTGTTGACAGGTGTGTACACCCCCTAGCATTTGTAGTATTAGCTTAGGCTAATGAGTTGTGGGATTTGGTTATTACAAGATGTCATATCAAGAAGTGGTTACAAGAGGGCTAGTGGGGAGTTAGGATCTTGTGGAGGTTATGGGAGCCCAATAGTCACATGGGTAGCCTAAGAGTCACATGGGTATCCCAAGAGTCACATGGTTGGATGGCTATATAAATTGCCTCTTGTATGCAAATTGGACATGACACGACTATGGTATGTACATGATTCTTGGATACACAAGATGATAGATATGGAATGCACTATGATGTTATGTTATTTATCTTGTATGTTAATCTTGTATCTTTTATCTTGTCTTGATCCATGCCTCCTACTCCATGCTCATGTGTACACTTGTACTCCATGGCTATGTGTGTAGGGGCATGTGTGTTCCCCCATGTTAGCAAGGTGATGCTAACAGATACACAACACATCAGGCTTCATTCTATTTTCATAGTGCCCAAAACGCCTCCGTTTATTAGGATCACAAGGCCCTGAACAATGTAAGTCACACACTTTACTAGAATCGTTGACATCTCTATTAGAAAAAGTAAAAGAAAGCTAATTCACATCCATGCTATGGTCACCACTAGCATCTTGTAATACATGTCATATAACATCATTTTTTATCCACAATTTATGTGCCTCGTTTACAAACTTTTGCCCAGTTTCTCAACACATCTTTAAAAGGATTTTGATTTATATGAACACACACATTTATGTGTTTTGAACATGATTGGGCACAACTGGCAAAGACATTGTCAAGATGCATTGGCCTCATGGAGTTGTAGATAGGGTGCCTTGTGATGATCCTACAACAAGAGTGCTAGTAGAGTATGGCATGAAGAGTGTATAATGAACACTTCACATTTTGGTAAGAGCGAGCGTAGTGGGGGTGTTCTAGTGGTTTCATGCACATGTGGCAGTGCATGCACTGGTACGACGGGTGGTATCGATCACATGCCCTATACATGCAAGAGGTGATAGGATGCTGGGCTATTAGGACCAGTTGGAAGAGTCGAGAGATGGTGGATGGGGTGACTGGGAAAACAAAAGAGGAGATGAAGAGGTAGAGGGAGAAGCAGGAAGGTTATAATGTCATGAAGAGGTGACAACAAGATTGGATTTTTTCATGGCTTCAAGCCCAACAACGTCAATAAAATCTGTGCAGTGGCAAGGTATGTGTTAACATACCATCAGATCTGGTCAAAAGACAGATTGGTCTATTTTCCATGTATAGTGCTATCCTGTTCTATCTAGGGAAGCCGCCTAACAAGGTAGAGATGGGGAAATGGCTATAAGACGAGGTTTTCCATGAGAAAGTAGTCTCTCAAATCTTCTATCTTGGAAAAGGATTCTTCAACGTACTATTTGTCAAAGGCCAGATGGTGTCAACCTGTTTGCGAGGGCCCCGCTGTTCATGGGCACAAAGCTGGTGCATGCAATGCCTTTTGACCCCTCATTTGATGTTAGTAGGAGCCTCAAGGAAGCATGCCTGGTGTGGCTTGATATAGTAGGGCTCCTGCCTTGGCTGAGACTTGTAATGAAGGATTTGGTGAGTGCCTTAGGCCCAATACAATTTGTGCCAAGGGATGATGATAATGGTCGCCATTCAAATAAAGTATGTATCTCTTGGAACACATTGGTGGAAACACCGAAAACGTTAGAAATGGATCTAGGGGAACTAGGGAAAATAGAGTTGAAGCTAAAATTTGGGGGGGTTTCCAGGAGCTTGCTTCAAATGCGGGGACTCTAGGTACATAGCTATGAATTGTGGATTAGAAAGTAAAATGGAGATGGATGGAGAAGGAAAGAAGGAAGAGGGTTCCAAAGGGAGGAGCAAAGTTGGAACTGCTATGGCAGATAGGTTGATAAGGAGGATAAGGGAAAGGGGAGGATGGCTATGGAGGAAAGGGAACCTATACAGCAAGGGTGGATAAGGGTAAGAGATAAATCTAAGGGGGGAAATAATCTCATACAAGTTAAAAGGAGAGGCTAGGAAAAAATCAAACTAAAATGGGCAAAAAAGGGGTGGATGGGGGAAATCTTTGGAAGTGCAGAGTCCTCATGTCTAGTCCTCTAGGTGATGATAGTGAAACTTCTTCTATGGGGAGGTTTAAGTGGAAAGTGGACACATCATGGAGGGAGTTACGAACAAGAGCCGAGGAGCACCGCGAGTAGAGGTAGGGGGAAGAAGAGTTGGAACCAACCACTGCGGTAGAATGATTAAGGGTATTAGGACTAAGGGGTGTACCTGGAATATTAAGGGGTTGAGGGATAAGAAGAAAAATGCAGCTTTTTGGGGGATGGTCAAAGTTTGGGACTTGTCTATAATGGCTATCCAAGAACATAATCTTTTTGGTATGGGAGGGTAGAGGAAGGAAAGTTTTAGAGATTGGGTAGCATTGTATGGGAATGTAAACTCAAGATTTAGTGCGGTACTAAGTATTATCAAGAAAAATTTAAAGCCCACTATCATTGCTAATCACCCTAATGGCAGGATATTAATTGTAGAGATTCAGCTAGATGAAGAGAAGGTGTGGATAGTCAATATATATGGGGCTCACAACCACAAAGTTAGAGGGGAGATGTGGGAGTGGAATTCTAGATTAGATATTGAGTGTCCTTGCATTATGATGGGGGATTTTTATATGGTTGAGAAGTGTTACATGCTCATAACGCCGCTACGGGCGTTACCAGAGGCCGTCCCCACAGGAGGGGACGGCCTCTGGCTCACCACCCAGCCATAGAGGAAGAATGAGGATTGCCCCTCATCCCCTAGGCTATATAGTGTGTGGCCTGTCGTCCACACTAGCCTGGCCGCCCATGACTCCGCATGGGCATCCTCTCCCACTGAACCCCGGACATGGCCATCCAGTCTGCCGTCGGTTCACAGGCATTACAGCCTACGTGACATTACCCCCCCTTAAGAAGAGTTTTCGTCCTCGAAAACAAACTGGGGAAACCTTTTGGAAATTGCACTACGGCGTTCCCAGGTTGCCACCTCCTCATCCCTATCTATCCATTTATCAAGTACCTCTTGGTACACTTTATGTCGGGTTTGTCTGTCACGATACTCTAGAATATTTTCAGGTTCGTGTGGTATCTTTGGTGGCTCTATCAAGTCCACCAAAATCTCTGGAGAAACTGCGTTCTCTAACCCGTGAACTGATTTCTTCAGTTTACTAACATGGAAAACAGGATGGGCTTGAGAATTCTCCGGTAACTCAAGTTTATATGCTACGTCCCCAATCTTCTTAAGGATTTTAAAAGGACCACAATATCTCGGAGAAAGTTTATCACACTTTCCCATTTTCATGGTTTCTGACTGCGCAGGAACCTTTAGGAATACAAAGTCACCTTCTGCAAAGGTCACCTTTCTTCGTCCTTTATCCGCATAAGTTTTAGCGCGATCCTGAGCGCTACGAATGCTCTCTCGTGCGGCTCTGAGCATATCATTCATATCTTCAAGGAAATCCTTGACAGATTGAATCTTCTCCTTTTCTAGGCCTACAGCCATCGGAGATCTCGGCTGGAATCCATACATTAACATGAATGGTGTAAATCCAGTCGTTGAGTGTTTGGAGCTGTTATAAGCAAACTCCAATATGGGCGAAAATATTCTTCCCATTTGATTGTTTCTTACTTACATAAGAACGCAACATATCCTCTAGAATTTGGTTAACTCTTTCAGTTTGACCATCAGACTCCGGATGATCTGCCATACTCATACTCAGAGTAGTATCCAACTTTTTGAAGATTTCCCTCCAAAAATGACTGTTGAACTTTCTATCTCTATCCGACACTATATCTGCGGGCAGGCCATATAGCTTGTAGAGATGTTCAATAAAGAGTTTTGCCAACTCTGGCATTTTTATAGTCTTCATGGCAATAAAGAGTTTTGCCAACTCTGGCGTTTTTACAGTCTTCATGGCAATAAACTTTGCCGTTTTAATTAACCTGTCCACTACCACCCACACTGAGTCATTCCCTCGACTCGTCTTGGGTAAACCGGTAATGAAATCCATGGAAATGCTTTCCCATTTCCCTTGAGGAATCTCCAGCGAATGGAGTAGTCCCCCAACCTTAAGACGTTCATGTTTATTGACCTGGCACTTACTGCATTTTAACACATAAGTCTGGACATCCTTAAACAAACTAGGCCAATAAAACTGTCTTTTTACTAGTGCATAGGTCTTCTGAATCCCAGGATGACCCGCACTTGGACTATGATGATTTCTTTAAGAATTTGGGCCCGAAAGTCACCAATAGTTGGTACACATACTTTACCCTTGTAAAGTAAGTACCCGTCGTCAATGGAGTAATTAGCATATTTCTCCCCCCGACGAAGTTTATCATTCCCCTTTGAAGCCGTGGCAGTCAAAGGTGATGAAGGGCCTACGTCAGAGCTCTCCGGCTCCAAACTATACCCAGAAGACACGGCTAGTCGCTCCGGACTAACTCTCGCTTCCCTTCCCGTTGCACCTTCGGCCAGTCTCTCCGGACTAGCAATCCGTGCCAACGAGGGAGGTGGTCGCGTCTGTGAAGAAGTGCGTACGCGTACAGCGCGCCGCCAGATCTCTGTAAAAGATGGATCGTGCTCACATAAACCACGTAGTGACTCCAAGAAATCATTCTTGAAGAGTGTGAAACTAAGTTCATTAATCTGTGGCATGCGACTAAGTGCATCTGCCACTACGTTATACTTACCTTTCTGGTAACGTATCTGAAGGTCAAACTCCTGTAGAATCTCCGCCCACCGAGCTTTTCTACCCTTCAGTTCATTTTGACTTGAAAGCCATTTCAGACTTTCATGCATCACAAGGATTAGTTCTAAAGCTGAGAGATACTTTCTCTCTTAGAGTAACATCTTTGCACAAGCATATGCTCTAGAATCTTGTTGAGTTTCTAACTACCATCAATCTACGGATGGTTAAACTCCACTCTAACTCAGAGTAAATGTAAGTTTTGAAAATTTCCCTTCAAAATAACAATCAAACTTCCTATCTCTTATGCCATACTATATCTGCGGGTAGACCATATAGTATGTGGAGATGTTTGATAAGATTCTTGCACCACTACGGGTGTCTGGAGTTACATCCAATCACTTACAATTCTTTGTTGCTATTACCAGACACATCCCTTCAAGTATTGTCTGGACTCACACAACTATTCGAGTTTATGTGATATTTGAGGATATCCCTCCTTTCCCTCAAGAAAGGTTTTTGTCCTCAAAAACTCTACTCTCAAGCGGACTACACGCTAGTGTCATAGGTCCAAGAACAAATCTAGACGTGTTTAATATCATATGTTATATTCTTGAGTCCTTCCAAGAAACTTTTAAACATCTTGCAACGAAGATGTGGTATAGTGTCTACGCACATATGGTGGTACTATTGATAAACTGCTTTGCAACAGATCAGTGGTTTCACACTTGTAACAAAGTGCTTCATTGTTGCATATTATTACCCTTCATAAACGGTTACACACTTATGAATTATTTGGGTGGGTTGTACCATTTATCAAGAAAAATTCCAAACTACTAATAACCACATTAGCAATCCACAGATAATGACTGAGCTTGCTGCGAAGCCATAGGTTGCTAGATAATTGGTAATTACACAAGCCCAATGTCTCATTACATCATACATTCAATATAAATGCAAACATCACAGTACTTCATGATGATGAACTTAGGAATTTTATCCTATCCCTGTTTGGTGTTGGTATGAAGTATAACTATGAGAACATTATTTGCTGCCTCCTCATTATAGCGGCAAAGCTACCTAGTCATCACAGGTGGCAATCTCTACCAAGCTATAACCGTACTCTTGTAAGAACTTCATAACCATATCTCTAACAAACTCATAATCACTACGGATTAAATACCAGGGCTTGCAAAATTGAATGTTGTCTGATAGGTAGAGGGGATCATCAAACTACGGATGACCTCGACAACTCACTAGGACTAGTGATGTGTAACTTTTAAGTTACTCCACTCTCCTTGCTTATTCCATACCATCGAACAAATCAGTCCCTCGATTTGAGCAACGTTAACATATTTATGAGTACCTCGATACTCATGGATTGTGGTTCAGTAATTTAAAATGTTGATCTAGAGTATCTTTCACTCGAGGATCTTAATTTTATTAGCAGCTATGTATTAGTAGTGAGTAACTACGTACCCACTATCATCACACTAGTAGCTCCATACTAGTCTGTGAGTAACTCCGTACCCAATGGCGTACCTCCCCCGAGTGGGAGTACCATCTATAACAAGATGCTTAAGTCACCTGTGCTAAGAAGTGACTACACAAATTGACCCCTCCATTGCACATTGCAGTACAATCTCTGGTATTACAACACGAATTTTTGGACGTCCTTATCATAGAGGTCAACTTAAAAACTAGTGCATAGGTCTTATGGAGTCTCGGCGGCTGACCTAACCACACCACTGGTGACTTCCTACAAAAAATGTGGCGCCGAAGTCACCACCTATGTACTTTAACTCCGTAAAGTACATGGTCTTCATCTATCATCTATGGAAAGTTGTAAAACATTCCTGCGAGATGGATTTTTATCACCCTAAAATTATTGTGCACTATTTTAGTGTGAAGAGATTTTTTCCTGGGTACCATGGTTCACCCCAAGCTCATCTGTTGCTAAATTCTCCGATTTAACAAAAGATATGTCTGCCTCCGAACACTCCAATTCAGCCCCAGACTTTGAGTTTACTTCTTAACACTCCGGTTAAGTCAAAACTCACCAGATACAGTAGGATTTGCCACTTAGCTCTCCGGCTTAGCCTCCTATCCTAACTCATCCCGAGTTTATGTACACTACATATATCGGATCCAATACTAACAACAACCAGGCTCGTCTGGAGTGAGATACTACTCACTATTGCCATGTAAAACCTTATTAAATCCTAGAAATGCTCCACTCATTCCTCAGGGGTCATACGACTTATAGGGCTTACACGCACATGAACTTTGTAAGCAAAATAGCCTGTCATGCAATATTACAATTGCTTATGTAGGAAAGTAATATATTTCCCAAATTCATATGGTAGCAACTAAAATGTGCTCACAATCGCACACTTATGTTGAACATAGGCAAGACTACACTTGCAAAATGCTATAGGGCGTCCCCCATGCATGAAATTGTCCCCCATGCATGAAATTGTCCAACCAAACTAGTCTTACTGCTAACCTCTAGATTTAGATCACTCCGGAACTAAATCACTCTGTTAGCACTAGCACACCATCATGGTCTTGCTACACCTAGAGCTTCTCTCCGAACTCTGTAACTGGGTTTTATCCCAACTTATGGCTATATTTGGTAATTTTCAAAGTTCAAATTTTATCTTGCACACTTTATCACTACAGACAAGTGTACATACAGACCTGCCAAAGAGTCAAGTTACATGCACAGGCCTTGGCGTCCCATTCCACCAAGACTACAATCGATTTCGTGAGAATTTGATGTCCCATACCATCCAATTACCACCAAACCAATTGATGTGACATATAAAAAGGCTCTTTCCCCCCTCGAAAGATCACCACAAACTCTCGAGCAGTGGGATGTCGACGCATGGCAATAAAAAGAAGAGAAAACCATGCTAGTAAGTTTAAGAACAGTTCTCTTCGATCAACTTCTATAAGGGCATTGAGCATTACATCTCAAGACTATACCCCTTCAGATTTACCTTTGATTTCTACAAATCAATCCTAAATCTGGTATTATTATCTAGGCGTATGCTAATCCCTCATATTAGTACTCCTAGATAAACCATTCAATTGAGTACTACTAGCAGCACTGCTTGCCCCTTTATCCCAAGTAATACACACCTTAGGGATTACTTTTACAAGGCAATCTACGTGACTAAATCAAACTAGTCACCACTCTCTAGGCCCAAGTAGTGACACTATTTTGTTACTACCAACAAGGGCCAGCTTGCCTCTACGGGCCAAGGCTCTCTTGTTGCTACAAACAGTAAGCAACTTGTTTGGACACAAGGCATAACCACATCAAGACTATGCTTGTACATGGTTCTCATTTGCCAAAGTTTATCACAATCTTCTAGCAACTGTTAAAAGATTGTGAAGGGTTATGAGCACTACGGCTCAATTAGGCTTACCTTGATTTCTCGTGATAAGCACTTCGTCTAATTTGGGCACAACTGACGCCACTGCCGGTTCTCTTAGCCCAGCTTAAATTTAGTCTCTTCGAACCAAATGTGTGATCACCACATGTGCTACCCTCGAGGTGCTATGGCCATAGACGTGTTCACTAGGCACAACGGCCATAGAACGGCTCTCTCTCGAAGGACTCGGCACTACGGCCGTGGGATTTGTCTCTCTCTTAGCACGCAGCACTACGGCCGTGTGCAGTGGGTCTCTTTCGTGGAAAACGGGCACTACGGCCACACGACGCGATAGCCGTGTTGGGTTTGTTTCGTGGGGTGTATTGTTGTTTTTTTTTTAAAAAATAAATAAAATAACAGGCCGGGCCGGCCCTTGCCGCTTGGGCATGGCCGCCCGCCTGTGTGGGGAGTGTCCGCCTGGCTGGCTGGCCGCCCGCTGGCATGGCCGCCTGGGCTGGCCGTTTGGGCTGGCCGCCGTGGGGCTCTTCACCCCCCCTCAGACGGCGCACATGCGGCGGCGAAGTTGGCTCTGCTTTCGGTGCAGTTGGCACTGCCCTAGGTGGAGCTGGTACGCTCGTGGTGGTGGTGGTGGGCTTCATTTGCGTTTGCAGGGTCGACATTTTGCCACGTGAGCTCTCTTGCGGAGAGTCGTCCTGCAAAAGGGCAGATGAACTGCACTGTACACGCTTACTTGCCTGCGTGTCAGTTTGTTTTGTCTCTTCTGGCCACTCGCCACTGCGCGTACGTCTGGTTCCATGGCCTCCGCCGCCACCACTACCTCCATCTTCTTCTTATGTAGCCGGCTCCTTCTTTGGGCTTCGGAGCTTTGGCGCCATATCTCTATAGATGGAGTTCGCCCCACCTCAAAGCAAGCGCTCCAGCACAAGCTTCGCCGTGGGTCTGGTTTTCGGCCCCCCCCCCACACCAAACATTGCCTTCGCCCCCCCTCCCCTCCCCTCCCCCACACACAGTATAGAGGTAGTTGATTTTTCTCTCCTACCAAACGAATTCGGTTTGCCAGACAATTTCAATGCAGAGAGAACAAAAAAACAAAACGAGATGCTTACCTGCAATTCGTATGGTTGTGTGAGACGGGGAGAGAGAGAGAGAGAGAGAGAGAGAGAGAGAGAGAGAGAGAGAGAGTTCTTCCCTTCCAATTCTGTCTTGGCCCCTCCCTCCACACCCTCCATTCGAGATAAGGATAAGGAGACGAATGGTTGAAAACCATCGAGTGGGCTCCGGTCCCCCGGTCACGCGCGGACTCTGACGATCCCATCGAACCACGCTCTGATACTAGTGTTACATGCTCGTAACGCCGCTCCAGGCGTTACCACAGGAGGGGACGGCCTCTGGCTCACCACCCAGCCATAGAGGAAGAATGAGGATTGCCCCTCATCCCCCAGGCTATATAGTGTGTGGCCTGCCGTCCACACTAGCCTGGCCGCCCATGACTCCGCATGGGCGTCCTCTCCCACTGAACCCCGAACATGGCCATCCGCCGTCGGTCACAGGCATTACAGCCTACGTGACAAGAAGTAAGTAGATAGATGTGGGGGGAGGACAATCATGATGGGGAGAGAGAAGAAGAAATGGGATAATCTTAGAGGAAAGATGGGGGTGATTGATTGGCTGGGAATTGGGGCCATGGGTTTTTGATATGGGACACACTTACTTCAACCTTCAATATTTTGGATCATCTTCTAGACTTGATAGGGTTTTTAAAAGCCATCAAGCCTCTTGGGTACCACACACCTTCTCAGCTAAAGTGGAAACTTCTTTTGTGTTATCTAATCACATAGCTGACTGGGGGGAGGATGAGCTCAGAAACTTTCCATTAAGAAAGCTCAGGGTGAATAACCTTTGCTAAAGGATGAATTATTCATTTTGCTTACAGAAGAGGCTATTAGTAGACTAAAGAGAAAGAGGAGTCCTAGAGGAAATTTACTAATGAGATGTAAGGCATTATTAGAAGGGTGGACAAATTGAGGACTCAACAAAAAAGATAGGAGATGAAATACTAGGGGGATCTATTAGAATCACTACAACAGAAGAGGCAGATGAGAGACTTGTCCAGGATGGAGATTGACAAATATGTGGAGTGCCAGGTGCTTTCAAAGAACGAAGATGACAAGCTAGCTAAGGAAAGAGAAAAGGGGGGTAGGTGGACATCCTTCAACAATAGGAGGAAACCAACTAGATATCTATTTGGGTTAGCCAAAGATAGAGGGAGCAGGGAATTACAAGGATGGAGATTGACAAATATGTGGAGTGCCAGGTGCTTTCAAAGAACGAAGATGACAAGCTAGCTAAGGAAAGAGAAAAGGGGGGTAGGTGGACATCCTTCAACAATAGGAGGAAACCAACTAGATATCTATTTGGGTTAGCCAAATAGATAGAGGGAGCAGGGAATTACAAGGACAAATCAGAGATGAGAGAGGCTAGGAACTGGGGGATATTCACCAGATTGTTTTGAAATGGATAGAGTTTCTGGGTGCCACTTTGAGTCTCAAGGAGGATGCTTCCCAGGAATATGGTCAATAAAGGCATATTGACAAAGCCAGGTGGTTGGAGAGGGATGTTGGGATTGACGAATGCTGGGAGGCTCTTCAAAAATTGGACAATGAGAAATCCTCGGGATGGGATGAACTATCACCAGAATTCTTTACAGCCTTATAGGATTCTGTGGAGGACTGGGTATGCATAGTCCACTTGCAAAAAGGCCTTTGCACAAGGAGGATGGACAATGATTTGAGGGATGGGATGGTAAAATTAATCCCTAAATAGCCTGCTTGCAGTAACTTCAATCATTGGAGGCCTATTGCTCTACTCACAATAATATGTAATATTCTAGCCAAGGTGATAACATTGAGGAGGGACCAGCCCATCCCTACAAGTGCCGATGTCTCGTAAACAACATGGGATCATTAAAGGAAGATCTATTTATGATAATATCTTCTCAACAATGATAGGCAAAGAAGTAGTTCAAAGGATTGGCTATAAGGAATGTGTTATCTTCCAATTGGATCCAGAGAAAGCCTATGATAGAATACACTCGTCATTTGTAGAAGAAGAAATGGAGAAATTGGGCTTTGGAAACAGGATTGCCACATGTATCTATACTCTTACAGCTGGAGCCCTGACATGAGACCTCAAATAGTTTCTGAAGAGTAAATTATAACTCATATATACATCAAGATCTAAACCATAGAACTGAAGCAAAATAACAAGATTGAGCATAAAATAAAATAAAAGCATGAGATAGAAAAGACATCACCTTCAACACACTATTGGGTGCAATCTTCCCCCCCAAGAAGTGTCAACATACTCCCACCTCTTGGGTATTTATATCTTTATTCAAAAAAAATAGCCCACATGCCGAAAATAGTTGCACACTCTTGCATGGGCTTGCCCTTAACATAAAAAAGGAGTTGCTTTTACTAAAAGCTTAAATAAATCCTTTTTATCCAAATCATGAAGGAAAAATACATATAAACCCCCAAGGGCTAATTCACGTGCAACCAAATTAATAGGTCCACGCCCATGTATAACAAAAGTGGGCAGTAAGAAAAATACAAAAATATCTCGTAGTAAATACCACTATTGGGTGCAATCTTCCCCCCTCCCCCCAAGAAGTGTCGACATACTCCCACCTCTTGGGTATTTATATCTTTATTCACAAAAATAACCTACAAGCCAAAAATGTTGCCCTTTACGTGAAAAAGGAGTTGCTTTTACTAAAAGCTTAAATAAATCCTTCCTATCCAAATCATTAAGGGAAAATACATATAAACTCCTAAGGGCTAATTCACGTGCAACCAAATTAATAGGTCCACGACCATGTATAACAAAAGTGGGCAGCAAGCAAAATACAAAAATATCTTGTAGTAGTAAATACCACGACCAAAATACCAAAATCATTAGCTATCTCGCCAAAGCCAAAATACTAAAGGGAAAATCTTCCCGATAATTGCTCATGCCAAATCACCGCCATCATGTCCCAGCCATACCGGCTTATGAGCACAAAGCTCGTCAATCTCACCAACCTATAGGTTGTCCATTCAAACACATTAGCAACGCTTTCTCAAATTACACAACAACACATACGCATTAAATTTAACACTTAGTTCTAGCCATCCCTAAATTCCTATGTCCTACACATGGAATATTTGGAATCACCCAAGTGCCATGCTACAAACATAGTGGTAATTAGGCATCCCCAATTATCCATAGATGGACAAACCGACAAACCGTAACATCCCTTCTGCCTGGGATAGCAACTATTCTCAGCTGCATCATATCAACTAGCTTGTGTTTGAAAGTAAGATTGGATGAGTTCATGATAGGCACGAAAAAACCACTAGGGAAAACCTTGATCACATAATGCATGTATGCAATGAACCAATGAAATGAACATATGTGAAACGAGTCTAAGTGTCCCATACCACGAAGGCGCATTCCACATACAGTCATGAGATGGTAAGAGATAGAAGACATAAATGTGTTTGGTGTAAGTTCATGAAATGAATCTGATGTCCCATACCACTGGATTAATTCTAGATATCACTCCTTCAAAATAGAAGTTTGAGACAGAGTAGCCAATTTCTTATGAAACTTAAATTCTAACATAAATTTTCTTTTTCTTAAAAATTTTTAAGTAAATTTTAATTCTTAATTCGAATATTAATAATTAATACCTCAAGTGTGAAAAATATTTGAAGTATGCATGCTAAAATCTATTCTTATTTGAGAAATGAATGAGAAGCTAATGAATTTCTTTTCAAAATTTTATTCCAAAAGTATAGATGGGATCTAAATATTTCTTTAGTTTTTCCAATTTGATATAATCTTAATGTTGAATGGATGGTTTGCTAGGGTTTACTGTTTTAGGTATTTAGAGAGTAGAAATGATAAAACAAATGCAAAAACAAATGTGAACCGTTTTGCAAAATGAAGTCAACATATACCTCCATTGTTGAAAGTGTATTGGTGATGATACCCTCTTACTTGAGATTTTTGTCATCAATTGTGAAAGTAGGTAAGAACTTGTTCTTCTTTTTCTTGTGGGACAACCTTTAGTATAATGTCCTTTTTGATGATATATGTAATAGGTAAAGATAGATTTCTTAGACTTTTTGTTATTAATAGAGCTACAAGTGTTTGCGTTCTTAATTTTGTTAACTTTTGTTAGTTATTTTTTACTACTTTTACCTCAGTCGTTTGAAGAGTTTCTTCTGGAAATTTTGTCGAAGTTTTTGTTCTTTATATAAGAACTCACGAGCGAACAGAGTTAATCTGTTCTTGAATTGTGGAGCATTATGGTGAATCTACCATAACCGAAACTAAAGAAATAACAAATATTTGTGATGAGAAGAATGGTAGAGAATATATATCTGATTGTTGTAGTGTGGTTGAAATTATATTAGCAAAAATAATTTTAACAGTCCAAAAACATGTGAATCTTTATAGTTTTCTATGCATAAGAAATATAAACTTCTTAATTTAAAGTGAAATATTAAAGAATGAGGAAAATAACAACGACAGTTAGAATTTAAGAGTTGTTATTGTAAAATAGTACTAAAAACAACAATTTCATGGGAAACTTGACATCATAAAAATAAAATATAAATTGATTATTGGTATGATAGTTGGAGAAACTTACCTTGAATAGCCAATGATTATTTTGGTCGTGGTATTTACTATGATATATTTTTGTATTTTGCTTGCCGCTCACTTTTGTTAAACATGGGCGTGGACCTATTAATTTGGTTGCATGTGAATTAGCCCTTAGGGGTTTATATGTATTTTTGTTATATATAGGCATGGACCTATTAATTTGGTCGCATGTAGATTAGCCCTTAGGGGTTTATATGTATTTTTCCTTAGTGTTATGGATAGGAAGGATTTATTTAAGCTTTTGGTTAAAGGAAATCTTTTTTTTAATGTAAAGGGCAAGCCCATGCAAGAGCGTGCAACTATTTTTGGCATGTAGGCTATTTTTGTGAATAAAGCCATAAATACCCAAGAGGTGGGAGTATGTTGGCACTTCTTGGGGGGGGGGAGATTGCACCCAAAAGTGCGTTAAAGGTGATGTCTATTCTATCTCATGTTTTTATTCACAGCAATAGCCCACATGCCAAAAATAGTTGCATGCTCTTGCAATGGCTTGCCCTTTACATTAAAAAGCAATTGCTTTTACCAAAAGCTCAAATAAATCCTTCCTATCCAAATCATTAAGGAAATATACGTATAAAACCCCAAGGGCTAATTCACGTTCAACCAAATTAATAGGTCCACGCCCATGTATAGCAAAACTGGGCGACAAGCAAAATACAAAAATATCTCGTAAAAAATACTATGGCCAAAATACCAAAATCATTATCCCGCCAAAGCCAAAATACTAAAGGGAAAACCTTCTCGGTAATTTCTCACGCCAAATACTAAAGGGAAAACCTTCTTCTCACGCCAAATCACCGACATCATGTCCTAGCCATATCGGCCTCCTACAAGTACAAAGCTCATCAATTCAAACATATTACACATTAGCAACACCTACTAAAATTACAAAACAACACATAAGCATGCCATATCGGCCTCCTACAAGTACAAAGCTCATCAATTCAAACATATTACACATTAGCAACACCTACTAAAATTACAAAACAACACATAAGCATTAAATCTAACACTTCCTAAATTTCTTCAACATGAAGGAATCTAGACCAGGTGCTCAGAGAGGTGGTGGAAGAATCAGAGGTCTAACTTAAAGACAAGTGGATTGGGTTGGATTGGAAGGAGAACCTGTAAACATTTTCTCCTCTGAAAATTGTGAACTCCCCCTTTTGCAAATTTTAATGCTTGAATTGGAAAGAGGTGATGGGCGTGATTAAATGGAATGGGTGCACTAGAGCCTCTAGGAGCTCAAGTGGTGGAAGAATCAGAGGTCTAACTTAAAGACAAGTGGATTGGAAGGAGAACCTGTAAACATTTCCTCCTCTGAAAATTGTGAACTCCCCCTTTTGCAAATTTTAATGCTTGAATTAGAAAGAGGTGATGGGTGTGATTAAATGGAATGGGTGCACTAGAGCCTCTAGGAGCTCCTTCTTCAGCTTGAACATTTAGTGGACTCATGGATTTAACCTCCCCTTTACTGCTTCAATCTGTAATAAATGCAAATCAGCATTGAAGAGGGGAAGCATGCCCTGTAATTAGGGGGGTTTGGGGTAGGATAGGCAAATGGGTGGATGCTTAAGGGGTCCTGGGGTGATTGGGTACTAGGGAGTTTAATTAATGGGGCAAGAGAGGTGGATTTAATATTCTATATTATAAGATATTGTTGCCTGTGGGGGATTAGGGTTTGTAGGAATTTACTGATATTTAATAAAGGATCTAGCCAGGGGGTAGATGTGTCGGAGACGATGTTCAAATGTGTGCACTATTATTGGTCTGTACATTATATCAATAAGCTGAATAATAATTAGGTTGTTCAGGCATTACAGGTAGGGATTAGTTGATGCAGGCCCTCAACTAATGGTATATTAACACATACTAGGGTACCTTAATATTTGTTGGTATGTGGCATGTGTACACGTGAAAAGATGTGAGGGCCAAAAATATCCCAAGTTTGGGCTCAAAACTAAAAGGTGGTACTAGAAGGAGAAACAAGCAGTGGATATTTTTCTGGCCTTAATTGAAAACCTTGTGGGCAGGAGACCAATGGTGAAAGTCTGGACTAAGGAAGACCATTTTGAAGCCCCTAAGGGATTCACTTCTGATATTATGTTGACTCCTTGTATGCAGTTGGGCTTCCACGTATCTTGGGAAATGTCTTCTTTTGTTTGGAGGAGGAGAAGAGATGGGACTTAACATGTGATCTTCTCAATAGGGATTGGGAATAGGAGTGATGTGGTAATGGTATAAAAAGACTTATTGTAAATGCTTGTTTTTGCCCTGTAAATATAAATATATAATAAAAAAATATTTCACATTTTGGTGGAAAAACTTTTATGATGGGGTGAATTAAGGTTCTCAAATTTTTGCTAAAAGAATAATAGTTAGATTATATCCACAAGAATTTAGAACCACCTCAAAGAAAGGCTCTAAACAAAATTTAAGGAATTTCACATTATTTTGGAGCCAGCTCGCAGGGTTTAGGGTTTATTGTGGCATGCTCCGGGCCGATTTTGGGTTCCCCGTTTTGCCCCTACTCTCTGCTGCATCGCCATCGCGACCTTGTTCCATCTAGGCATTCCTCTCTGCTACATCGCCATAGCCACCACCGTTTAGCGGAGGGTCCTTCTTGTTTCGGAGGTTATTTTGTGAAGCGAGGGAAGGGCCGCCATGGCCACCAGCGCCTTGCTTGCCTCTCGCTTGCTCCGACGGACTTCCTGCTCAGCCCTCGGAAGCCGCGTCTATGCCGCCACAGCTGCCGTAAATTCTCTAACCCCTAATTTCTATCTGATGCTGATTGCTCGCACCAAATTTCACCAAAGTTTTATTGTAAAAGAGCTTTGTTGCGCTCACATCACACTAAACGCACATAGGGTTTGTGATTGTGTTGTACGTATGTTTAGGCTTGGCATAAGACCCTGCCTTACACTCCGAACCGTACACTTGACACCGAGCCGCTGTGCACACTGACAAGATGTGCAAAGGACTCCTTAGAAAACGAAATTAGCCGTACGCATGTGGCATTCACATGAGATGGCCTCAGTAGCTGAATCGATGTATGACATGATTTAGTAGCATGATAATTACCCCAGCCCCTGGACGAGGTTCACATGGCTTTACCCCATAGTCGGATTGAAACTATGTAGTTAAAAGGATACTGGGAAGATGCAGCTAGATGTGTGTTCATTTGTAAGGTTTCTGTGCTACTTTTATGTAGGAGTATTGCGGTTTGTTTCTGGAATGTTCCTTGGTTTTCGTTTGAGGGTCTAACTGAAGGGCTATCTATGCAGGCAGAGGAGTCTACTACCAGTGCAGCAAGGCAGTTTGCTTCTTCTTTATCTAGAAGATGGTTTGACAGTGCTCGAGCCTTTAGGTTAGTCTTGTTTTTTCTTTTGTCTTGAAGGTACTGAACCTTTCTAACATCCTGCAACCAGTTGTCTTTGTTTAATGACCTGGTGTCAAGTCAATAGTCAAGGTTTTTGAATCCAATCAAAGAGGTTTGTGGGTTGTTGTACCGTGTTAAATTTTTACATGTGCTGTCTGGTTCTTTATTTTTCGATGGGGTGCTGGGATGGCTGAGTGGTTCTGTTCCACCTGCGAAATAGCGTTGTTTTTTATACACTGCTATATATCTTGTACGAAAATGTGCACTTAGCATCTATAGGGCCATGATGTTGATTGGTTAAATGATTGAATAGGAATTTTTTTTCTATTGGTGTTTTTTAAAGAAGTGGGAAGATTTGTTCTTCACCTTATTGTTACATTTACACAGCTCTAAGGCAGGAGGAAGTGACATCATCGGAATTGATTTGGGCACAACAAACTCCTGCGTTTCAGTTATGGAAGGAAAGGTGAGTTCGCAAAAGCTTTACTTAGCTGTTGCGGAGTTGATGGTTTGTATATGTAAGCAGATGATGGTTTACATGTGCTTCTCTTTCCAGACAGCTCGTGTGATAGAAAACTCTGAAGGTGCTCGAACCACACCGTCTGTGGTTGCCTTCACATCAAAAGGAGAGAGGCTTGTGGGTACACCTGCCAAAAGACAAGCGGTCACAAATCCTACCAATACTGTTTATGGTACAAAAAGGTTGATAGGCCGGAATTTTGATGACCCACAAGTTCAGAAAGAAATGAAGATGGTGTCTTACAAAATTGTAAGGGGCCCAAATGGAGATGCATGGGTTGAGGCTGGTGGAAAGCAGTATTCTCCTAGTCAAATGGGTGCATTTATTCTTACAAAGATGAAAGAAACAGCAGAGGCCTATCTTGGTAGACCAGTGTCTAAAGCTGTGATTACTGTCCCTGCCTATTTCAACGATGCCCAACGCCAAGCCACTAAGGATGCTGGGCGCATAGCAGGGTTGGAGGTAGCGCGGATTATTAATGAACCAACAGCAGCTTCGCTTTCTTATGGGGCTGACAAAAAAGAGGGATTAGTGGCAGTTTTCGATCTTGGAGGAGGCACATTTGATATTTCTATCCTCGAGATCTCAGGTGGTGTTTTTGAGGTGAGTATTTTGATTGTTCACTTTCATTGAGTTGATTTTGTTTTGTGGTTGCTCAGTGATAACTTTTTAGTTCCCTCTTGGCCAATTTACTTTACAGCAATTTCTCGTTTAACCAGTGATTGGGCCTTTTTCTCCCATGCGTAGTCTTGAAGTTATTTTTGACTTAGATTGGAGTAAGCTGTTTTCTATTCTTCTCCTGATAAAGTCTGCCTTTTGGCCCAGCAAATGTGCCACATATTCTTCTCAAGATAATTAGCTTTCAACTTTGTCTAATTCTTATTGATAGGCTTCCTTGTCTCACTGCACCCTTTGTCTCATGGTTTGATGTGTCCCAATACTTTGACTTTAAGCTGTTTTCTATTCTTCTCCTGGTAAAGTCTGCCTTTTGGCCCAGCAAATGTGCCTCATATGCTCCTCAAGATAATTAGCTTTCAACTTTGTCCAATTCTTATTGATAGGCTTCCTTGTCTCATTGCACCCTTTGTCTCATGGTTTGATGTATCCCAATACTTTGACTTGGCAAAAGAACCGCTTCATGTATCCTGTCCATATTTAGGGGTAAAGAGCAGTTAATAATGTAGTTGAGCTGCCCTCCTCATCCCTGCAGATATTGCTCCGACTTCCCAGTAAAGATTTCAATATTTTGAAACTGTTATTTAGCGTATCAGGTATGAATGGAGAAGACCTTGCCCTGGCATTGTGTTTAATTTTTCATGTCCGTATGGTGGCTGCTGCTTTTCATCATTCTTTCTTTACACGAGAGTTAGTGTGAACACTCGCTGTTGCTTTTGCCACACATGCTCTAGTAAATGCTGTGATATTTGCAGTCATCTATGGTTCTCTTTTGGGATGATTATTCATGAATATGATTTGCAGGGAGCAGTGGCATTGTTAAGCATGCTTTGTGGTGTTTATGTTGCACTTGCATTTTTACATAGAGAAATGCCTTGGTGAATTGAAATACTTTGGATTTTTTCTTTGAAAAGGGAACATGTTTGCTTCAGAGTAGAAAAAATGTTTACATTTTTTGAAATTGTTGAGTGAGTAGTGTAGTTTGTGTTTTTGTGCTACTCAATACAGATGGATGGTTATAGTGCAGCTGGTCTGTGCTGAAGCTGGTTGTCATGGATTGTCAAGTAGAACATCGTAGGGTGGTTGACATTTTTTATTCTATGCCTCGTTTTTCTATCCACATCGAGTTTCCCTCTGATTGATGGCCCTTGAGGTATTTAGAGTTTTAGCAACTTCAATGACAATGATGGGTGGGATATTTCATCTTTGACAATGATGGGTGGGATATTTCATCTTATTTGTATTAACATCATTGATAATGCCATTCCTGATATAGGCTGTGGAATGGTATGCCCCCTAGGTTGTATATTACTAAACTCCCTTACCCACCCTCACCTGCAGTGTACGTTCAGTTAGTGGCTATCCATTTACTTGCTAGGCTTCAACTCTTGTCGTACTTCAATTTAGTCTTGGAAGCAGGGTCTCGATGGCACCAGACTTTAGGGTGTCCTTTATATGGATATTTAGTTTCTGAACCTCTTCTGGGTCATGCTTAGCCCTAGAAGCCAGGTAATGCTTGAAGTATCGATCCAGGTCTGTTGTTTAGTATTGTTTCATATCAGGTTTCCTGTGTTCAATTATAGTAGTCGATTCAGTGGTTTCTTCTATCTCAGAGAGCTGTAACTCTGGTTACTCATCTTGTTGTGTCCTGCAGGTTAAAGCCACCAATGGTGATACCTTTTTAGGTGGTGAGGACTTTGACAATGCCCTTCTTCAGTATTTAGTGCAGGAGTTCAAAAAAGATCAGGGGCTGGATCTGAGTTCTGATAGAATGGCCATACAGAGGCTTCGTGAAGCTGCTGAGAAGGCAAAGGTGGAATTGTCCTCCTCAACACAGACTGATATTAACCTTCCCTTTATAACGGCTGATGCCTCAGGTGCTAAGCATTTGAATATAACGTTAACACGCTCCAAATTTGAATCACTGGTTAGTGATCTCATAGAAAGGACCAAGCAACCTTGTAAAAACTGCCTGAAAGATGCTGGTATCTCTGCTAAGGATGTGCATGAAGTGTTATTAGTGGGAGGAATGACAAGAATGCCCAAAGTTCAAGAAATAGTGTCTCAAATATTCGGGAAAGAACCAAGTAAGGGTGTTAACCCTGATGAATGTGTAGCTATGGGTGCTGCTATTCAGGGTGGTGTCCTGCGTGGGGATGTGAAAGACTTATTACTATTGGATGTCACGCCTCTCTCACTTGGAATTGAGACCTTGGGAGGTGTGTTCACTCGCCTGATATCAAGGAACACAACAATTCCCACAAAGAAAAGTCAAGTGTTTTCTACTGCAGCTGATAGTCAGACGCAAGTGGGTATCAAGGTACTGCAAGGCGAACGTGAGATGGCTTCAGATAACAAGTTGTTGGGACAGTTTGAGCTCGTGGGTATTCCTCCAGCTCCTCGTGGTGTGCCACAGATTGAAGTGACTTTCGACATAGATGCCAATGGTATTGTGAATGTGTCTGCTAAAGACAAAGCCACTGGGAAGGAGCAACAAATAACCATCCAGTCATCTGGAGGCCTGTCAGAGTCTGATATTGAAAGGATGGTGAAGGATGCTGAATTGTATGCACAGAAAGACAAGGAAAGGAAGGACCTTATTGATGCCAAGAATGAGGGTGACAGTGTTGTCTACTCTACTGAGAAGAGCCTAAATGAGTACAAGGACAAGCTGTCTGCGGAAATTGTCGAGAGCATTCAATCAGCTATAAAAGAACTTAAGGCTGTATTGGATTCAGAGAATGTTGAAGAAATCAAGCAGAAGGTCTCTGCTGTCCAAGTGGCTGCAATGAAAATTGGGGAAGCTCTTTCCAAGCAGTCCGGGGCGTCCTCAGGTGGTGGAGACGAAGCAACAGAGGCAGAGTATGAAGATGCTGCTAAGAAGTGAAGAGAGAGGAAGAGATAGGGCCTCAGTTGTAACTTAAGGACTGAAGTAGGTGAGAACACGAGTAGTTTAAATCCTAGTTCTCAGACTCGATGTTGATAGCTCTCTTTTTACTAGTTCTGTTTTTGCTGTGTTAGTGAAGCTTGAAAGATTGTCCAGTTGATTAAAATCTCAAGCACTTAATTAGCAGGTCTGCCTAATCTAGTTAGTGTGTCTTATTCATTCTCAGTTTTTGTTGGATGAAAAAATACACTGTAAGAGCCTATACGTATAAAATAAGATTTCAACAGAGTCTGTTTTTTTTTGAATGATTTAAGTACACTGTAAGAGGCAGTACTTTGAAATAGAAATAAGATTTCATGAAGTCCTTTTTTGGTGCAAAGGTTCTTCTGTTGGGCCGAAACTTGTGGTGTGGCCAAGGGTCTTCTAGCCCGCCTTCATCCAAAGGTGAAGGCAAAGCTGCAGCATCGACCTGCCTTAGTGGTAGGTGGCCAAACTCTCTAAAATTTGCTGGGCTCTGCAAACTGTTTGCAACCTGTGTGTGGCTCTGTTCCTTCGTAAGCGGCTCTTTATTTTACCAGCAATCACTTTATGCCATGTCGACAGGGAACCTTCCCTATGGACTTGTCTAACCACAGCCTTACTTGAGCTGAAGATTTTATGATCGTCTATGTTCTTTGTCCTGAGATGGAACATGAGATTTTCTCTCTAAGATTTTTGAAACGAGAACATAATCAGCTTGAGAAAAATTAAACAGGAGAGGGGTAATAAGTATGGATGAGGAACGATGAAAGCTTCAAATGAAGCTCTCTAGGTTTTTGGTTGAGCTCATACATGCACAAAATAGCCATGGTGTGAGCTGTCTATTGCACTTGCTTCAAGATCCAGTTGATTGTACAACATTTCATGTACTGTAGGTATTAGTTTCAAAGGGTGATATCTGTCTCATTGATTTTGTGGTATACTCTACGCAGATTGTGGAGCTCTCTCTTTCAAGCATTTTCATTGTGTTATACTTGGTGTAGTGTGTAGTCCATGTTTCTTTATGTTGAGATGCGAGCTCTTTGTAATGGGAGTGTGCACAGAGGGATCTCAATTATCCATGTAATTAATTAACTACTCAATGCAAGCATTGATGCTGCACAAGATGCAAGAGGAGCTGAAGATGGGCCGGCCCTCTCCGTTGTCATAAGGAGAGTTTAATAGCTCAGTGGGCACCCCCGAGCAGTGGGCGTCCGGTGGTGGACTCATGGCACATGGCACATGGTGATCCTTTTTTAATCCACCAAGAAGTTTAGTGCCTGAATGTGCTTTACCTGAATGTGTCTCATGCTGGTTATACACGGGTGTGCCTGGGGCGAGATCTCTCTCTGAGCATGCTGCACTGGCAACTTTTCTGTTTGAATTTGCGATGAGACTCTTGAGCGGGGAAGATTACTTAAAATATCTCCCAATTCAGTGCAGCTAGTAGCTTTTCACCAGCCTCAAACAACTCTCAAATCATGCGCGCATGTATTTTCGAATAGCTTTGTAAAAGTGTGTGCACGAAAGCTGTTGGTGATGAGAGGGGTGATGGGCTGCTTTCTTTCATATACGTTAATATAATTATTATTTTGGGAACTTAGTACCCAACACAAGGCAATGCTAGAGTTCATTAGAACTTATGAAAAATAATAAACTCTCTTGGCCTTGGTCTATCTACACGCTACAACCATAATTCTAATGGCTAGACACATCATAGGGCATACCCTAATGCCCTATGATAGGGCATACCCTATTGCCCTTACTAGATTCTATTGCAAAATCCTATCTGAATGACTTCTTTCATGTGGTTGGGTTTCCTACTTGGAATGTTGAGAACCCATCTGCCGCTTGTCTATGGCAATTATCTTGTCACAATTCACCTTGTGCTGCTTTCTTTCACCTTGATGTGAGCATCCTTTACAATGTGCATCCATGTCAGGTGCTTGTACATTATTTAGTTGCCACACATGCTTGAAATCCACGGTCAAGATGTGCCTATTGACCAAACCATATAAATTGGTGCTTTTAGCCCATGTTTGCACTTAATCACCAATATGCAATTGTCCCATTGCTGAATGAGTTACTCGTTTGATCACTGCTTGACCTTTGAATGATGTGGATGTGTGGGTACGCACGCGCGTGTGTGTGTGTGTGTGTGTGAGAGAGAGAGAGAGAGAGAGAGAGAGAGAGAGGTATTCATGTCTTCTAATAAGGATGAATATTCCTTATGAGACCCACTCAACTTTACAATGCTTTAAAGAAGTTTGAAAAGAATGATCACACAAAAAGAGCTTAGAATATAATTGACCTTTATGAGGAGTCTCTATAAAATTTGGTAGGTTATATATATATAAATTTAATGGTTTTGTGTATACTAATAGCAATAGGAAAGGCAAGCTACAATCAAAAGAGCTAAATGAAGGTGATAATGAACACTAAGACCATTGGAGTTAAAGGGATGGTTGTTGTGGACTAGTTTACACAAAGAGGTAGTAACAAAAAAGCCTTGAAAGCATGTTGATATAGCATCAAGCTTAAGGTGACACCAAACTTCGCCTCTAGGTGTGATAAGCTAAATGCAGAGGTAGTTCTAGAAAAAAGGACATAAGAAGGCTTTTTTATATTTCTAGTTTGTTGTTGACACCACCCAACATAGCTTATAGGTGTGATAAGATAAATGGAGAGAGAGTTCTAGAAAAAAAGCACACAAGAAGGCTCTTTTTATATTTCTAGTTAAAGGAGTTGTTGTTGTGGACTAATTTACACAAAGACCTAGTAACAAAAAGCCTTGAAAGCATGTTGATATAGCATCAAGCTTAAGTTGACACCAAGCTTGGCTTATAGGTGTGAAAGATAAATGAAGAGGTAGTTCTAAGAAAAAAGGACACACGAAGGCTCTTTTTATATTTCTACTTTGAGGTGGCTTCAAACATTGCATGGGCAAGGTATTTTACACATGCAATGGATTGGAATTTGCATGGTCGTTTATATGATGTGACCTTGAAAATAGTAAAAGACTAGTTAAAACATAGTAAATAGGATTTGAATAGGTAGACAAATAAATACAATAAAATTAAATAAATATATAAATATATTTTGAAGTAAATATGATGGAGAAAGGGAAGAAGGGGATATTGTTGTTGTTTGAATAAAAGGAAAAGGATTATTGGTAGGGATGAAACTATCCTCAAGTAAGCAAAGCCATTAGCTGGCACTCCTTCAAACCCACTACACTCTTCATCATCCATGTTTTGCCAACTACCTTGCTTGGGCAAGATCCCTTCTCACCACCACTTATCTCCCGTCTGCCCTATCTGCCAATGCACCCTTCCAATCCTTCTTCACTTCCATCTTCTCCCACTTCTACTCACTGGTGTGAAGGAAGAGTAAAGCTTGTCTTGATGGAGGGATTCCTATACTTAGCTTACTCATGCAAAAGGTGGGAAAAAAAGAAGCTAAAGACATTAGGAAGCCTATGCCAAGCCTAATCATGCAAAAGGTGGGAAAAAGAGAAGCTAAAGGGAGAAAAAGATGGCTCACATGAGTTGTATTTCTTGGTCAATGACTTGTTGCAATGCTTAATCTAAAAGTGGCTCATATACATGAAGCTAGTGTTCTCATTTGACCAACCACGACTTAAAATAGTTCGTGGATCCCTACTCTAGCTTCCAACAAGTATATACAAGGAGTCTTTGAACACAAGTATATGCATGTAGTCCTTGAACTTCCCCAATATATCATTAAACACATAGTAAGGTCGTTTTATATATTCCAATGCCATGTTTACAAAAGTAGCTCGGTAAAAAAAAGTAAGCTCAAATACACAAAGTATGGCGCAATGCCTTATAAAACTAGGAGAAGGGAAGGCCATGTTAACAATGGTTAATATAATAAAAAACTATCATACAAAAAAGTATGGTGCAACGCCTTACAAAACTAGGAGAATGTGAGGCCATGTTAACAATGGTTAATATAGTAAAAATCTTTCATACAAAAAAAATAACATATAGATAACAATTAAATAGCTTGAGAGAGAGAGAGAGAGAGAGAGAGAGAGAGAGAGAGAGAGAGAGAGAGGTATTCTCGCTTCTCTTTCTTTAATGTTTTAATGGGTCCACTTTGGTTTTAGTGTTTGGACCATTGTACCATTTTATTGTGTTTTTTAGATTAGTTAGATAATGTTTTAATGGGTCCACTTTGGTTTTAGTGTTTGGACCATTGTGACCATTTTATTGTGTTTTTTAGATTAGTTAGATAATGTTTTTATATTAGTTTGATAATGTTTTAATTTATAAATAATAAAATTAAATTAATAAATAAAAATAAATTAGTTATTTTAATTAAATTTCTTTGTGTGTGTAATCGGTCTAGTTGGTGTAAAAAATAAACTCTTTTTTTAACCAATGGAAAAAGGATGACCTTTAAATTTTTTTTGAAATAATGCATAGTGTCAGGACCTTTATGATAGTTGGAGAAGAAACTCTAATTCTTAATCACAAAAATTAGAACATAGCATATACTTGCATAAATTAAAAGTGTAAAGCTTAATAAACAAAATTAAATAAACAAGAGATCTAGAGAATGAGAAAGAGATCATCATCGACACCAAGATTAGGTTGAATGTCCCCTAGATGAGTGTAGTCCTTGTATCACTCACCTATATTTATATATAATTTGGAGAAGAAACTCTAATTCTCAATCACGAAAATGAGAAAATAACATATACTTGCAGAAATTAAAAGTATAAACCTTGATAAATAAAATTAAATAAACAAAACATCTAGAGAATGAGAAAGAGATCATCGTCGATACCAAGATTAGGTTGAATCTCCCTTGGATATCTGTAGCCCTTATACCACTGACCCATATTTATATGTATTAGAAAAAACTTGCTTTTCAAGAAAACTTCAAAAACAAGCACAAGTGCTTTTGAGTTTTTGAGTGTAAAAGCTCTACCAAAATATAGCAAGCTATAATTAAAAGTCTTTGGCGGCCTACCAAAAGTATAAAATACTATTTGCTATGTACAAAGGTATGAGGCCTTAGCCTTACAAAAATATTAATTCCTAAATATAAAACCATAAAAGGTATTCACATTTCTTCCACAATATCTCATAGTGGTCCAACACAATTAATACATAATTTGCCACTCAATCATTGACTACATACAAAATAATATTAGTCAGTACACACAGCTGAGTAAACACATTAATCCTGACTATATCATAGCAGCATACACAGCTGATTAAACACATTGACCGTAAAATATAAATGATATAAATAAAAGGGGCATCGAAATAAAATATCTTGAAATAAAATAATGGGCGTCCCCATAGAGGTTATGACTAACATTCCCTCTTGCTTGGGTTGCAGTTGACCTCAATTACGTGGATGGTAAGAGTGGATAAGATTTTGGTAAGAATGAAATTTATTTTTGGGCATCCATTTGGCATCTTCAATAGAATGACTCTTGAAAGTCACAAGATACTTAACATAAGTGTTGCTTGTGTGGTAGTGATAGTCTCACGTCAATGATAGACTATAGTAAGATGTTCTTCTAATTTTAGCATATGTTATTTCCTTGTCGTTAATTTGTTCTTTTATTTTTTATTTTTACTTAATTAATTATTATTTTAGAATCATATGAGGTGAAATTGTATTTTCAATAAGCTTAGGCATACCTGAATCATCAAAAATACCTTCATGTTCAAAATTACACTCTTGCTCGAGAGAGGTCGTCATCCTAATGATTGACTCATGGAAAAAGTAAGCCTTGATGAAATCTACAAAAAGCAAACCTTGACAAAAACATTTGAAATTCTCTTCTTGCTTGTAGCCCTTTATGCTCATTTTCCAAAAGTAACCCTTTTGAAGTTTTGCACCTTGGTGTACTCTTTGAGCAAAAAGAAAAGACCTTTGGAAGCTTGAGAGTGCTGAGTCTTATGGATTGTATAAGCTTGGAAAACTTGTAAATTTTTAAAGCTTTAATAGATTATGAAGAAAAGGTACGAGGTCTTAGCCTTACAAAAATATTAATGTCTAAATATGAAACCATAAAAGGTATTCACATGTCTTCTAAAATATCTCATGATGGTCCAACACATGTTCCACCACAATTAACACATAATATCCCACTCAATTATTGCCTACATCCAAAATAATATTAGTCAGTACACACAACTGATTAAACACATTAATCCTAACTATATCATACTAGCACACACAACTCATTAAACACATTAATCCTGGTAAATGATATAAATAAAAGGTGCATCCAAATAGAATATCCTAAAATACAACAATGGGCGTCCCCGTTGAGGTTATGACTAACACATAAGTTAATTGATTCTATATCTAAAAATTCATAAATTTGAATCTTTAAATTAAAGGCTAGGCAAAATTACAACTGGTTTTTCTCAATTTAAGCAATAAAAATTACACTAAAGAACAATTTTTTTCTAACACTAGGTTAAGTGTGGAGACTCTGTTTCCAGTTTGGACTAGAGTGACCATTTTGGATCGTGTTTTTTTATTAATTAAATAATGTTTTGATTTATAAAAATAAAATAAAATTTCTTAATTATTTTAATCATAAAAATGTTATAAATTTATGTTTTCTTTTGAATTTGGGCTAGTGTGCACACTCTAGCACCCTTATGGGGCAACATTCTATTCTAGCCCATAATAATAATGGATTTTGATCGGAAAGAGATCACAACTTGTGAATTTGCGCTAGAAGTGTGCACACTTTGGCACCCTTATGGGGTACCATTCTAGTCTGTAATGACAATGGATTTTGATTGGAATGAGTTGCCAGATCACAACTTAGTGGTGGTAGTTTCATGGTGCAGTGTTGAGGGAAGTAACATGGATGCTAGCCTTGGATTTTTGGTGCCATGTGGACTTCAACTTAATTTTTGGTGGGAAGCTCAAAATAGTGGCAATCTGGTGTATGTTCTTTGCATTTGAGAAGTCATAGGTTGAGAGCTAGAGACATTTGTTAGAGCGAGATTTACCAGAGGGTGTTTGTGTGTGTGACAAAGAGATTGAATACTTTGTTTCCTTCTCATGTGCGTGACAAAGAGATTGACTACTTTGTTTCCTTCTCATGTGTTAAACTATGAAATGCAATCACTTGAGTGTTGCATGCTTGTCTTCTTTTATGTCCGCAGCATAGGACGAGGAGATGTGTGTATAGAGAGTGAGAGAGCACGCATCATGTCGTTGCCGCCATTGTGACAAGAAGCCACCGGCGTGAACAAGACTACATCCGGCTGCTATTGACATCTCGACAAGTAAGGAACAATGCAATGACAACATCCACGTCTTCCCAAAAAACCAATAAGTGTAGGTGACCACTTCACCCTCCTTTTACTACTTTTATTGGCTCCCCATTGAGTGGGCAGAGCGCCGCCCTTAGAGGTTAGAGCTAGTACAGCATGGATTATGAAGGTATATCGCCCGACTAGCCCAATCACCAAACCACCTACAAACTCCAAAGAAAATATTGCTACCACCAAACCCAAATCAGCTTCCACTTGCAACCAAACCCTGGCAAGTTTTTAGTGTGCAGTCAACCCTCTTCACTCACATCTGTCACCATGAACTTAGGAACTTCAACCTGCATAGTCCTTCCCACCTTGTGGTTCATCTAAAACCCATCCATGTACTCATGCCTTCTTTCACCCAATCACATCCACGGTCTCATTGCACCTTATCAAGGCACTCTAACATAGCATCCATGCCCCATGCCAACACTTTGCACGGATGCCTTTGATGTTCTTGAATTCCTCATTGAGTCTTGTTCTTGCTCAGTCTAGCCTTAATTCCATGAAGCACACTTTTGGCATCCGTATACTCACAAGGGCTACTAGCTTTCCATCTACATCCAGTATGCTAGGACTTTGTGAAGATGCCATTGGAGAAGCCTCCATCATGCCAAAACACATGGGCATCCCAATCGCAGTCTATGGAGCCATCTATCTAAGCAGAGATATTCGCACAAAGCGGTGACTCCATCAACAACCACACTCTACATCTCTCTCCTAGGCATCAAACTTGGCTACATCTGTGCTAGTCAAGCAAGGTAGGGCTGCCCAAAAGGTTAAAGCAATGCCACATATTTCCATGCTTCAAGCAAGCAAACCAAAGAGCCATCAACACTTCAAAAAGAGGCTCACAACATGTCAGATCCATTCGGCCATATCCAACAAGCCATGCATACATAGTTCATGGCTTATCAAGGTTCTAGCCCACTTGGGTGTCTTAAAATTCTTCCTTTCTCATGGAAAAACCAACCACAGTCACAACCGCACCATATCGACCAACCTCATTACACATCAACTATTTCCTTTCTCAAACCATGTGTAAGAATCGAAGAAATTAGAATGAGAACAATCAAAGAAAGTAGAGTGTTGGAGTTTTCAATGGAAGAAGCTTCTACTTGCAACATAGCCATTAGCTCTACATCATGTAATAGACACATAGACACTGTTCTTTTATGAAATTGCATTGAGCCCCATCACCGATAGCCATCCACGTACATTTTAGGATGGGGGACCATGGTGAGGAGCACAAGCTGTGCCCATGGTATGAACCATTGTGAGGTCCCTATCCCCACCATGCAACGAATTCAGGGGTTCTAGCAGCGGAAGTAGCACTTCTTGCGTGGGATAGGGTCTCACACTCGGGGCCTCGCCCCCACGGATATCCGGACAAGAGACTAATCCATCGGTTCTTCCAAAACCGATCCTGGAAAAACTTCCCTTACCCGAAAAGCACGGGCGATTCCTCCAGGATAACTTTTCTCTAACATAGTCAAAAGCCGTAACTAACTAAACTAATCTGACCGAACCCTTAAGTCCCAAATCAGATCAAGGAAAAGATTACACTTGGATCATAGAGACCAACGCTTTTTTTTCTCATTGAGAGGCATAGCCGTTGATTCTTTTCCATAGAACAATTTTTGTCCGGGATTTACTTCATCTATCGTACCATAACAGAATTGAGTCTCAATTTAAGGATCCATCAGTCCAGCCTAACCCCATCAAGTCCCATGGGTTAGCCAACCGCCCAACCACTGTAGTGATGGGATCTAATTAAGAATTTGGTTAGGTTTTGTCCCGAGTACCAGGGAAAAGAGTTCCCAGGCTCCCTAGCCGGATATTCATGCAAACTTAAAACTAGTCACACCACTTACACACCCAATTTGAGATTGCCTTTTTCTCAGCATTAGCTATCTTTAAAATAATCATTTAATGAAACCATTGTCACTGATCACAATCCTCAAAATCTCTGATTGAATCCTTATTTCCAATCATTTCTTCATCGGTGTACCTATGGCATCATTGGCAACTAGAACGCTCACCACTTGTTCACTCAGGGGCCTTTTTGATAGTTCCTAGCTCATAGTAACCAGCAATATATTCACATATCAAAATGGAATCTCCGTTGAAGATCAGCAAGATCAACCAATGGATCCATAGAAAAGAGCCATGGACTCATCCGTTTGAGGACCAGCAAGGTCAACCAACCATATCCATGCCCGAATTCAGAAAACAACTCTTACTCCTTGTTCCAATATCTTCCCCGACATACGTGTGGGTATCTTCGGGACCTAGAGCCCGAGCATCGTATGGTCAGCACCCTTTAGAATCCTTCGCAGGTCACCTAGCGCTTCACTCATAGACCGCTTCCTTGGTCCCTCATCCATTGTACTGGAAGCTCACCATTTAAATCAAACCGAGGTTGGTCAAGACCTCGGCCGACCTTGCTATGCAAGACGTCCTCCGTTGACTCTCTGTTAGCAATTGCAACTTTAACACATAGGTCTCCACAATCTCATTCACAAGACGGTCAAAATGCTTTCCCAACATTCTTAACATAAAACAATATTTAAAAATAGTATTCACATACAAATACAGTTCCAACAATATTTCCATTTTTTCTCATCACTCCACATCCTTTCACATTAGTCCCCATCTTTTCTCATCTTCCCATAATTTTTTTTCCTTATCACATCACATCATTCCCACATCAAATCACATCCAACCGCATCATCCACACATCAATCCACATCATCCATACATCCATCCACATCAATCCACATTATCCGCACATCCATCCACATCTTCCATACATCCATCCATATCAATCCACATGTCAATCCACATTATCCATACTCCATCCACATCAATCCACATGTCAATCCACATTATCCATACATCCATCCACATCAATCCACATGTCAATCCACATTATCCATACTCCATCCACATCAATCCACATTATCCACACATCAATCCACATCATCCATACATCCATTCACGTCAATCCACATTATTCACACATCAATCCATATCATCCATACATCCATCCACATCATCCACATCAATCCACATTATCCACTCATCCATCCACATCAATCCACATTACCCACACATCAATACACATTCATTTCATAAGTATTCCTATTCTCATCACATCTTTTTCTTTCTCATTACTTATTTCCTCATTTATCCTCATCAGACCACATCTACTTGCATCTACCCATACATCTCATCACTTCACATACATTAATATCTATCCAGTTTACATCGCATCTTATCACATCCATTTCACATCACATCTCATTCATTCACATCCCGATTTCACATCTCATTCATTCACATCCCGATTCACATGCTAACACATTCATTCACATCCCTTATCGTTCATTCACATCTCGATTCACATGTTATCACATTCATTCACGTCCTATATCATTCATTTACATCCTGATTCACATGACATCACATCTCATCTAGAATATTCACATTTATCTGATTCGCATCACATATCATCACACCTATTTACCTTTCATTCTCATCACTTCTATTCTCATCAGATCCATCCATCCATTCTTTTCCATCTATCTGATTCGCATTACATCTCATCACATCTATTCACCTCACATTCTCGTCACTCCTATTCTCATCGTCGCATCCATCCATCCATTCATTCCCATCTATCTGATTCGCATTACATCTCAACACATTTATTCACCTCACATTCTCATCACTCCTATTCTCATCGCATCCATCCATCCATTCATTCCCATCTATCTGATTCGCATCACATATCATCACATCTATTTACCTCTCATTCTCATCACTTCTATTCTCATCACATCTATTTACCTCTCATTCTCATCACTTCTATTCTCATCACATCCATCCATCCATTCTTTCCCATCTATCTGATTCGCATCCCATCTCATCACATCTATTTACCTTTTATTCTCATCACTTCTATTCTCATCACATCAATCCATCCATTCATTCCCATCTTTCTAATTCGCATCCCATCTCATCACATCTATTTACCTCTCATTCTCATCACTTCTATTCTCATCACATCCATCTATCCATTCATTCCTATCTATCTGATTCGCATCCCATCTCATCTCATCTATTTACCTCTCATTCTCATCACTTCTATCCTCATCACATCCATCCATCCATTCATTCCCATCTATCTGATTCGCATCCCATCTCATCACATCTATGTACCTCTCATTCTTATCACTTCTATCCTCATCACATCCATCCATCCATTCATTCCCATCTATCTGATTCACATCACATATCATCACATCTATTTACCTCTCATTCTCATCACTTCTATCCTCATCACATTCATCCATCCATTCATTCCCATCTATCTGATTCACATCACATATCATCACATCTATTTACCTTTTATTCTCATCACTTCTATTCTCATCACATCCATCCTCTATTCATTCTCATCTATCTGATTCATATCACATCTTATCACATCTATTTATAGAATGTAAGAGAATTCTTATTTTTGATATAAAGATTCTTAACGCATCTATTTATGCATAAGGACAACTTCAGTGGGAAATAACACTTTTATGAAAATCCGTTTATGTATCTATTTATGCATAAATTCAATTTTAAGGAGAATAACACTTTCAAAATAAAATTAATTCTTTTATGCATCTTTCTATGCATAAATTCAATTTTAATGAGAATAACTCTTTTGAAATAAAAATAAATTTCTTTATGCATCTTTCTATGCATAAAATCAAAATTGATGAGAATAACTCTTTTGGAATAAAAATAAATTTCTTTATGCATCTTTCTATGCATAAAATCATAATTGATGAGAATAACTCTTTTGGAATAAAAATAAATTTCTTTAAGCATCTTTCTATTATGCATAAAACCAAAATTTGATGAAAGTAACGCTTTTATAAAAAAAATCTTTTATGCATCTATTTATACATAAATTCAATTTTAATGAAAGTAACACTTTTATAATAAAGAAATTCTTTTATGCATCTATTATGCATAAAAATCAATTTTGATGAAAGTAACACTTTTATAATAAAAAAATTCTTTTATGCATCTATTTATGCATAAAAATCAATTTTAATGAAAGTAACACTTTTATAATCAAAATATTCCCAATATGCATCTTTCTATGCATAGAAATTAATTCTAATGAAAATAACACTTTTATTATAAAAATATTTCTAGTATGCATTTTTCTATGCATAGAATAAAAATAACAGTTTTAGAATACACAAGCGGTGGGGATTACTCTTTTTGAATAAAAAAAGATAAAACTTATTTCACAAAATTTAAGAAAATTTTGCCATAACCTCCTTTTGTATGGCTGACCATTTTTCAATTTTTTTTCATTCTCAAGATCCCAAATGGTTTAAAGAATTCTAAACTAATCACATTTCACTTTTTAAACAATATGAAAAGTTTAATTCTAACAATTTGATTACACATCTAGGATAAAGAAAGGCTGAATTCAAGAATGAAGAGAGGGGGAAAGCCTTTCCAACAAGGCATAGCATCATTTTTCATTTTAAAGAAAACAAAATTTAGAAAACCATTAAATGGAATAAAGAAAAAGTAGGATTTCTAGCTTACATGAATTTTTGTGAGCTTTCCTTTGGCTTGATGGTTTGAGGGATCTACTCTTATTTGCAACAAGAGTGGCCACCAATTCTTTTGAAGAGGAAATGGTTAAAAACTAAATTATCAATAAATTCACTGTTTTTGGCTCTAGGGAGGAGTAGAGTAACAGTGCATAAAACACTATTAACCATTTACAAAGGGGAAGGCTTCATTTATAGGAAAAAGTGAGCCTCTAACCAAGCAAACTGATTCTAGAATTTTCCAGATCAGTTTGGTCAATTTTTGACCATTTTTAGGTCAGTTTAGCTTACTTTTTGGATCTAGTTGAAGCAGGAGAGAGGGGAGAGATGAAAATATCTCATTATTTGTGAGTTTGAAACTCAACCACACATGTGAAATAGGCGCCTCTTTCATGAGGGGAATTTCCCCACACTAAGGTGTCAAAAATACATCATTTCTTCTAAATATCTCTTCTTTTTTAACTAATAACCTTGTCCTTAGTCAACTCTTCATCTTATGTGAGTATTTACTCATTTTTGGGAGGATTTTCTTTTATTCTTCAATTTATCTCCTCCCTACATTTGGATTAATCTAATTGGTCCATAAGAACCTTAATTCAAAAATTTCACAAAATATGGACCCTTAGGCTAAGGTCCTTTTTACCTGATTTCAATTTATTCCAATTGCACATTGGAAATTTCTTTTTGAATATTTGTTTCAGGGAAACCATTTCAGACACTAGGAGGATTTTTATATCTAAAAATATCTTAATTTTGAATTACCTCTCTGTAGACATTTTCTCTCTCTAGGTCAAAACAGGGTAAAACAGGATCTTTCTTTTATTTCAGAGAGGGGAATAATTATAAGATTAGAAGGGGAGGTTTTTACACCTGCACACCTCAAAAGCCGGAGGGAGGAATATTACAACCATTGCGTGGACCTTTCTATAATCACTAGTGTTAACCCTTGCTAGAGACCTCTATGGCGCCAATTATGGCCACCATATCATTTTCACCTCCTTCGGGCCATAGGTGGCGGAATGGCCAAAATTCACCTAAAAGCCATGTATTGTATATTTTACGTATGCGCTTGTTGCTTGTCTATGAAAAACGTACCACAAGATTAAGGAGTTTAGGTCACTACCTTTGGATGAGTGTTTACACTAGCCCAGGAGGCCTACGATGCCCAAGGACATGATTTCTAAGCTTTGGTCACCCAAGGGTGTAAACCCTAAAAATAAATTAGATAAGAACTCTCATTCTCTTATGCTAATTCAATATAGTGCTCTTCTTCTCTGCTATCTTATGCTATTGCTTTCTTGTTTGCCTCTTGCTAATTCAATAGAGTGCTCTTCTTCTCTACTATCTTATGCTCTCTTAGAGAAGACCTCTCATTGTCTTATGCTAATTCAATAGACTGCTCTTCTTCTCTACTATCTTATGCTATTGCTTTCTTGTTTGTCTCTTGCTTGTTGAGCTCTTGTGTGCTTGCTTGCATGTATGTGAGAGAGTGAGTGTGTGAGATTGAGTTGTGAGGAGGGTCGAGCTTCCAATGGTGTGTGGCAGCAAGCAGTGGCGGTGGAGTGGAGCTTTCGCGTGCTTCTGCACAGTGATAACACTACCTATGAGAATCCCAGGTAACTGGGATTTCACGAGGTGAGTGACACACAACAATTTTGCACTTGTGAGCTAGGCCACATCATATTGGTTTCCAAAGTGCGGTTGGGTATAGCCCCATGATATTGGGTTGTTCTCTGCGTTGCATAGCCACAACGTATTTGAAAGCTTGTGAGTGGTTTAAATCTATCATATTTCTAGTTTTTTTTTGTAAAAATGGAGTAGAAAAGAAATTATAAAGAACTATCTATTTTGTTGCATTATCTTTGTTTTATGTTGTAATTTATTGTTATTTTAAGAAATATGTGTTTAGTTTCTTGTTACCCTTAAAACCGTGTCTCACTTAAATTTTACAATTCCTGTTTTGTCAATTTCTGTATTTTCTATTTTTTTTGCTCATTTTCCATTTTTGCACAGAAAAAACACTGATTTGGTCTTGAAATTAAATGAATTAGGTTAAATAGATCTTAAAATTGCTCTCTAGGCATGGGGTTTATCCTAATTTTAACTCTTTACATGGAGCATTTGGGATAAAAACAACAATTTTGGGCAGGATTTGCAAACCGGATGAATTTTTGTGTTTTGCAGATTTTCTATGTTGTTGAACTAATGCAGATTAATTTCGTTTAATCCTCATGTAATTTGGCCACTAGTTAGCCTTTTGGCTAGTTGTATTTCATGCATGCAAGCTTTCAGGCTCGAAGTCAGAGGATCCAAAAATCCTAATATCACTCCTTTTCGGGTAATCTGTGAAACCGAAAAACTGAAATCGAAACCGAAACCAAAATCGTAAAAAGTAAAAAATAAAAAAAAGAAAAGAAATGATTACCTTGACATGCCGAAAAAAGTTTTTTTTGAAAATGTATGCACCTATAAGATTTAGGTGTTGTGGGTCACTTTAGTGCAACCTATACAAGACCCAAAAATTTACAATTTCCCATAGTTAAGGAGCCCAACTTAATTATAGGAAACCCTCTTGTTGGCTGGAAAAAAGTGCACTATTTATTTTTACAATAGTATCCAGTAGCACTTAAAACCCACTTTGGTGACAAAAAATAGAATAAATAAATAAATTAATTAATTACAAAATTTTAAAAAATAAAAACATTCTAAAACATCCCCCTAGCCCTTAAACAGCTTGCAATGATATGTGATTGCAATTTGGGTGCATTTAGAGATAGTTTTAGAGAAAATTGTGTCGACCAAATTCGGCTATTATCAACCCACCTTTGTCTCAAGACCCTCTTTCAGGAATGAGATTTAGTGTGGTACAGGGCCTGAGGCTCTCAACAAGTAGCAACACTTCCTCTAATCTTAAATTAATAGAAGAGATACCGGACCAAAGGGGAGAAAACCCCACTCAAATAATAAATGCTAGACTCGCCCACTAGCTTGATAGGCTGCATAACCAATTACTTCAGACGTTCGGTTTCAACTGCAACCTCTGCACCTAACCAGGTAGCATATCAATTTGGGGATGAGGGAGTTGAGGTTAGCTCCAAGTCCACACCTAGTGTTGTCACCTTACACACGAGCCCCATGCATGTGGAAATCCATGTCCATAGGGGATCAATATTGATCAGCAACCCAATGTTTATAGACCAAGACCTTACCTAAATCTTACTGTCAGATGGCAGGAACGAAGAGGAAATGCAAGAAGTAGAAGCCCTAATCCAAGCTCCTAGGGTGAAAGAGGAAGAGACCTTACGTCGAGCCCAATATCGATTAGCAGCCAAACCACACCAATTGTGCAAGCCACCTAAACTACACCAATTTCCCATGTGACTAACAACTTAGAGAGCACCAGACCACATGAATTCATATCCAAGGTGGATCTAGGTGTGTAAGATTCTTAGACACATTACTGTAAACCAAGAGTTGGGAATTCGATGCAAACTAGGAAACCTTAACGGACCTAGATACGAGCTTTATTTATGATGTTAGGTGGGAGGAAATTAAGCAAGAAGTCTCTACTTCCACAAACAAGAAAGAGCGACTTCGGATAGTCGTGGAATGTATTTATGCTATTGTAGAGCAAGAGAGACTTAGACAGGGAATCACCATGTCCAAGCAACTTCATGTGGTTGGGACAAGCAATACGTGGAATGTATTTATGCTATTGTAGAGCAAGAGAGACTTAGACAGGGAATCACCATGTCCAAGCAACTTCATGTGGTTGGGACAAGCAATACGTGAGGTCCTACCTTGAGTGAGATGGAGACACAATCAATAAGCCCTACTACGGATCCCATATATGTGGTGATGCATGGCTACACGATGGACCAAGCCTCGATTGCTTTTTGCTGCTATTGTTCCTAAAGGTTATGTAGGATTCCAAGAATCTACTAGCATGGGCTTCACATTCCTAGACTATAGAGAGTACCCACTCAAGAATGCTATTAACACAATCCCAGACTCTATGGTATTGGGTATTACACCACGCATAATGGCACCACCTGTGACCAACCACACAACATTGCCGATTAGCTTCATGCCCGCGGTCACAACTATGACAACCACAGCAGTAGAGCAGTCCCTACAACAATGCCCCCCAGGCCTAGTTAACACATCCACATGATCTACTAGGGCCACAGATGAAGGAAAATTCACCCAAAATCCTCGATACCTTGCATCCCTCTACTTTGACATTGCAACCTGGAGCAAGGAGGACATTCTCGCAAATGACTATACTAGTAACACCCTTGTTTCATATGTCATTCGAAACCTATGGAAATTTTTGTATAACCCCCCACCTACTAGCAAACTCATGTTACTCCTCTAGGAATCATTCCATTATGCCTACACGCAGTGCCCTTCTTACCAAATGCTACCCTTGGTGTACCAATACTTCTAGAGCAGACAGATACTTCCAGCTCTCGCAAAACTGATCTAGTAGCCTTTACACAAGCATTGGGGAGAGCGGTAGCCGAAAGTATAGGGCCAGTCATCATGAGAGATAATGGATGAAGTAGCTCTAGAAAGGCTGCACAAATCGCAAAGCTCACGCACAAGTTCTCTCAAAGACCAACACCTTTAGCCTTACACTAGATGGCAAGGCTAGTGATTGGGTATCGGACCTTGAGAGTTGAAGAACATCTAAACTTTACCGGTCTTTAACATTTATTCCTAAAGCAGTTTCTGCAGCATGAGGGAGCTTTGTGGAGTGTGGCTGCATAGTTGCACAAAGCTAAGAGAGAAGAAGATGAGTCAGTGAGAGATTTTATTAGTTGTCTCAAGCATTTAAACTCTCGTTGTGCTCTACAACATGAGCAGCTCTCCAACAACCAATTGCTTGATCGATTCATCCATGGGCTTAAACATGAAAAGATATCCATAATGGATGGGTCATTAGAGGTACCACCACCTGGGAGGACACAACTAATGCCATCCAACTTGAGGATAACCTGATCTCATAAGGGGGGTCAGAGCTTCAGATTCTAAGTTAAATGCATCAACACATCAGTCGAAGTAGAGAGCTTCATTTGTGTTCCATTTGTTGTCAAGGACATCAGAACAAGCGAATGTCTAATCTTAAGGGTCGAATATCCCCAAATTGTTGGATTTTATGGCCTTAGAAACCAGTACAATGATAACCTCCCAATTGAGTGGAGATCCTGAATTGTTTAAAGTAATGAGAGCCTTAATCGAGAACTTAATGTAGGATTACAATCATTTTGCTATACAACATGCATAAGACATGTTCCCACTATACAATGGAGACACCTTGAGTCATGCCCAAATCAGCAATCCCAATGGAAGAAGAAAATTCAAAATCTATGGTTAAAATTCTACTTAATAAACTGGGACAATACTTTGAAGGTGATGAGTCTAAGACATTACTACCAATCACTGCCAAGGGCATCATAATAATGGGAGTCCTAGATAGTGGTGCGGGAGTGAGCATAATCACCAAGAAATGCTGGGAGAAGATGGCCAAGCCACTTCTAGAAGTCTCAAATATCATTGTCAAGAGATGGCTGATAGGACTATTGCCAAACCTATAGAGATGTTACAATATTTAAAGATCAAGGTTCTTAAACATCCCATTAAACATAATTTAACTGATCTAAGGACCATTTCTACCTCCAATCTGATGATTTCATCATCAGGTTTGATCTTGTGATTGGCCGCGTACATCTTATGTGGGTAGTGGTGGACTTTTTAAAAATCGTTCAAACACCACCACTCATTCAACCTCATTGCAATAATTGTATACTTTAGAGAAGAGACCAATGTAGGGAAGTTATTGAGAAAAGTGGTGCCATTGAGCATAAGGAAGAGGTAGGGAGTGAGTATGAGTAGTTCAAATGAAGTACAAGCCTAGAGCAAAGGTGGAATTATCCCACATGAGCTAGCAAAGCCAATGCTATACTCAAAGGGGACCATTTTCAAGCAATGAACATATCACTTACACTTATCTCAAGTCTCTTTATGTACCTAAGCTAATTCATCTTGGTGTCTAATTGTACTTGAGTTCATCTTAATTAGCACACACACTCATTATGAGTTTTCTTCATTTCTATCCACCTTAGATTAGTGTTGTCATTTTAGTGTAGGATTAGTTTATGATTAGGTAGATGACTTGACATTAGGAGATCTTGATCCATGTTTTCAACATGGTATTAGAGCTTAGATCTAGCTCTCTTAGCTTAGGTCCAGGTCATTATTTAGGAACTCATTATAGCAAGTGATCTAGAAGATCAGACTTTTACTCTTGTCATTAGGTTTCAATTAGAGAGATTAATAATTATGTATTTAGATTAGTATCTTATTAAGTTCTTCTCCTCATTCTTGCTTCATTAGATATTAGTTGTGTAAGTGTAGAAGAGACATTAAAGCTTGTGTCAATTCACATTGTTGAGGTGGATTTTTAGTGGTAGTAATAATACACCACTTCAAAATAGAAAGTGTTGAACTAGTAAAAGTCAAACACCTCCACCACTTTGAGATCAACAAGTAGTTGGGCATCTCCATTAAAGCAGTGGCTAGCATCACTAAGCACAACTAGAACACATGTAGAGTACAGTCCAACTAGCTTTAAAACACAAAGAGAGAGAAGAAGCAGTTCAATGCATAACAACACAACGTATATTTGACTAAGAGGTGCATTTCCTTCTCGACAAAAAGCAAGAGGTTGTGACTTGGCACCTCTGCTTACAACTTGTGAAGCATTACCTTTATTAGTACAAGACAGCTCTCTCAGCTCGTGAAGCTGTAGAGAGCAGCATCACCAGCATAAGCTACTGCTTTGCAAACCTTACCTTGGGTCCTCTGGTCTCACTGACATCACAAAGACATTATCTTCTTATTTGTGGGCTAGAGAAATTGAAAAAAAAAACTTAGGTTATTAAAGTGTGGTGTAAATTAATTTCCATAAGAGGTTGTTCACATGGGAACCAAAGCAAAAGTGTCTATGAGCTTCATTTTTTACATTCCATTAGTGCAAGCTAGATTGATGGCTTGGTCACTAAGGAAATGTTCATTAACATCACACCTTATGCTTGGGAATTTGAAATTTTATATTCAAGTGGGTGAATTACTCCAAAAGTGTGTGCATAAAAACCATTATAAAAGCAACCAATATGAGCACGTGAGAGTGAGTGTGAGAATTAAGAGAAAATTGCTTGTAAAAATATCGCAACCAAATGAGTATATGAACGCATGTGTGCATAAACAAAGCCAGAGTGCATTGACATCAAATTTAAGTATGCCTAAAGCACAAGAGCATGAGATGATTTCATTTCACAGCATAACATCCACACATAATGCATCAAAAGCACATAAAGAAATAAAAAACAATGTATCCTGCAACATTGAACATCAAGTCCACACCAAAGGAGCTATCAAAGAGCAAAGAGTGAAGCTAAAGAGCAAAGACCAAGAGCCAAGAAGCATCCAACAATGTAAAGAAGAAAAATAAGGTCACGACATCAACATAAAGCATGAAGAAAGCAACAAGGGATCTTCATCAAGAAAAAACAAGGAGATCTTGAGCCAACAACAGTAGTAAAGGAGCTACCAACCGCTACCCTAATCTAAATCATATGTTATTAAAGCTACCAAATGAGTAGGCAAATTGATATGTTTTGAGCAAACTTGACCACCTATGAGTAGCCATAGAGAACCTAGGGGAAGTGATGCAAATGTAAAACACTCGAACACTAGGAGAGTAGCCAAAGTAGCACCCTGGGGGGGAGTGAAAATCAGCCCGAACATCTCTAAACTAACCTTTGAGCTAGAGAGTAACCAAGCCAAAAGAGCCTTTGAGTTGCCCCCCCCAGGCAAGTTAGAAATGAGGGGGCATGATGATATTGTTAGAAAATAAACTTGGAATGTGAACAAGGGTGTAGGTAGAGTGTGTGTGTGTGTGTGTGTGAAGTCAACCTAGGGATGCAAACCCTAACCCTAGGTGACTATGCCTACCTAAAGGTATATCATGCTTCATTTTGAGAAAGACATGAGAATAGTTGTATTCTTGAGCAACTAATAAACAAGATATCCTTTCTTGTATACGTGAGCTTGTCTCCTAGTGCTTATGTGGTTGTGAGCCTTCATCTCCCAATCTTCTTATCCACCACTCAACCTTGAGCATATCCTCGTCTCATACCTTTGTACATACTAAATATAACTTTATACTTTTGGTAGGTTCACGAATTTTAATTGAAGCTTGTTATATTTTTGTGGAGCTTTTACGCTCAAAAACTCAAAAGCAATTATGCTTTGCTTTTTAAAGTTATCTTTTTAAAAAGCAGTCTTTTTTAAAACATATAAATATGGGTGAGTGATACAAGGGCCACACTAATCCACGGAAGATTCAACCCAATCTTGTGCCGACAGTGATTTTTACTCTATTCTCCATATTTTTTATTTTTTATTATGGTTTATGATTTTAATTTGTGTAAGTATATATGCTCTAATTTTTGTGATTGAGAATGAGTTCCTTCTGCAAGTGTCATAAAGGTCCTAACAAAGAGGTGTAAGAAGCCTTCAATGCATTCAAGGCATGTGTAAGAGGATGTAAGAGGAATTCAATACATGTGTAAGAGGTAAATATATGGTGAAATTTGAGGTAAATATATGGTGAAATTTAAAGCCTTGAGAGGGCATCAAAGCCCTTTTAAACCTTTTATTAGAGAAGAGCTTTTAGGAAATAGGGTTACAAAAGAAGGCCACTATTTTGGAAATTTCTCTAAAATTTACACATAAACACATATATTTAGTTAACGTTTGAAGCTCAAGCTAGTTTACGACCTTCAAATTAAAGGTTAGGGTAGACCTTCAAATTTCAACCCATAGGGTAAAGGCCAAAAAAGGGAGAATATACCATAAGATTTATCGAAATAAAAACCATTCATGCCTATGTGACCGCGTGTGTCACATGGTCCACAAAAGAAAAAAAACAATCACGATTGTGACTACATAATCACGACAAAAAATCACACAGCATGACTGCATAATCACACCAAAAAATCATGACCATGATTGCATAATCATGCCAAAAAATCACATAGTGTGAGTGCATAATCACGCCAGAAAATCATGGTCATGGGTGCATAATCACACCAAAAAAATCATGAAGCATGATCACGAGGTGTAACTATATAATCACGCATGAGAGTATAAAAAGTAGCCCTATTTATAGGATTGTATCTCCCAAACCGTGAGGCGGTGAACATGTTCTAGTGCTCCTCCAAGATCTTTATGGGCTCTTTAAATCTTCCCTTAAGTAGAGGACCAAGTTGATTTCCATCGTTTTGGCCTTCTCGTAAAAGTCGACCCGAATCGAGGGTAAAAAACGTGCTAAAACAATAAAAATAAGCTTATGAACCACTTTTGGACTATCGTTTGAACTACCAAATACAAGAATTTTGATAGGGTCAGGGGAGCAAAGTTATAATACTCTAAAAATACTACTACTCTTTAATAGAATTTGTTCCCAAAATCTTTTTGTAGAACATTCAAAGTTGCGATACTCTAAAAATACTTCTCTTTAATAGAATTTATTCCCAAATTTTTTTTATAGAACATCCAAAAATGCTGAGAGATGTAATCACAATGTTGTATGTGGGAAAGCACCTAAAGAGGTGCAAGATATTGTGGTAAGATAAGAATGCCACATGTGATATTGTATGCTGTGTGAGTGTTGACCAAAAGAGTGAAAAAGAGAGTGCCACATAGCTAATGATGCGAAGTGGGATAAGGTTAGAAATCCTATATTATTTTATGGTTCATTGTGAATGCAATGGAGATCTTGTGTTGAGTGTGAAATCACACACACTCTCTCTAATCATGAAGTTTTTTAGTGTGGTATAACCCACCTTAATCTTATGCTTAATCTTGTGTCTATCACCATGATCAATCCCATATTAGGATTGTTAACATGGTATCAAAGCTTGGTTGGGCTCTTGGTTATGGTGAATACTTATGTATAGTTTTGTGGTTATGAGGTTATTTGATTAACCATTATTTTTATTTTATTATGAAAAAATTTAGCACACTCATTGTTGTCATTAATATTGCATTTGGAGAGAGATTATGTTTTGGTGATTGGAGAGAGTCTTGAAGCTGGCATGGAAACTGAAAAATGGAGATTTCAACAAGTACGAAGGCTATGGAGTCTTCGATATCAATAAAGAGAAGTTTCCAAGGAGATTTGTGAAGGTATTTTGCTGATTTTGCCTCTAAATTGATGTTTAAGCATGTAAGAATGCTCGTATTTGTGTGAAGGGTTGCTATGTGGTAGGACTTTGATTCCTCTGGTTCTTTGCATTTGGGCAAAGAGTGTAAGAGGTGCAATGCTTGTCTAAGAAGGGACAAGTGGTTATGGGCTAAGTAATAGAGCCCATAGGTGTGCACACCAAATGGAGGGATGTGCTGATTTGCTCACGAAAGATGAGCAATATTATGTGGAAGCAATGGAAGATTTTCACAATGTTGTTTATCTTTGGTTTCTCAAATGAAACCTATGAAAGAGTATCCTTGAAGACTATGCATGCAAGGAAGAAAGCATGTCGATTTGTGAGCTCAATGAGGGAGCCATATTGATGGCTGTTGAAAGAAAAGAAAAATTTGTTAATGCAAAGTATTTTACACCAAGAAGCACACAAGCTGTAATACTATGAAGAAAGAGGCCTCACAAGAGTTGAGGCAATCTCAGGTGCAAGTTGATGCAAGTGGAGATAAAAACACAACCCGTTAAGGGGATCCCATCAAGGAGTTAGAGTTACGAGAGTTCAGAACAAAAGGGAGGCAATCTCAGGTGCAAGTTGACGCAAGTGGAGATAAAAACACAACCCGTTAAGGGTTTTAAAGGACTGTTTTACGCCAAAATGCTGGAGAAAGCATTTGGTATGTGATTAACTAAGCTGAGGTCCATCAAGGAGTTAGAGTTACGAGAGTTCAGAACAAAAGGGAGGCAACTTCAGGTCTTGGTGATGTTGAAGGCATCAGGGATGGGCGATGAAATTGACTGTAGTAGCAGAGTAGAGCTAGGCAGTGCAATGACGAGAAAGAAGAGTTCAACCTTGACGAAAATGGTGGCTAAATAGCACAGAAAGGGATCAGCCCAAACCTGATAACAGACAAGTCAGTCAAGAGAAAGAAGAGTTCAACCTTGACGAAAATGGTGGCTAAATAGCACAGAAAGGGATCAGCCCAAACCTGATAACAGACAAGTCCTTTGCAAAGTAGGTGATGTGGACCTTGCCGTCGACAACATTGCTGCTGTGCAAGAGAAGAGAAGTGGAAGGAGTTGTACAACTTCACAAAAAGAGGACAGCCAAGGGCTAAAGGTTGAAGTGTAACACGTGTCTTGAAGTCGGCGGTCGTGTGTAATCATGGCAAGGTCGCCATGAAAGCTCAGAAGCAGGAGCTATGGTGCATACATGTTTCAGAAGAAGGACTCCAAGGTAGCCGTGATGGTGAGAAACTATAGCAGACAGATAGTAGATGATAGATGGTAACAGAAGGGTAATAGATGGATATTAGAGCATCAATGAGCAAGCAGAGAGAAGATGAAGAGAACATGAGCCAAGTTTGGCTATGGCAGAGGAAAGCTGCAAAGCAACCTGTGGAGGAGAGAGATTCAAAGTGGGTAGATAAGGGCTACCCACCATGGCCCATACATAAGAAGACACGATAGGATCAATGGACAAAGATTCCATGCTTCTTCATCGAGGGCAGCAAAACAGACTCGATGACAGGAAATTGCCATTTCGTGTGTGTGGTCATGCTTGAAACCCTAAGAGATAAGGGCTGTAATGTGCAATGTGAAGAGAGCCAAATGAATCATAAGGGTTGTAATGTGCAATGTGAAGAGACCCATTGAATCTCTCTACCATAACGGTTTGATCACACACACACACACACACACACACACACACACACACACACACACACACACACACACACACACACACACACAGAGAAATATCAGTTTCACAAAAATAAGCCGTGAATCATTCTCACTTGGGTTTGTTGTGCCCGGCTTCAGCCAAAAGGTTTTTTATTTTCTTTTCACACAATTGATGATGGGTAACCGTACCCCAGCCTACATGCTCAAAACGAGAAATTTTTGTAATCACCTATTGGTATGAGGGTTGCCCTGCCCGAGCTCACTGCGGTGAGCAAGTTAGTTCAAAATGGACTCGGTGTATAACATGTTAGACATGCACGCACACGTTCGTTGGCATGGCACTCCAATTTTGCATTCAGGGGGAGCGTTGAGAGACATGTTGCATTTGGCAATGCTACATTAGTGTTATTGGGTGATGGGCGAGTTATGGAACACCTCGACTAAGAGGGGGTGTTGAGAGATGTAATCATGATATTGTGTGTATGTGGGAAAGCATCCTAGAGGTGCAAGATATTGTGGTAAGATAAGAATGCCACATGTGATATTGTATGGTGTGTGAGTGTTGACCATGAGTGGAAAAGGAAGTGCGACATGGATGATGATCTGTAAAGTGGGATAAGGCTAGAGAGCCTATATCATTGTATGGTTCATTGTTGTGAATGCAATAGAGATCTTGTGTTGAGTGTGCAATCTCTCTCTGTCTCTCTCTAGCCATGGAGTTTTTAGTGTGGTATAACCCACCTTAATCTTATGCTTAATCTTGTGTCTATCACCATGATTAATCCCATATTAGGATTGCTAACAAAAAAGAGGTTATAAAAATTGAGTCATTTTGATATTTTTTGAGAAAACGCACATGATTTCCATTAGGAAGAATTTGGACTCGAAAAGGGCCCTTTTGATTAACATTTCATTAGAAATGGGCTAATAGGAAAAGAGGACTGTGCATATTCTATCCACTTGATAAGTGGGGGGCTAGGCTTGTCTCCCTAATTGATTAACATTTCATTAGAAATGGGCTAATAGGAAAAGAGGACTTTGCATATTCTATCCACTTGATAAGTGGGGGGCTAGGCTTGTCTCCCTAATTACTAGTTTTGTCCCTCCCTCCCCCCCTCTCTCATTTTATGCAAAATGTGTCCATTTCAATTTTCATACATCCAAATCCCCAAAAATTCAAAATTTTTAACTTCCCCCAAAATGGTCCCATTTTCCTCCAAAAGCCCCCCAAAGTCAAAAAGTCATTTTTCAACCTCTATTTCTATTTTCCAAGCTCCTAAACCTCTAACAAACTGCCCTCTTGCTAATCTCCACTTCCATAATCACTAATCTTATCCCTTCCCAAGCTTTCTCACTATCTTTCTCTCTCTACCTCTTCATAGCCACTAATCTTCTTCCTCCTCAAGATCTCTTCCTCTCTCTACCTTTGTATAGCCACTAATCTTCTTCCTCCATAGCCACTAAATCTTCTTCTTCCCCAAGCTCTCTTCCTCCCTAATCTCTCTCTCTCTCTCTCTCTCTCTCTCTCTCTCTCTCTCTCTCTCTCTCTCTCTCTGTGTGCACATTGGAGCCTTATGGATCTCCATGACAACTATAACATCATGAGAAATAAAAGAGACAAGCTTTAAATTAAAAAGAAGAAAGGTGTTTTCTTCACTTGCTATGCATTACTTTTTTTATTGCTCACTCATTTCTAATATTGGGTTCCTTTTCTTCTCTTGTAGATTGGAAAGCAAATGGAGCCAACCACTTATTAAGATATAGGCCTTGGAGCCTTAGTGAACAAGGGTGTAGAAGGTGTGTGAGTGTGAATGGTCCTAAGGGAGCCACCTAACCCTAGGCCACTAGCAAGCCTATTTAAAGGCACATGCCAAAGGCATTTGTATGATGAAGTATGAAGCCTAGTTGTATTTTAAGCAACTTAATAAGCAAGATTTGTTCTTGTAGTTTGGGTCTCTCTCCTCCACATCTTCTTGATCTAGCATAAGCACCACATTTTCTCAACATGGTATCTAGAGCTTGGCAAGATTAGGTCATTTTTTGTGCTATAGAACAGGTCAATCTTATCTCCTAGAATAGTGGATCTGAACCCCCAACCTATGGAGGGACTGTAGCGAGCACACGAGATGGTTTCAGCCCGTGCTTTCTTCTAGAGAGTTTTTAGGTACCTCTGTGTGCTTAGGTTCGTACCATCAATTGCTAGGTTTACCCTCAGGAGGCCGTGGCATTTCCACTGGTTTAGAACAGCGCCTTTTTTTGCTTCGGTTACTGGTTGTACAATGTTTTACCGCCTATGGGCACCATTAGCCTAAGCCACCTTAGGGTTTTTACAGCCCATGACCTAAGGGCTTACCCTCTAAAGTCTCAGCCCTAATGGCGGTCTGAATCGAGCGCGGGAGTCAAAAAACCAATCGGCTGTCTGGTTTTCTGCCATGGAAGCTTGCTTGTATAAAAGCTTTATAAAAGTGTTTTTAAACACTAGTTAGCTTTCATGCTTATCATTAAAGGAGTACTAATCAGTTAAGTGCTCTTGTGAGGGCTTTTTCCATATCCTTGAAGTGGTGGGCATACACCATGAGGTGTTCATAAGCCTCATTATCATCAAGCTTCATCATCTTCAAGTGCACAAACTTCTTCATCAGTATTGGAGGCCGGGCACACACCATAAGTGCCACATTATAAGTCTTCATCATCAACCTGCTTCTATGCTTACCTTGGGAAGCTTCCAAAAATGGTGCAACCATAAGCCATTGTCTTCATCCCATAAGCATTAGGAACTCAATGGAGTCTTTTTGGGCCCTTTAATTTGCCATGAGGTTACGGAAACGTTTAACTTTTTGACAAATAGGAGCCCGCCATGTAAGCAAAAACCATTGGTGATTAAGAGAGGTGTAAGAGTGGTCAAAGGGTGCACTTTTTCCCCCAAAAAGGGGGGGGGGGGGGGGGGCAATTTTACAATTTTCGGACCTCCATAACTTCTACATACAAGCTCCAATTTGAGCGGAGATTACAGATCCGTGATCTACACATCAAGAGCTTTCCATAGATATGTTACATGATATGGTTTTATCCGCTAGATTTTAAATTCCATTTTTCGTCCAAAATTCAAATTCGAATAAAGTAGCTATTTTGAAGCTTCAAATTAGAAAACGTTTTTTCTTAAGAGAAAAGGTTTGACTCCCTTAAACTGCCAAATAAAAGGGCCCAAGAAGACTCCATTGAGGTCCTAATGGCCAGAGGTTGAAGTTTTCTGGTTTTTCATCATCAAACTCAGTTCCTTGAGTGGTTTAAAGTTGGGCACATGTACACTAAGTGCTCATCTTTAATGTTTTTGTGCATCACCCTTGAGGCTCTTGTTTGTAAGAAGCACAGGCATGTCATAAGCCATATGCTCTCATTTCCCAAGCCCAAGGCGTGTTATTCTGCTGCATACTTAGCATTTTCATCTTCTAAGATGAGTTTTAAGGTTGAGCATAGCATCCCTAGGTGCTCTACCTTGTTGTTTGTCATGTTTTTGATAAGCATCTCTTGGCATTGTCTTGGTAAGAGGCATAGGTAACATTATGAGCTATGCCCTCACCTTCTTGAGCCAAGAATAATGTATCCTGTTGGTTTGAGCATTTACCTCAGCCACTTACTCACTTTCATAAAGCTTGTACTTTCAAACCCTAATGGGTATCATGTAACCAACATGCACAAAAGCTCTTGTTGTAATTATGGAGTAGACACTGCCCATGACCAATCTATAAGGCAAGTGGTAAGACCCTCCCTTTCCCTTTCCCTTTCCCATATAAATCCACCTCATAACCATTACTCTAAGGAAGGCCCTCATTGCCCATGGAGGAGGTATGGTATGCAGAGAAGCATCAAGCATGTTGAAGGAACATCTATGTGCAAACCACTTAAGCAAGGGTGGCAGCCTTGTTTTGATCATTGTGTGAGAATGGTCAAGGTGGAAAGCATGTGGAAACAATGGTCAAGGTGGAAAAGCATGTGGAAACAATGGCATGTATGTCCAAAGCATGTCAACTACAAGAGGTCAAGCAAGCACAAAGAGCGGGATGCACCATCATTAAGGTGTACATCTTCATCGACATCAAATAAAGACTTAGATGACATCATTGTATTAGCCTCTAAAGGCTCTAGGAACATAGTTGTAAGTCCTAGATAACCACACCACCATGAACATTCTTGTAAGCCTAATGTTATAAAGGCACATTTTTTTTTTCATATGTCCAATACCACCCATTCCAAGCACATTTTTTCATGGTGGCTGGTATTGAGGGGGGGTATTAAGATATAGGCCTTGGGCCTTAGTGAACAAGGGTGTAGAAGGTGTGTGGGTGTGAATGGTCCTAAGGGAGCCACCTAACCCTAGGCCACTAGCAAGCCTATTTAAAGGCACATGCCAAAGGAATTTGTATGAAGTATGAAGCCTAGTTGTATTTTAAGCAACTTAATAAGCAAGATTTGTTCTTTTAGTTTGGGTCTCTCTCCTCCACATCTTCTTGATCTAGCATAAGCACCACGTTTTCTTAACACCACTATGGTAGATGACTCATGGATGCCCGATGACCTACAAGGTTTTCTCGATTGTAGGACCACTCCCCAAACTATTTGAGTTTAGATGTTTTGTTTAGCCTCACAAAGTAGATTTTTTATCCTTTTGTTTAGCTGCCAAATTTTGATACAAAAATGATATAATTTGTTAATTTTGAATAGAAGTTCCATTTTTCTTACTTTGTGCTTTTTCTATGCTATTTTGAAATGATGTTATTTGTTAATTAAATTTAATTGTCCATGTCTACACAAGAAGTAGGTTTTAGGCACCTGAACAATGGTAGCTCTCTTTTTATGCTTTTTTTGTAATGACACTCAACAAGAGGTATTATTTCTTGAATTTTCCATGCCATGCTCATCATTACAAAATCTAATAATATTTGTAAGATATCAATAAATTATGTGCTTGTTGTAGGATGTGCTAAAGATGGATGAGTGGGCAGTGCGCTAAGGCAAAAATAGGAAAGCAATCGGTGTCCCAACTCCGCTCTAGCTCACTATCTCGAAGTGATCATGTACAAAGAATTCACCCCCAACTCTGCCTTCCTCACAAGGCCTTTTCCAAGGTCCTCTATGTATCCATTGCCCAAATGCCTAAACAATAAATTGTATAATACTTGTAAAAAAATCATTGGTATTTGCCCCTTTTGGAAGTGGATTTAGGGGTAAGGTGTTAGCACACATAGCCATAGAAGAATCCTTAGGGAAAGACAAGCTAGAGTAGGGAAAGATGAGCTAGAGGATATTTCTGCTGCCATCATTTCCCATGAGACGTCTCTCGCTAAAAAGCGACGCACCCACGTTGTTTTAAAGAGAATCCCAAAAAATCATGTATAAGGCGATATATTATTTATACAATGCTCCTTTTTTTTCTCCTAATTGTGTACTCAATTTACTTTTTTTTTTGTTTGGAAAGTGAAACTCTACCTATAATTCTCTACATATAATTAAGTCATGTTTAAAGTGTTGTCAAAGTCATGTGTGTAATAACTCATATGTTAAATTTTTCAAGACTACATTCATGTTTTAAATTGTTCAAGTCATTGTAGGGGGCTTCTGGAAGCCAATTTGAAGTACTTTTCATGTGCCATAAGCCTAAACTTGGCATAAAAAAATTTGACCTATTGTTTAGCTCACATAGGCGCTAAAGTGCCATAAACTATCCATATTTAAAGCCATTTGGAAGTGCCATAAGACCAAACTTGGCATAAAAATATTTAACCTATTGTTGAGCTCACACAGGTGCTAAAGTACCATTAATTGTTCATATTTAAAGAAAAACTTGTTGAGCTTATTTAGCTGATAAGGTGCCCTAACATGCCCTAATAAATGCATATGTAAAGATTAAACCCCCACCATTTGGATGAAATAATTTCCTCTATCCTTTTCATCGATGTTATAGAACATTAAAAAAGTCTATACCTATCCATGAAACTATCAAACAACATGAAGGGGAGGCTTCCATTTGCCCCCTTGCTAAGGTGCCCTACCATGCCCAAATTAAATGCATATGGAAATATTCATCTCCCACAACCTCCCATGCCCACATTAAATGTATATGGAAATATTTATCTCCCATAACCTGTATAAAGATAGTTTCTTGTCCCTTTCATCACAAGTTTGAATTAACAGAAGGTAGCCCCAACCATTCAAGCTAGTTACCATAAAATATCCCCAATCATTTAAAGTATGCCATGCTTTCCTTCCAACAATTTACTAGCTTAAGAAAAACTTTGATGAAAACTTTGAACAACAGTGGAGGCTACTCAAGGTTAAAGGACAAAAAGTAAAACTTAACTAGGATATATTAGCCTACCTTCACTTAGTTTTATGATGACACAAGAATATGTATCTCTACATGCTCTCCATTGTTGGCATTTGTGTTACTTCTTAACGTCCTCTTTTGTTCCCTCACAAAACCAAGCAAGTAGAATGAGAGGGTGAGGTTGGATATGGGTTAAGGGATGGGACATAGATATGCAGGTTATTAAGGAACAAGTCAAGAGAGTAAGGTTAGGGAGAAGAGTAAGGGATGGGATATAGATTTGCATGTAACAAAAGAAGATTAGGATAAGATAGAGAATGAGAGGTTAAAGAGATCATTAGGGGTTAAGGATTGTGACCTAAGATTAGGAGATGATTAATTTATTGCAATGGAGAGCTTGTGAGAAAATAGTATGGTTTAGAAATCATAAAATGATTAAGGAGGATAAGTTTGAAAGAAAAGAATTACCTTTTGGGGAAACTTTTGAAATTTGAATTCTTTGAGCTTTTGGAGGTAAGGGGACTTGTGGCTAATGATTGGTCTAAATGTGGAAATGAAGTTAAGGGAGTTGTTTGAATGAGATATATTGAGAAAATGGTCTTTTAAAATCACTTTTTCATGTACACATTGGTTAGGGGTAGATTTTTTGCTAAAATAATGATCGAAGTGAAAATTTTTTAAAAATCACTATTTTGGGGCTCCCTTAAAGCTGCAAATTTGATGAGGTGGCCAAGATTGAAGACACCCACTTGCCTTTTTCAAAATTCAAGGATTCACTGGGGGGCCGTAAAGGTAGAAAAGGAGGGGAGTAAAGGGCCAAGATTGAAGAGACCCACTTGCCTTTTTCAAAATTCAAGGATTCAAGGGGCCCCTAAAGGTGGAAAGATTCAGTTTATGGATGACCCAAAAAGTTTGTCTTGATGTGACGAGAGAGGAGAGAGGTTGGACATAAAATATTCAAAAAGAAATGAGAGAAGATGTTTAAAATTTGAAAAAGTAAAGAGGGAAGACTGTTTATTTGTTAAAAAGATTAGATCTTTTTTGAATAGTTAGTTTGAGAAAATAAGGAAAAAACCTTTTTCACATGTATACTGTTTAAGGGCATTTTTTAAAGCATAATATTCACAAATTTACAAAAGTCAAAATTCTATTTTTTGGGCCTTCTTAAATTTGAGAATTTTTGGATGTGACAAGTAGGTAAATATGACAAGATCTTAAAAATTGAAAAAAGAACATCCTTTTGCTTTAAAGTTGTAAGAGTACTTGTAGAGAGAGAAAGAGAAAAAATTAAATTTTTATATACATATATGCTGGGGAGTTTTTAAGGGAGAAAGTGTCAAAATTGTTTTAAAAAAAAATTTTAAAATTTTGGGCCCCATTTAAACACGCCCATAGAGTTAGTGATGTGACGAGAGGAGAGAGATGTTGGAGATAATAAATTATAAAAGTAATAGGAGAGAATGTTTAAAAACTAGAAAAGTAAAGAGGGAGGATTGTTTGTATATTTAAAAAGTAGAGGAAAGGAGGGTAATGATTGGAGATCTTTTATTTTAGGCCCTACAAATATGGTAAAGTTCAAGCAAGTAGGGGGGATGGAAAGTCTACAAAAGAGTCCAAAAATAGGGATCATCATTGGGGCCTTATCTCCCTAAGCCTTTTTAGCTTTAATCCCTTAAAATTAGGAATCCTTGGAGGGCCCTTTGTTAGTCCAAATGCCTCCTAATGGATAGTGATGGGAACATTCTTTAAAATCTTCTCTACTATTTGGGAAACTACTAGCATTGTGCACATTTTTCCATTAGTTAAAACCTACCAACCCTTGATACCAAGTATAACACTTAAGCACATCTCCATCATGCATTAGACCAATCTTATGCCTCCAACTATGCCACCAAGTTTCAATAGTTGATACTTGCCGACCCTTAAGACCAAGTATAACACACAATCACATCTGCCATATATTAGACCAATCTTATGCCTCCAATTGTGTCACTAGGTTTCAAACCCTTAAGACCAAGTATAACACACAATCACAATCACATCTGCCATATATTAGACCAATCTTATGCTTCCAGTTGTGTCACTAGGTTTCAAACCCTTGGTGATACAGATTCCCAGAGTGATTGGTCCTTTGCCAAAAACAACAATAATTGGTCAAACATTCTTGTAAATGCTCAGAGATAATACCCCACAAACCTCGCAATCCTTAGATTCCCAAACTCTAGCAATATTGAACAATGTAGGAAGGGGGTTTCACGAGGATTACATGGCGCTTTAACCAAAGGACTTACACATGACCCAAAGAAGTCATCTAAAGTAGTGTGTCTATAGAAATTTCCAAGCTCATGGGAAAATATAATGGATCTCTATGGATTCAATTCAGTTCATGCAAATGTTTGAGTAGCAATGTGAAGCATTTGGAAATCCAAATTGCCCTACCAAGGTGTGTGCACTCAGTCTACTTAGTGGGAAATTCCAATAGATGGTTCATCATATTGATACATATATGAATAAGGTAAATTTAAAAAACTTTGAAGTTTATCTTTATCTATGAATTCTCGAGACAAAATCATAGGTGGAGTGTTGCAATAAAGATCTACATGATAGAGTGAAGAACTAAGGAAACCATATGGGATTACTTCTTATGCATAAAATCCCTGTACTCACAATGTAAGGACTGGGAGAAACTCAATGATGCACAAATGAAGCGATGTTTCCTCATGGGATTAAAGAAAAAAACTTTGCACAATGTGATCATAATCTCAAATCCAGATTATTTTGATCAATGTTGCAAACAAGAAATCCGTTAAATGATAACATGATGGAAGATTCCATTGGTATGAACTCTTCCTCATCTAAACCAATGAAAGCAAGGACAAAAGAGCTATTAATCTTTAAGATGACCATTGTAGAATTCCATGATGCCTTGCTTGAAAACTTAGAAAGTCACTACAAGAAAGGCAATGAGCTAGATTGTCAGCAACCATTTAATCCCTTTCTCTTATGGACCTAATGTATTATGCACATTATAGGCACCATCCCAATTCACACTACATGTACCTCAAGCGAGTCTTTCTATATTATAGTCATTACAAGGCTTTTGGTCATGAGAGACAAATCACAATTTGTGTGTATTCACATGCACCAGTGCATATAACAATCACTTCAAAACCAAGGATCCCCATGCACACCTTTAGTTTCCTTGACTCAAATAGAAATAAAACCAAGGATAGAAACTACTAAGGAAACAATTTTAGATAAACAATACACTGCTTTTCTTATCGTGGACCACACAAGGTTGTAGACTGCCCAATGTGGAATACACTTGTAGTTCCTGATGCTACACAACCCATGTGTAAACAATGTGACATCAATAACATGTTCATAGATATCCCAAGGAGATATGCTTTCTTACAGGCTACCTCCCAATACCCAACTCTCAATAGCTTACGTGTGTAGAATAGGAACTTGTCCATAATTCCACTAAATGTGTTCACATATTTGCAAGCCAAGCTAAAAGGCTTGCAAAAAAACATTCTACTACACAAAGGGGAGAGGAGAATATCTTTAAATAGGAACCAAAAAACAATTCACAACTTCCTAAACCCAAAAAATCCAAAGCTACGCAAATTGAAGAGGTTAGGACTAAACCTCAAGACAAGGACGCGATGCCAAATGATAGCCTAAACCCAAGCAAGGAACCCAAGGGAGAGGTAAAAGGAGCATAATATATAAGCATTGACTCCAATAACCCAATGTATGTGACACTTGCTATACAAGTCCTTAAAAGAAAATTTATTCTCATTACATATGGGAACGGATAATGGGAACCTGCTAGTGATTTGAGAAATATCACATGAAGAAAAAATGAGGTCTAGCACTTCCTTTAGTGCAACTAAAAGCCAAATGAAAGCTTAAGTCTAGAGACTAGATGTCTACTTAACTTGTGACCTTAATAATAAGAGGCCATAAGGATAAACAAGAATTCAAATGTATGTTTTATTATGGATGGTGTTGGCAAGTATAACTTTCTCCCCCTCGACTTGATGATCTTGAATGTTGAGAATCTGACTAAAAATTTCTCCTAAAATAACACCACATATGATTTAGAATATCAAATTTTCATTTATAGATGAATCATCATATCACTACAACTACTCTAGTGTATCCCTTACAAATTGGTGGAAGGTCCATCCCACCTCAGAGTGACTATGAACCAAGTGAGTGTGATATTTCCCCCAATATGTAACACACCTCATATTCTTTTTTCCTCAAGTTTTGATAAGTTATCTTTTTTAAGGAAATTCCCAACTTTGGAGAGACTTATTCGATTGAAACCTAAGATCCCACATAATTGAAATTCCCAACTTTGGAGAGACTTATCAGACTTGAACCTAAGAGCCCATAGAGTTGAACCTAAACATGAAGAGGAGGAGGATGAGTTGCGCCCCATTGAGCACCATCTCTCCATAATCAAAACCCAAGGACAACCAAAAGTGTTCCATTGAGCGCCCTCCTCCATAGCCAAAACCAAAGGAGAACCAAAATTTCATGAAAAATGAATGTTGTGTTACCTATCGTGTACAAGGGATTAACAATCTCCACAATCTTGGATGGTGTAGATAGTGGTGTTGGTGTGAGCATAATCTCCAAATATTGTTGGGAGGCCTGGGAAAGCCTACCACTCATAGGCCAAAGCCCTAAGATCAAGCTTGCCACATGGGAACATAGCTAAACCCTTAGGCATCCTTCAAGATGCAAATATCAAGACTTTGGACTAAGATTCCACCTACCACACATTCGGATTTTTAGAGAAGAGGATCATACATGATGATCCTCAGAAGGCCTTACATGAGAGAACAAAGGCTAGTTCATGAGATTGGGAAACTAATCACATTTATATATGCGTAAAGGCAACCAGTCGTGATTGAAGATAAACTTGATGATAGAGAAGACTCATCCCATGGGTCGAGGAATTCTTATTAGATGTAGGTCCTCTTATGTACCTCATAGAGGGGACAGGAAGTGAATGCATATGGGCATATGACCAATATCTTATGTAAGTGTGGGTCAATGTGAATGCACTTTAGTGTACCTACTTTTTAGGGCAAGGCCATGTGCCTATATAAAGGACCCTCATGTAATACTTTTAGTATGCAATCAATTTGAAGCAAGTTCTCTTGTGCTCAATAAGTCTATCACAAAAGGATTGAATTGGTTGTTGGGAGGGGTGGATATAGTTGAGGAGGAAAAGATCCTCAATATCTTAATCAATTCTCAAGGTAGATAACCAGATAGTATCTCAAAACACCCCAACAAAAGATCTACATGCATCACCCACACTTCAATCCAATATATGAGATAAAGCAAGCACGTCAAAAGATATTAAAGCCGTAATAGTAGCCAAAAAATCTCATGAAAGTAGCACATTTGGTGGAGAGTTAAAGAGGATGAGCTAGAAGATATAAATCTAGGAGAGATAAGAATGATCCAAAGATGGTATGGCTAAGTGCAAAGATGGAACCAAGGAGGAAGCTCCCCATGACATGTTATGATCATATGTGGATGTGTTTGCATGGAGTTATGAAGATATGAAGGGGGTGGATCCTCAAAATGAAGAGATAGATAAAATATTCAAGGTTGGATTCATCTACCTAGTTGACAAAGTGACCTAGTTGTCACCTATAGTCATAGTACCAAAGAAGAATAGGAAGCCACATGTCTGTGTGGATAACAAGAGGTTGCAGCTGAGATAGATCCATTTCCTATTTACATAGTCTTTGATGGATCATGTAGTAGCAGGTTATATACATACACCAAATTTAGCAAGAAAATCAACTCGTTGGATGATGTTGTTATACGAGTTTGGTTTTTTCATCCAACATACACCATGTACAATTGTAGATTTTTAATCCTGGATTCAAACAGAAGAACCATGAGAAACTATGAGATGGAGTACCAGATCAATTTATTGATGGATGATTTTTTTAAAATATCCATTCCCCTCCTATATTGGTATGATGAAATGTATTTTTTCTTATGAACATAAGCTTTACGAGATAATAAAGCCACATCACTAGTAAAATTTATGTATGACCTGACAATGACCAGATTTAGCTCCTGATAGAATTAGATAATGTTGAAAATAGCAAGTGATATTGGGTAAATGTTAGGAGCAAGGCGGAGTGCTATGTAACCCTCAAAATGATGTAAGATTGAGTCAACCTAATGTAGCATACATGATAGCTTGTACTACTACCCCTTGAACCATTCTAGAAATGGGATCTTGATTTTACAAGATCATTCAAGCCTCTTGGCTCCTGGACCAACAATAAGTGTATATCCTAGAGGTAAAATATTATTGTACTAAGTGGATAGGGAGGTAAAATATTATTGTACTAAGTGGATAGAAACTTGAGCTTTAAGAGATAATAAAGCAATGTTAGTAGTAAAATTTTTACATGACCTGACAATGACTAGATTTTGGCCCCCTAATACCAAGTGATATTGGGAGCAAGGGGAGTGCCATGTGACCCTCAAATGATGCAATTACTTCGTGTTAAAAAAACCAAGTGATATTGGGTAAATGTTAGGAGAAAGTGGGAGTGCTATGTGACCCTCAAATGATGTAAATAGTCAGTGTTGAAACTACAAGTGATATTGGGTAAATGTTAGGAGAAAGGGGGAGTGCTATGTGACCCTCCAATGATGTAAGAGTTATACTAGTCATAGGACAAAGGTTCAAAGGCTCAAAGGAGGCCCAAATGTGAAGGTATATGTGGAATGTCTAGCCCAAAGGGATGTCAAAATAAGGAGCCTAGAAGAAGGTGAGAAAACACTCAAGTGGGTGCTCACTTCAAGGGAGGTGGTCCTTGAATCTAGGTAGGATAAGGGGATGTCTTAATCAAGCTTAAGAGTCACAACATTATGCTCTAGTTTTGTCATTAGTCCTAATCATCTTCTTGAATTCTTATTATGTCAAAATATTGATTCTAATCCATTTTTACACACCCTAATCCTCTCTAGGTATGAAATTCAACTGTTAGAGCGAGACAATCAAGGAGGGAACTTTCTTAATGAAGTCATATAGATCTTGACCTAGCATCATATAATTATTCATAAGAAGTCTACATTATATTATCCACAAGAAAATGGTCATACTCAATCCTCCAGAAAGATTTTACAGAATGTAGTAAATGACAACATGAAAAATTGGGACCTCAAACTTATGGGCGTTTCGAACTACTTAAGCAATGAATGGATTTGGAATGTTTGAGCTTACAATGCTTGATGTATGAAGTTGTCAACAAAGGCAATGAATGGATTTCGGCTGAAACCCTATTTTAGAAACTTACCCAATCCTCGGTTTATTTTGTGGTATTTCATGATGTCCATTATGCTTACGTGAAATACATGCTTTGTTTTGTGGGATTTCCCTTTTCATACAATTCATGGCACTATGTTAATTGAGCCAATGGTTGGTGGATAGTGGCATTCCCCATTTTTGGTTACTCACCAAGCCCTCCCCCAAATATGTGCTAATTTGATTATTTCTTCTGAAGAATCCTTGCTTGGGTTTGTATGGAAGATTGTCTTCTTAACCTGATAGGCACTCTAATTTATTGATAGGATCAATTCATGGGATCAATGATTGGGTGGGTTTGAAGAAGTGTCTCATGGATTGTGTTTCCAATAATTTTCCTAGATGGGAGATGCATTTAGGGGATTCTCTAAAAGAATTGGTATTTTGCTTCATGGGATTAGTAATAACCAGTAGTAGTAGCAGGCTAGAACACATGAGTTATAGCCTAGGGATCACAGTAGCCAACATAAAAATAAATAAATCCGTCATGACCTCAGCAAAGTTTACTCATTTTGGATGCTCATACATGTTTTTGGCCATACGACGGATTTGATAGTGGTTGATGGGTTTAAGTTGAATATCAAGAAGTGATGTCATACATGGTGTGATAAGTTCTTGGCCATAAAACAACGGTGTGGATTTTGGTTGTGCATGGTTATAAGATCAAGGATTCATGTGTGGTTAAAAATTGACGGTGTTGGTCTTGTACACTAGTTCAAAAAGAGTTGGTATGATGGTGTCGGGAACCCAAAAGATTTGATTGTACGAGGTTTCAAGTCAAACTGGTCACTTGTGTGGATCCTATAATGGTGTGTATCTAGTTGTATGATGGGTTGGATCATACATAAGTTTAAATCCATGATGTACAACGGATTGGTTTGTATGCTCTTTTTGTATATAACTAATTTGATGAGCCACAACTTGTATACCCTTGTTGTGATGATGTGATGTGATATGATGTAAATTAGGATAGATGTGAATGGATGATATGTGATGTGATGTGATGTGAATCGGGATGTGAATGAATGAGATGTGATGTGAAATGGATGTGATGTGATGTGATGTAAATGAGAATAGATGTGAATGGATAATATGTGATGTGAATGGATGTGATGTGATGTGAATCGGGATAAATGTGAATGAATGGGATGTGGAGTGAAATGGATGTGTGTGATGTGATGTGGATCGGGGTAGATATGAATGGACGAGATGTGAATGAATGTGATGTGATGTGATGTGGATCGGCGTAGATATGAATGGACGAGATGTGAATGAATGTGATGTGATGTGATGTGGATCGGGGTAGATATGAATGGACGAGATGTGAATGAATGTGATGTGATGAGATGTGGATATGGGTAGATGTGAGTGGATGAGATGTGATGAACATAAATGTGGAAAGATATGATAAGATAGAAAATGATGTGATTGGATGAGAATGGATAAATGATGATGGGAATACAAATGATTGGACTTGGATTAAGTAATGTGGATTGATGTGGAACAATGTGGAAAGACAAGAGTTCGTTATAGAAACTATATTTATGACCTGTTTTTAAATGACTGTTTTGTATCAAGAATGCTGGGGAAGCATTTTGACCGTCTTGTGAATGAGGTCGTGGTGGAGACCTAAGTGATAAAGTTGCAACAGCTGACGGAGAGTCAATGGAGGACGTCTCGTGTAGCAAGGTCGGCCGAGGTTTTAACCAGCCTCGGTTTGATTTAAATGGTGAGCTTCCGGTACGGTGGGATGAGGGACCAACGAAGCGGCCTATGAGTGAAGCGCTAGGTGATCTGCGAAAGATCCTATAGAGGGTGCTGACCATACGGTGCTCGGGCTCTGGATCGCTGAAGATACCCACGTGTGTGTCAAGGAAAATATTGAAACAAGGAGTAAGAGTTGTTTTTTGAATTCGGACATGGATCTGGTTGATTGACCTTGCTGGTCCTCAATGGATGAGTCCATGGCTCTTTTATATGGATCTGTTGGTTAGTCTTGTTGATCTTCAATGGAGAGTCCATCTCGATTTTTATAAGTGATTATATTTCTGGGTTCTATGAGCTAGGAACTATTGAAAAGGCCCCTGAGTGGACAAGTGGTGAGCGTTTTGGTTGCCAATGATGCCATAGGTACATCGATGAAGGAATGATTGGAAACTAGAAATCAACCGAATATTTTGCAGGATTATGATCAATGATACTATGATTTCACTAAAAGATTGTTTTAAAGATAGCTGAATCGGTGAAAAAGGCAATTTCATATTGGGTGTGTAAGTGGTGTGACTAGCTTGAAGTTTGCATAAAGATCCGGCTAGGGGGCCTGGGAACTCTTTTCCCTATACTCGGGACAAAACCTAACGAAATTCCTAAATGGATCCCATCACTACAGTGGTTGGGCAGTTGGCTAACCCATGGGATTGGATGGGGTTAGGCTGGATTGATGGATCCCTAAAATGAGACTCAATTCTGTTATGGTACGATAGATGAAGTAAATCCCGGATAGTCTTGTTCTATGGAAAAGAATCAATGGTTGTGCCTCTCGATGAGGAAAAAAAGCATTGGTCTCTATGATCCAAGTGCAAGTTTCTTCCTTGATCTGACTAAGTGACTTACAGGTTCAGTCGGATCAGTTTGGTTAGATAAGGCTCTTGACTACGTTAGAGTAAAAATATCCTGGAGGAATCGCCCGTGCTTTTTGGGCGAGGGAAGTTTTTTCGGGTTCGGTTTTGGAAGAACCGAGGGATTAGTCTCTTGTCTGGATATCCATAGGCGAGGCCCCGAGTGAGAGGCTCTGCCCCGTGCAAGAAGTGCTACGTCCATTACTAGCACCCTCGAATTCGTTGCGCGGAGGGGGCAAGGATCTTTCAACTGGTATTAGAGCGAATTGGCTAAAGTGGATCAATCGAGAAGCCAAGAATATCAAAAATTTATTAAGTAGCAGTAAAAGGTTGTAATTGTGATGAAATTCATACAAATTGATATTCAAAATGAAGATTCATAAATTTGTAATTGGGTCTTCAGATGGAAGTACCGTAATTGTATGGAATCCCTGACTTGCTTGAGGCCTAGACATGATGGTATTTACCTTATAATTCCAAGGACCATGACTACCCGTATTATATACCGATGGTATAACTACAGCTCTTTACTGGGGCAATATATACGAGTAAATCTAAGACCTTAAAATTATAAGCAAAAATGCTATCCAGATGATGAATTCAAATGCTGGTTGATATGATTTCAAAATTCTGGTTGAGAATTGATGATGAGTTGATTTGGATTCTGATTGAAAGATAATGATGTCTGAATTTTGGTTGAAAGAAGAAAAGTTGAATAAAGCCACAATGAGGATGAATGGGACGAATCCCAGTAATGATGTTAATAACTGGAATGGCGATAATGACTTTAGCAAATCACTATGAGATTAGTGGATTGTGCTAACAGATTACTACTGTTAACACTTGACCTAGTGGATCAAGTGAAGGGATGACAAATTAAAAACCTACATAACTGAAATTCCCATGGAGGAATGTTCAGATGGAATTTTCGGTCTAATGGACCATTGTTGTGAAGGATATGAATGATATGTTATGAATGGATTGTTATCTGATAATGAGTTCTATATGAAAGGATCTTTATCCCAGAATTCTGTTGGATTGACCAGACTATAAGGAACCCCAAAATCAGTTGAATCTTAAGGAAAAGAGTTTGTCCTCCAGCTGTGCGAGATGAGGACATCTCACGTTTTTTTAAGTGGGGTAGGATGTAAGATTCCAAAATGCCGGACAGAGAACATGATTTATGCCCTCTGGGAGCCATTTGGTATAACCCAGAGTGGATGAGATTTACTAGAGGCATACCCGAGATAGCCGCCGCGATGTCCAGTGTGGAGGTTGGGGGTGGACGAGCATCGGAGAAAGCCCTAGATTGATTGGATTTTGGTTATTATGAGACTAATCATGTTGTCGAGCATGGTGATGATGATAGAATCTTTGAGATAGACACATACATGGTGATTCATTGAGATGCTATGTTTTAATTGATTGATAGAGATTTCTATTATGTGAATGTTTGTTTGAGATTCTACGATTTCTTTGCTTATGTGATAAGAATCTTATGTGAATGTTTGTTTGAGATTCTATGATTTCTTTGCTTATGTGATAAGAATCTTGTAAATGGCATGCATGCTTATTTTGCTATTTAAGAAAGGTTGATTTGATTGTGTTGTTATGTGGAAATAGATTTTAAAAAAATTTAGATTATAGTCCAATTAAGGTTCCTATGGGCCAATAGGATCAATCCAAGTGTGGGGAGGAGATAAATCCAATGAATAAAAGAAAATACCCACCAAAAATGAGTAAATGTCCACATAAGATGAAGAGTTGACTGAGTTCAAGGTTTATTAGTTAAAAACTATGAGATATTACTAAAAAAATGAGATATTTTAGTATAATGATACATTTTTGACACCTTCGTAAGGAGAAGGGGGGACTTCAAAGAGGCACCTATTTCACACATGTGGTGGAGTTTTTAACTCAAAAAATTTGTGATATTTTTATCTCTCCTCTCTCCTGGATCAAACCAAATCAAAAGGAAGCCAAACTAGGTCCAAATCTTGTCCAAATTCAACCAAACTGAACTTGAAAAATTCTAGAACCTAGTTGGACTTGGTTAGAGACCTCCCTCACCTATAAATAGATCCTTAGTCTTTTGTAAAGAAACCTGTGAACTATACCATGCCAGTATTATACTAAAATAATGATATTTTTATTATCCCTTAAAAATCCTCTACTTTTGGAGAGAGTGGAGCCTCTTTCTCTCTTCAACCATCCTTGGAGCTTTCCTTTCAACACACAAACCAATTGATTGGTTGAGGGGTTCTTCTATGATAGAGAAGCAAGCAAAAACAAGAGCTAAAGTGTAATTTTATGGTTTTTCTCTACTATTCTCAATGTTTCTCACTTCTCAACCCCTTTCAAGCTTGAGAAGTTTTTAATTAAGTGGTTATAATGCAAATCAAGCTTTTCTTAAGAGTTATAATAAATAATTTAAAAAAATTACATTTATGCTTAATTTAAGATGCTTTTATGTTTATCTCTCTCTCCTCCAAAGAATGGTCATTCCTTTGACCAATTCTCTATTCAATTGATGCTTCTTATGGATAAATTCTCAATTCACAAATCAAACTCTAGGCTTGTGAAGCTAGAGATTAAGAAAATAATTTTTTTAAACTTATATGCTAGTAAATTATGATAATTTTATGAGTTGAATCCATAAATTGAATTTAAGGCTAAAAGATAGTTATACTATCATAATTACATTACTAAGTCTTATTTTCTTTTTAAAAATATAAAAAGTTATCAGTAATAGTAACAGAGCTATAAGAATTAATCATTGGCATAGATCTAGTGCAGCGCATCATTTTATTTAGAATAAATAAATAAAAAAATTTGAGTTACTTTCATAGTCTCAACGCTTTGCTTGCAAAGCTCAACATTTTGCAGCTCCTGTTGGTAGCCAGGCACTAGTGCTGAACTTTGTGGGGCCAGGGGCATAGAGAGGAAGACGTAACATAGCAGGGTTGCGTGCACAGCACGCAGAGTGTCGTAGCCCTTCATCGTCGCCTTCACCGAGAAAGCTCAGCAATCTCAGGTGGCTCCTACGTTTAGATGAAGGAGAAGAAGAGGAGGTGAACATGAGTAAAGCATGAAGTATACGTGAGTTGTTTTGAGCTAGGGTTGGAGACCCTTCCTCCCTTTCATATTTTCCCTTTCACATTCACTTTTGTCCAGCCCACATCATAGTGCTTTTGACCATTTACCTTGCCCACTTTCCATACTCTCCCTCACCCTCCTTAAGTTTTTTTTTTGAGATTGTTCACACGCTAGTTTGGGGGTTCTTTCACATTGATCACATACTACGTGTGGGTAGTTCACACACATTGTGAGTGTTATTCACACGCTTATGGATTTGTTTGGGCATGTTCACATGGATTCGGGGCTTGGTCACATGCTTTGAGCTTCGTCGAGGAGGTGGTTCGTGTGCCATGTGGCTGATTTGATGGATTTTGGGCATTCACACGCACATTTCTAGCCATTTGGTGCATTTTTGCACATTCACATGTGGCGTGAGTTTATTGTGCATTGTAGCCTTGTTCACATGCTTTGAGTATCGGGTAGTCCTCACACGTAGCCATGGTTTATTACTGTTACCCTTCTACTACTCGCCATGGTCCTTATTTTCTTCGGTCGATGACATAATCTTGCGACTCTTGATGATTGGGGACATAGGTGTTATGCTAGATTCTTAGTTAGGATGCTTCGTACACAGTATCATGGGTTACCCGACATGATCGGATCATATATCACTTTTGCCGACTTTGTGCATACATTTGGGACATCCAGACTTCGTCCATTGGATCCTTCATCGTCTATTTCACGTGATGAGGAGATAGTTCATCCATGCCATAGATAGAGGATGGAGTTGTGGAGTTTGTTGTCTATACATGTTCGTCATCTATGGGATGAGAGAGATTGGCACATTCAGCAATCCGTTGACTGTTGGACATTCAAACATTTCTTGAAGGTAGATGGATTAGTTTTCCTCAGTTGGGATGACTCCTATGGTTACTTATTTGAGTGTCCTACATTCTTGAGTGGCCGTGATTATGTTCTTGAGGATGTATACTGCATTGATATCGGCATAGATGATGATCATCATCATCATGTTGATGATGATATTGATGTTGACACGTACACATGGTGATGGTCATACACACACATGTGATGACATTGATGTATCACACCCACATACCTATGAGATGTATCATGCACACATACACATGATGATATTGATCTATCGCACTCACATACACATGATGATAGTGATACATGTGCACATGTTGCCACTGACACATATGCACATGATGATGATGTATGTATTAGTGATAGTGAGAGTGATGTGTGTGAGTCAGATCATGTGGGCATGGTCTTGATGGGAGGGATGGTAGCGAGCATTTCGATCATTGTGATTATTAATACGCCTATGTCTACCTACCTTCCAACGGATCATAGTGATGCATTAGGATAATGATGCATTGGCGGATCATAGTGATGCATTAGACTATCATGGGGATCGACTCTTGCCTAGTGATGCATCCATTGCAATGTGTGAGATTCGAGATGATGATACTTCACATCTTGATGGATATTTAAGTAGTCATGATCATTTGGCTAGTCATGCATCCCTAGTTACACATGGGGATGACACTTCACATGTTGATGAGTACATTATAGACCATGAGGAGCATATACCTGAGGTTCTAGTATTAGATGTGTTGGGCTACTCCTCTAGAGTTGTCACATGTGGAGAGATTTCGGATATGACCACTACTCATAGTTTTCATAGCATTCCTGGCAATATTTGTGTGGATCGAGTTGTTGTGATTGAGCAATCAGGGATAGTGCATGAGAGTAGTGATGAGTTCGTGGAGGTGAGACATCGTAGGAGAATGCATATCGATCATATTTTTAGCATATCCTATGACATTGACCTCGAGAGCTTTACATTTGATCTCGGTATTTCTTTAAATCCAATGTTATTAGAGATTGATTTATCATGGGATTTAGGTCATGTAGGGACACCATTGATAGAGATTGTATATACCTTTGGGGATGACCTTAGTGGCCTTGGCAATTCCATTGATAGTGAGTCGGTTGATACTACTTATCTCTCTTGTGTAGACGCTTTGTGTAGACACTTTGTCAGTGCTTAGTGATGGTGATCTTTATGATGATCCAGGGACACACATATATAGAGTGTCTTGCACATGGAGATATTGTGCATGGGTCAGATTATACTCATATACATACATTGATATGGTGGATCATGCCTTCGACTTTTCGAGTGGTGCTACGTGTGACGGTGGCATGAGTTCACATTTGACTCTACATGAGGCCGACCTTGAGCTATGTTCATTTGGCTTCCACGGATATTGGCACGAGCCTATGTTCTTTGGAGCTAAGACATTTTTCTTTGGATGCACTCTTTGCCATTTAAGGAGCATAGTTTTTGGATATGTGGTTCGACATTCAAATGCATCTATGACATATTTCAATCTTGGTCTACACGATGATACTTTTGTGCCAGGACCATTTGACATTCTAGTCAGGAGTTTCGAGTTTCTTTGGTGGATACCTTTCGTGCCAGATTCACATTGTGGTCGTGAGGATGGGCTTACGAGTTTTCCTTTCGACCCCATTGAAGCTACTATCTCTTTGGAGTCAAGCTTTCCTTTTGATCGAGGACCTACCATTACCTCGGCTTTGGAGTTGAGCTTTCCTTTTTGACCCAAGAGCTATTACCATCTCAGCTTCGACAGTTCAAGATGTATACCATACATATCCCTTTGATCCTGGAGAATACTCGACTAGCTTCGTCACATCGACAGTGGTTCCTTATCCTTTCCACTTGCACTAGATTATCGTGGGACCATGCCTTGGATTTTTCATGCCTTGGATTTCCTTTTGATCCAGGCGGTTACATAGATAGCCTCATTATCGATGGGAGCCCTTTATCCTTTCCATTTGACCCTGGGGGGTCATATGATTCATGTATGGGTCTTCCGCTATATATTGCACAACCTCATATCGACAAGTGCATATACTTCCATTGATCATTGCATGACGGTTTTGAACTCCAACAAAACTATGAAGTGTTTTTCCGCTGTTTTTAGATGTAGTTTAATGAGAGCCAAGGATTCTCGAATATAAGATGAAACAATGGTTTCACAACCCCCCCCCTCCCCCCCCAAAAAAAATAAAATAAAAATAAAAATAAAAAAATAAAAAAATAAAAATAAATGTGTGTGTGTGTGGGGGGGGGGGGTGCGTTGTGATTTGCTAAGTTTCTTTTGATGAGAAGTGTAATTAAAGGTCTTAAAAGGGGAAAAACAATATCCTTCCCTTGGACCACAAATTGCATTTAAAAAATGTTTACAAGGTTTGAAGGGGTCAAAGCACCCTCCAAGAAGAAGTGCCAAGCCCATACTAAATACTTTCATAAGTTTGGAATATGTTCAACCCGAAAAATTGAGAGAATAATTGCACTTATTTAACAAGCAAACACAAACCATGAAAACACTAGAAAAGTTTTGCCCAGCCCATACTGTTTACACTTAACTTTTTGTTTTGCTTCTCATAATGACATGTGATTATAACCAGTGTACCCAAAAAATGAGATTGACTCTTACCAATGGTTCGCCCAAGTTTGTACAAATGTTTATTCTCTTCTCAAGAGAGAACCTTGAAAATCTATACATGAAGAATAGCTGGTGCCACCCTATATCTTACAATGACTGCCAGACAGAGCCATGGCTGAATCATCAAACTGAAATACTTGCACTCTTGTTTACTGGTGTACAAGAGGTCTAGGCCTGGCCTAGGTTTGGACGTTACATAAACAGGATTGTCAATACTGTGGTGAAACCTGAGAGAAAGAGATGTCCGGTGTGCAACTGCCTTCGACATAGAGTCCATTTGCAGCTACATCTCAGCCTGCTTGACCCTCTCCCTTGCACGTTCCAAGGTGGGACGGTGCCATTGTAGGCCATGCCATGTGTTCCTAGAGTCTAAACCCACTGTATCAGGCTTGTCCACAGAAACAATCTCCCCCGCATTCTCAGAGGCCTGTCTTTTTTTACTTTGTAGCCTACTCAACCGCAGATGTAGAGCTTGGAGGTTCACGATTGGTACAAGAGTCGGGCGCCCATGTGCACACTGCCAGAAAGATGATCAGCATCATGAGGCTTTGCTAACTTTGTTCGCTGAAAACTTAGTGCACTGGAAAGTCTAAATGCATAAATTAAAACTTCCCTGATCTGATTTGCCTTCCATGTCCCATCATACAAGCCCTGCAATTGCTTAGAGGATAGGCTGATTACACAACATTCTCCCCTCATGAGATGGTGCTCATGAGATGGTGGGTTGGGAGCTGGACACGACAGCGAGATTGCCCACAGGTGCAGTCTGGATGGGCCCCCATTGACGGGCAGGTGGTCTTGTGTCACCAGCCTTGGACTGAATTTTTGACACACACACACACACACACAACCCGCACGCATAAATGCATCTATCCTCACCTGGAAAGAAAGTGCAGTTCTCTTCAATCCCTCAACAAGCTGTTGGCACTCAGATCTTAGCAAGAAGTCACCAAACATTATTGCGCCTGGAATTTTTAACAACAAATAGAGAATATACATCCTTAAGAAGTATTCAATTTTTCTAGTAGGAACGACTAAAAAATATTAAAATCCTTGAAACCAAACCAAGAAATCCCAGAAGAGTTGAAGGTACCTCGACAAGCCTTGCTCGCCATTACTCTCAAAACTGCTGGTGGAGGAGCTGAAGTTCCGTCTGTCGTGGCTAGCTGTGACAAAAATACTTCATAAAATCAGATTGCAGTCATTGTTAAGTATATCGTGATTAAGTTAGTCTCTGTAGACCTGATGCAAATATTCGGAGAGATATTTGGTATCAGTTAGACTCTCCCCCAGAATGTTAGGTACCTGCATCAAATGCCATCACTTACCTAGGTAAGGCAAGGAGGGAGAAAAGCTAAAATTGGAGTCCAAATAACTTCTTTTAGAAGACAAAATTTGGAAGTAATTTCAACAAATTAAAACTTACCCCAGTAAGTAGAGCAGCCGTGTTGCCATGCCGCACTTGTCCATGCCTATCAATACAAGTAAATACTAAATTATCCTTGCTAGCATCCATGCTCATTAAACTACACTACAAACAAATTTACATCCTAACCCCTCCCTTCCGCTCCCATTTCTGCCAGCCTCAGCGTCCCTCCACTCCTCGCCCTGCCCTGCCCTGCCCACCTGCTTCTTCGCTATTCCTGCATCATTTTAAGCTCCCGCTTTAAGCACTGGGCACAGTTTCCTTTTGTACTCCTCATTTCCCACTGCTTTTGCCTCCCTCTTATGGTCTCCTCCCAACCATGACCACCTTCAAATGCAATCAATTGTTGAGTGACCTCCAGATTTTGTCAATCATAATGCAACTTGTCGGAGTATCCTACCTTCCTCCAGAAACTTGCAATTATTTATACTTTTTGGAGGAAGGACTAGCCATCCTTGATTGAAACTTGCAATTGCATTCCGGTACTGACAAAAGAACCTGCTTTTATTCGCCAATTTGGGATTACTTAACCAGCTAGAGCTCTCAATAAGCCTCCCCCACAAAACACACACACCCCTCCCCACCCCCCGCCCGCCCTTTTCCCCTTCCCTATCTTCTGTTCTCAGCGTGCCACCTTTTCCGCCCCCAATATTTTTCCTCCACTTCGATGTTTTTCCTTTCCTTCCCTTTTGGCACCTCCCCCTTTTGCTTTCTCCTTTGCCCTTCCCTTCTCACCTGCTTCCTAGCTTCATGGTGGTTTTTTCAAGCGACAGCTGCAAGCATTTTCCCCTTTCAAAGGGCTCCATGGCTGCCGATCCACCTTCCCCAGCCCAGGCCGCCCGTAACTGCGACCTCCAGCTCCTTTTCTCAGGAAGGCCACCACTCCTGTCAATGAATTCGTCAGCAACAGACCTATCCGTGGCCAAATCAGCAGCAGCAGACGCCTCGTGGATATCCAATTCCACAGCAACGCCTACATCCAAATCGAGTTTGAATTGGCCTCCCTAATGGAGAAGATCAAGTCGCAAAGCCTGGTAGTAGCACGGGGCACCCATGACCACTTCATCAATTGGAGACATGGCTTCTCTCTAGCCTCTGATCCATTGGCAGGGGGCAACTGAGTTCCTCGTCACCAGGTCGAACCAAGGACTATCTTGGGCTTCTTCCAATGATCAAGTGCTCTATAGGCCAAGTTCTTAAGGCCCCTCAGACGGCAGCAGCAACAATTGCTCTGGTGGCTGGCCTTTCAACCATACAAGTTCTCATTGCCTCTCCAGAGAGCCATCCTTGACTAGCCGCTCTGTGAGGAGAAGTCCATCTCATATGTGGGGGGGGGGGGGGGGGAAACCACACAGGTGGTCTGTAATGCCAAGTGAGATCACCTCCTTTATCTGTGAGAAAAGGGCCCGGCCCCCAAAGCCTCAAGAAAGCTTCCTGCCGCTTCTGCACCTCCCTGCAACTTCCCCCCTGACTGTGGAGGTATGGATGATGTCAAGCCAAATGCTTCCGGTGGACTCCGCAGGCGGAGTGTGGGTACCCTCTATGGCTTCGCTGCATCTAGCTCGCCATATGTGTGCTACGCTGCGATACTACTGCAAATCTCCTATCACTGACATGAGCCCGATCTCCAGGGATCCGTAGATGGGGCTATGATTGGTAGTCCCGAAATACGGAGGTGAGAGACCAAAAGGGCAATCCCCTCACCATCCTCCTCATAAGCCTTGACCATCTCAGCCTCTGTGGCCCTAGAAATGATCCGGATCGAGGTCCTATCCATCGTGAAGATGCAAAGAATCCACTGCCAAACCTGCTGAGCCTTGGCTTGTGCAAACGATCTTGTTGCGAGCACCTCTCAGCTCCCCCCATCCGCCTGCGTACCTACGCCCCCCCTCCCCCTCTCCTTCACGACCTGCTGCACCCCTCCCTCTCTGCCTCTTCCGCCCCCACCATCCGTCGCCTCCCCCTACACAGTTGCGCCCCTGCCCCTGCCTGCCTGTTTCCCCCCCCTCCCTCTACTATTTCCGCCGCCGCCCTCCCTCTCCCCTGATTGTGCCCACCCCTGCCCCCCCCTCTGTGTGCCTGCACCTACCCTCTCTTTGTGCCGCCTCCCCCTCTCCATTGGCTAGCCAACCCCCTTTCCTCTGTGCCTGTCCCTTCCCCCTTCTCTCTCCCGCTTGATAATTTGCTTCCCAGGCCTTAGGAAGGAATACCTTCCGCTTCTCCCGGTGATTGGTGGTGCCATCGGGAGAGTGATGGAATCCACCCCCTCCATCCCTCCGCATCTGTGTCGCCTCGCCAAATTCAATGCCCCACGTTATATCTATTCCGTGTCTCCGGGGAGACCCCATCCTTCAATGAGTGGAGTGTTCAGGCTTCCCATGCCAATGTTTCATTTGCAGGCAGATGGGCCATCTAGCCAGAGCTTGCTGTCGACACCAATCCAGGAGACCGCCACCAACGGTCCCCCCCCCCTCCTCCTCCTTGTCAGATCCTCACTAGAGGGTAGGAAGAGCGGTAGATTCTCAAGCAACGAAGCACCAGGTTCTGACACAACTATCGGAGAGTGGCAGACGGTCGGCCCGCGCCTGGGCCGTTAGCGGACCACCAAGGTTGCACGCCGTCAGCGTGTGCATGAGGCTCGTAGAAATCAGGAGAATTCAGTTCTGTCAGAGAACCATTATGAACATTTATCACAGCATCCTCCAGTCAGCGCGGCAGGCTCCCGCCTAACACTGAACGGCCCCTCCGACACCTCTGATTTGGTGGCCGATTCCCCATCAAGAGCCTTCAGCATCCAGTGAGGCCGTTAGACCCCATTAGCCTCTCCTCGCAGCACCCCTCTCTGACAGACCTCTCCGCCCTCCTCACCCCCGTCTTTGCCCGCAGCAACAACTTCGGCTTCTCTCGGTGATTGGTGGTGCCATCGGGAGAGTGATGGAATCCCCCCCCCCCCCCCCAACAGCTGCCTAAGCCCTTGCACGAGCAGCCAGGATTTCATCCCTCTGCATCTGTGTCACCTCCCCGAATTCAGTGCCCCACGTTATATCTATTCCATGCCTCTAGGAAGACCCCATCCTTCAACGAGTGGAGTGCTTCCTAGGCCAATGTTTCATTTACAGGCAGATAGGCCATCTAGCCAGTGCTTGCCCTCAATGCCAGTCCAGGAGACCAGCACCAACGGTCCTCCCCCCGCCCCGCGCATATCCTTGTCAGATCCTCACCAGGGGGAGCGGCAAATTCTCAAGCTGCAGAGAACCAGGTTCTGGCCGCGGACGACACAGTTGCCGGAGAGTGGCAGATGGTTGGCTCGCGCCCAGGCCGTCAGCCAACCACCAGGGCTGCACACCGTCAGCGTTTGCGTGAGGCTAGCAGAGATCAGGAGGATTCGATTTTGTCAGAGAACCGTTATGAACATTTATCACAGCATCCTCTAGTCAGTACGGTGGGCTCCCCAGGATCTTAGGGTAGCCTCTTCCACCACTCCAGACCCTCTACCCCATAGAATGGCGCGATGATCTTCTCATTCCCTTTGAGTGCAGCTCCTGGCACCAAGTGGGACTCAAAGTCGGTGACTGCCGCCACCCAAGGTCAGGCAATTGAGCTCTCTCATCATCTTCACGATCTTCGCATCACCTATGTACTCACCCATCTATGGCCACTAGCTAGGATGGAGCTAGGAGGCTCAACCCACAGAGACCAAGCTCGGGAGATGGTGGCCTCCAGCCTGGAGGTGTTGCTCTTTGTGTTCATGCATACTTCGGTTGCAATACCTCTCCCCCCCTCTTTCAGGTACCTTCATTGTGATAGATGGAGTCGAGGGTACACATTCTCGCGCTCGGAAGGAATGGCGTCATCCGTGCCCACTTGGAATAGGACGGATTGTGATTATTCCCCATCTAAACCCTTGCCCAAGACTCTTCGAGTGGAGGACAACTCCACGAGGTTCCGCCTCACATAGAGATTGATATGCGGATAGTCTTGAGATTGATATGCGAGGAGAGCTTCAGAGAGCCTTAGTGGGGGGACCTATGGATATTCTTTTACTCCATGAGCATCATCTCTCAGAGGGTCGTACCCACCGATGTCAGCAAGCAGCTTCTGCCGGCCGTGACAGGCTCAGGAGTCATTGTCTCGGGGCAAGCACAGTGGGTCACCATTCTGATTGGAGAGGATAGCGTTGGCTTCCTCAATATTTATGCCCCAAACGTTGCTACACGAAGAGCCCTCTTTTGGAGCAGAGTTCGACAAGCCCTTCCCCATGCTAGCTTTTGGTGCATGGGTGGATAGACTTGGAGGCGGTACGGCCACAATCTCAGGAGCAGAGTACTCTGCCTGGGAGGATCTGATACTGGTACTGGCCACAATCTCAGGAGCAGAGTAGTCTGCCTAGGAGGATCTGATACTAGTACTTAGGGGACAGGACCCTTGGCACTTGTTTGGGCGTGTAGCCCTAGGAGCCTGTACTTCTCGAGATCGGATAGGAGGAGCACCAGCCCCAACCCTTCTAGACTTGACAAGTTCTACGTTGATGAGTGGGCTTGCAACCGTGGGAGCATGATAGGTATCTTAGCACGCACCTCTTTTTCAGATCACGCCCTAGTTATTCTATCCCTTGAGGACCCCTAGAGGCACAACAAGCATGTGAGCTCTAGGATTCCAAACAGCCTCATTCAGGACTCCGAGATCTACAACAGGATAGAGCAGATTTAGACGGGACTCGACTTTACCTCAAGCTCTGCTGCATGCACATTGGATGTTGGCCTAAGGGGAGATCAGCGGTTTCTTGCAAGAGGCAGCCCAGAGTAGATTGGAGGGATTTCGATAGCAAGAGCAGAGTCTAAGGAGGGGCCTAGCCTCTTTAGGAGCATTCCCCAGATAGCCCATGGATTGAAAGTCAGCTTGCTGCTGCCCGCACGGAGATTAGATCCATAGAGGAGAGGAGCGTGGAGTACAGACACCATGCCAAAGCTTCATTCTCGACCCAGGCTGGGGATAGAGTCACATGAGACTTCTTCAAGATAGCCGGAGAAGAGATGGTATTCACAGGCTATGTGGCCAGGATGGAGCTATTGTTTCTGACCCCCCTCATATGAGGGCCATCGCCATTGCTTTCTTCCGTTCCCTCCTCACAGGTGCCCCATTATCCCATAGGTAATCATGTGATGGATGCGCGCGAGAGGGTCTGGCGACACACAAGAGATTAGATCCATAGAGGAGAGGAGCATGGAGTACAAAGTCCAGACACCATGCCAAAGCTTCATTCTCGACCCAGGCTGGGGATAGAGTCACATGAGACTTCTTCAAGATAGCCGGAGAAGACATGGTATTCACAGGCTATGTGGCCAGGATGGAGCTATTGTTTCTGACCCCCCTCATGTGAGGGCCATCGCCATTGCTTTCTTCCGTTCCCTCCTCACAGGTGCCCCATTATCCCATAGGTAATCATGTGATGGTCTGGCGACACACAAGAGAGGTGATTCCCCCCTCTCTTCAGTCCTACTTACTGACTCCATTCACAGCAGAGAAGTTGGCGGAGGCGATGACGGCATTATCCAAGGGCAAATGCCCGGGTGCGGACACGCTTCTAGTCTCTTTCTTTCTGCGTCACTAGGACCTCATGGAAGGCGGCCTTCGAGCTGCCTTGAATGAGATTATGATCACATGTGCCATGCCGCCAGAGAGGCTCTCAGAGGGCTTCATTCACTTGATTCCCAAGGAGGGGGGCGACAGATTGAAGATCCGGTAGTGGAGACCCATCACTCTTCTAGGGACCGCTTATAAGATCTTGGCCAAGGCCATCAGCAGGAGACTTTAGCCCTTTCTCCCCGATTTGATTCATGACACTCACCCGGCTTTGTTTAGGATCGGAGCATTCTGGACGACATTTTCACCTTCTAGGAGGCGACACCTTCGGCCAGGATGCAATATAAGGACCTCATAGTGCTACTCCTAGACTTTGAGAAAGCTTATGATAGGGTGGATTGGAGCTTTCTGGAGGGCACGATGAGCCAGATGGGATTTCCCATGGAGTGGATTCGTGGAGTCTCAAGACTTTACTCAGTATCACACAGCCAGGTTCTCATTCAGGGAGCCTGTGGTGACAAACTCCCCCTTTCCCGCTTGATTCGGCAAGGCTATCCTTTGGCACCTTACCTCCTCTTATTCATCGCTCAGGCCATGCGTAGTTTTCTCTCAGCCTAGGAGACCGAGCTCCAAGGATTGAGTCTTCCTCTTCGCACGCAGGAGGAGCTGCTTGACTCAGAGTTTGCAGACGACACAGCAGCCTTCCTCGCAGGAGATGTGGGGAATCTCCAGAGATTCGTGGAGGCAATCGAGATTTTATGTTGCGCATCAAGAGCACAGATCAACTCGCACAAGATCGTGTGGTTTTTGGGTAGGCTCAGCACCCATCGCCCAATTGAGGCTTTCCAGTGGATCCCAAGGGGCACTCCAATCCGCTATCTTGGTTGCCAGGTGGGTATTGATCTCTCACCTGAGCAACAGCTTGCCCTGCTCCTTTTGAGTATTCAGAAGAAGGTTTTATACTGGAGTTCTGCGAGGCAGGTAGAGTGATGGTGGTGAACCGGGTTCTTCTAGCCACCATGCAGTACATCACTTCGTGTTGGGCCTTCTCTCGGGCATGTATTGGCCAGGTACAGCGAAGGCCAAGGTGAGTGGTCATTCAGCCACGTTGTAGAGGGGGGCTAGGCCTCATTGACCCTGCTATTCAGAGTCGTGCCCTGCTACTGGGCAAGCTGATTGTTAGAGGACTCTTTCATGGTGACGAGCCCTGCCCCTTGGGCAGATTCTATCAGCCCTTATGCTCGGCTAAGTCCTAACCCTAGCACATGCCCTTAACCCCAAGTTAACATTGGTCCTAGCCCCGGTAAGGATGTAACGTTTAGGTTCGCACATCCCTTTAACACCAAGTTATCCTAACCCCCAATTAACATTGGTCCTAAGCCCAGTTAGGGATGTAACACATCCACTATGACATGCCCATACTTATGTGATATGTGTACAACAAGATCTTATTCTGTCTGGACATCCAAGTATGAACTGAGGTGTGGGGAGAGACATGCATGGAGGAATATGCTATGGAATCGTCAAAGAGGAGAGCATCACAATAAGACTTTGAGGAAGCAATGGGATGAGCCTACCATTGATATTTTAGTGTGGGAGGAATAGGCTCTAGAGGAGAGCATGATCAAGAGTTTGAGGAGGCAGTTGTAGAAAGTAACGGGTTCTTGCGAAATGGAACTTATCGGCCTAAACATGTCTCCCTATTAAAATTTATGGTAAATATTCATGTATTTTTCGTGTAACTTATAACTTGAAACAAACTGCTGGTTTGATTTACACCTGTGCATTTATGCAGGCATCTCACCTACTCTTTATATTAAAAAAGATATTTATGGACCTAATGTTCAGCAGGAGGTATATTTTATAAACTTTTTTCACAAACTAACCTTTTGCCATCATAATTCTTTCCTCCAGAGAGAACTTTGAAGCGCCATCCCCAATCTTCTATTTGTGACTGGTAAGTATGGAGCAGCTGCTGATCTCCCATGCTAATGCTCTGCAGAAAAAAGAACTTGCATTAATAATAAAAATTATTCACATTAAATATCCCTCTCTTTACAGAAAATGAGAAATTATAAACAGCATTTATACCAATTCTTGTGGATACTCCAATAGAGTACTCAAGTGCCTCTTCTCTTGGAGAACCTGCAAAAAATTGGCATAAAATTTTCAAAAAGAAGCCACAGCATTTTTGAGCTTTTAATTGTAAAAAGCTTGTGTGCAAAGCTGCACTAGACGTTCTCAGGCCGACCTCTTTACGAAATTGTTCCAACCTTACTCTTTCATCAGCTGCATGCTGCATGTAAGAAGGTTGATTAGAAAAGGCTGGCATGTGTGTAAAAATAATTTAATAAAACAACAGAAAGCATGTCTCTTGTGGCCAACCTGATCAATTACTACTAAAATGCTCTCGGCCACCGTCGCTATAAATTTCTTTTCCATCTGCTGCAGAACTCGTGCATTCTGCAAATCCTCCTTTGAGATGCTTTCCGGCAATAAATGCTTATTACTAGGCCCCAAAATTCCCGCAGATATATCAAGTACATTTTGTTCATTATTTCTCATACATGGGTTTTTCCAGTCCTGCAGCACATTTATATATATATAAGAATTATTTTCTAGACAACATGCTTTGATAGAAATTCGATAGGACACCATTTAGCTTGTTGCAATTGTTGCCGATCAAGTGAAAAATGTATCAAGGAGCTTAGAGCCTTATATCTGAGAGGACCTTGTACAGCTGTATTGCGGTCACGTCAACCAGACTGTCAAGACAATCAGAATCCCTCCACTTTGATTCACCAGAAAAAAGGCCATTTCTATCCACTGGTAAAATGCCATTAGAGTCCTTGCATCGTGGCATGGCATCCTCCTGTAAAACTCTAAACATATACTTTGTGGTCAAGAATGTAACCAAAAAAATACAACACCTTATTTGTCATCATGTGCTGCAATAAAGCTAAGGACCTTTTCTCAACATCAAGATTGCACCCAGAAGCTGTTGCTGGCGAATTCTGGTGTCTGCCCTTACCATAGGTTGCAACACACCCTCCCTTGTACACCTGCATTTGACAATCTGCAAATATAACCCAGATCAGAAATTTTCTTTGTAATTCCATCCACAACAAAAAACACACGAAAATATTTTTTCTGGATACTACCAGATGTGAAACCCTGTGTTTTATCACAGTGCACCCCACCTTTTTGCATCTCGTTTCCATTTTGACTCTCTGTGCAGCAGTTTAAACTCGGCAGTGCAATACTAACTGCATATTTTCTGGGCAGTCTATAAAATGGAGGCCCAGAAAGAGTCCTCTGCAAGCAAGCTTTTGAGGGCTTCTCTAATGATTCCTTGACTGTAGTTTGTTTCTCAAGCTGACCTCTAAAAGCTATGCCTCGCTTGTCTGGGGAAACATTATTATTCACTACATGTGTGAATGGTGTTAACAAAGAATCAAGAACCTCCATATCCTTGCTTTGAGAGCATATAGCAGGCTCAGACTCAAGCAAGCTATAGCTGCTCTTCAAATATAGCATGTCATTTTGAAAACTATGTTCACCTTGCTCTCTTTCAAAACCTCTGTAAGAGCTATTGGCTGGAAGAGTGATGGTCAAAGGAGAACTTTTGGTAGTCCAGATTCCCTCCATATCTGCACCTGGTTTAATATTGAAATTCCTGACAGTTCGCCTTTCCGAATGGCACAGAAAATCGTCGGTATAGCAAGGCTTAAGATCGAAATCATACAAACATCTCCGGACTCTTGGGCTATAGACTGAAATGGCTCTCCTAAGCGGTGAAGGACTTTGCCCACATTCCACCATGGCACTACTGTCTCGGACAAAATCCACCAAATGCCCGTTTTGTTCTCTCGCGCCATGTGCACTAGCTGGTTGATCTGCTTGGCTGTCCAATGACAAGTCACTTGATCTAGCTTGAGAACTGAACACATTCAAATGCAATGGTGAGTTTTTGGTATCAGTAGTTGAGAGTCCACAAAAGGTCAATGACGGCTTAACATGATGAAGCAGGTCCGAAACATCATCTGACTTTAGAACGTCTTCAAATAAATCACTATGGAGGTTGGAATTGCCACTCTCTATGCCCCAAGCTCTTTGCAAATCATCCTCCTCATGCCAAAAGTCACCCTTCTGCTGAAACTTGCATTGCCTTTTTTGTCCTCTTAAATGGCTAGCCTCCTTTTCCCTGCTGCACTGCTGCAAGCTCCACGTGAAAATAGAGGACTCGTCATGGATCTGTTCTTCCCGAATCAGTCCATATTCCCTTCTCTTTCGTGCAGCCCTCGGTCGTTTTGGTGTGTTGAATATGAGTTCTTCCACCATGTTGTCACTGCCACCATTGAAATCAATACTTTGCAGCCCGCCACCTATACAACATAGATCGTCTACCTTCTTTGGCACGTTGACATTCCACCTTGGATGGTATGTTGGATCAACATGCTGCCATGGCTTCCGCTTCCGAGGAGATGACTTCTTGAAATCGCCTACTTCTTTCTCTGTCAAAAGTTTAGTTGCTCCTAATCATGGATTAAGAGAAAAACAATTTTCAGGCTTGAATTGATATTCAGTGCCCAATCTATCTCCTTATAGATTTCCTATGACTGCTGGTTTATACCTCCATCCAAATTATTGGTTGATTTGCTCCAGACTGTTCCCAAAGCCTCTGTCACAAACAACAGAACAGAACTCCAGTCCTACAAACAGAGAGAAACAGCAAGGACACTAGAAATGAAATAAAACCCTGATGTTAATCATTGCTTTACACATGTTATTTAATGCAGAATTTAAGAACAAGACAACACAGCACATAACTGCAACCTTGAATTCCACAGATGTTTTGGTTGCTTCGAATGTGATGTCATAGCATGAAAGGGGGCAGCTCATGTTCAATAAAAATGCAGGAAAGACCTGCTTTGACGGAGCGGACGACATCCAGCCATCAGAAAGATTTCCAAGTTCACTAAGACTGCCATTGCCACCCGAAAACAATGTGTTGATAAGCTTGTGAACAGGTGTCTTGTGAACAAAGCGGCCGTTAAGATCTGGTTGTAGTTAAGTGGCACAATCCCTTGTCAAGATAGAAGTTCAAAGGAGACAGCCATGGAATTATCTAGATTGACAAGGATACAGAAAAATTGTATAGCCTGCATCAAACAGAAGAGATCAAAACATGCATGTGAGCCTCACAGGAAGTTGAGAGGAGAGAAAACAACACAAAGCAAACAAGATTTTTGGCATATAAACACCACCTTCGAGGAGAACCTGCTGGTTTCCTTCGAAACAAAACCATACACCTTCAAGTTTTTCTTTGCATGATGTAGCTCACAAAGCTCATGACGAACCTGCTGTCCAAAAAACTCACAGAGAGTGTCCAAAGGAGATATGCAAGGTTTCGTGTGAATCAGATTCACCTGCCTGCACAAATTGATAACTTCATAGGGTCTACCCATCTTAGCAGTTTAAGTATCTTGCACAATGACTAGTAAAGACAGATAATGATTGTGTGTATGTGCCTAAGAATGATGGTTGCATACCTTTCCAAATCAATGATAGTGAAGGAAACTTCAGGATGTACCAGAGCAAGCCGCATGGTGCGATCCTTGACCCCCTGTAGCACCTTTCTAGGACTGTGCAGGCAGTATGCATGGATGTGAGCATATAGACCACATAATCAGCACAGATCTAGTGAATTCATGCCATCTGACCCTAAGGTCTCGATTATAATTAAGCTCGCAATAGTATTTTGAATAAATCAAAAGATTTCTGTTGTAACTTATAAGTGATTAGTTCACTAACCTTGAGTGGATAACTTTTCTCCGGACCGGCAAATTGTGGAAAAGGTCACGCAAAACAACTACAAAGGAAAGACTGAGCAGTAAGGAAACTATTAACTTTCTTATAAAAATGCAACTTAACATAGAAAAGTCTGTGCATGTGCATATGCAAGGTGCAAGTGTTAAAGAGAGATGATTAATGCAACAGAGGATTTAACACAAGGCCAAGCATACACCAATAACCTACAACTACTACTATAATTCCATTACAAAAAAAAAGCTATCACTCCACGTCCAAGCCTGTCAAGCATAGGTGCATAAAACAGAAACAGTAATGGAAATGGCTGATGTCTATGCAACGCAAACAGCCTAAGACTAGGAAACGGAAACGTCTTTAACAATACACAGTATTCATGAAAGATAAAATTGTAAAATAAAAAGAAATAAGTAAAAGGGTTAAGGGAAGTAGAAGAGGAACGTGGGATGGATCATAATTTCAAAAAATAGGAAGGAAATCAAAACTTACAACGAAAAAATTGCAAGGAAAACCATGAGAAGAGATCAGGTTACAAGAAATGAGAACCAGAAACGGCGACTTGAGAGAAACGGCATTTCCATATTTTTGGCCAGAAAACGGCCGTTTGTTATTACTATGCTGTCAAATGACTCAAGGCTATTAAGGTGACTGAAGATCTGAGTGGGGCCACACATACTTCAGCCTTCAGTTTCCTAATAGATCTTTCAGGTTGGACAAAGTATATTTTGGTAAAGAAGCTAATCGGTTACCTCATACTCTGAGGGTGTGGATGGATACTAGCTCCTCTCTCTCTCTCTCTCTCTACATGGGCACTCATCTTTCTCATGGGGTACGGTGTGCTATTGGTCAGATGCGTACATCCTCACACCAGCTAGAGATTGAGACTGGCAGATTCAGAGGAGTACCAGCTGAGGCCAGGATTTGTCAGTTGTGCCACATGGAGCCACAGACAGAGTTACATTACATATGTCACTGTCCAGTATATTATGAGATACGAGGCCGTTTTCACTGCCTGTTCAGAGAGGGTTTCGGACCACTTTCCAGAGTCATGAGATACCAAGATCAGAGATGCCTCGGATTATACTTGCTGGAGCTGCGTAGACATAGAGAGGGTGTCTCTTGAGAGGGAGGGGATCAGAGAGGGAGAGACACCTACAGAGGCAGATTACAGACTTCTTTCGACCAGAGATTGAGCAGTCAGGCCAGCAGGCATTGCAGCTAGCCCCAAAGTATAGCTGCACCAGAGGTACATTGATTGATCAGGCTATAGAGCTGGGGCGATCCAGGCGCCCCAAGATGAGAGGCCCATCCCGACACCGGCGGAGACCACAACAGAGGATCAGGACCATACTAGCACGGCATGGGAGACGTCCAGTCAGAGTACTCACCATGGAGGACATTGAGGATATCTGCCATCGACCGATGAGAGACATCTTTGGATAGTGATGTATATGATGCTTACCTTTGTTGCTGGAGTTTTCCTTCCCAGATGTTATCCATTAGGAGCTCCTAGTACCTTACTTTTCCTCATAGTTGTTGTTTCATTTTGAGTTAGTTGTTTAGTTGTTTTAGCTTTTCTTACACAGACATTGTATCAGATCCACCAATTGTTGTAACCTTTTTGGTCTCATAGGTCATTTTGGCCTTTTGAGGACGTTAATATATCATTTCATTTCACTTTTGTACTCCCCCATATTCATGTATTCATGTATCCATGTACTCATGTACCCCATTTTGACTAGTAGCATTAGCTTCCCACTCTCTCTTCCGGATGCTCCCTATTGATGTATTGTAGGGCTAGATACTTACCTTTAGTCCTTTCTTTTCTTTTCCAGATAGTGTATCAGATGTCATATGGTTGTAACTTTGGTCTCATAGGTCACTTTGGCCTTTTGAAGACGTTAATATAACCTCTCTCTCTCTCTCTCTCTCTCACAGAGAGGGTGCGGAGCGACAGGCTCGCTTCAGAGCACACCCAGGCATGTTCTTCACGGAGCTGTGGACACCCCCTTCACTGATGTATACCATTTTATACCCCCAGTATGGTACAGGATGGAGCTAGCTAGGTTGCATATCATGATTGTATACTCCATGCATATAGCTTTGCATTCTTCTAGTAGTAGAGCTCCATCCCCTGCACACCCAGATTCAGCTTTTTTATTCAGTACTTTTTCATTTTGTTGGGATGACAGAGGATACCCCATACAGGTACTCCGATTTGTCTCATAGGCCGAGTTCGGTCTTTTGGAAGACGTTAATAAAATCTTTCTTTCTTTCTTTCTTTCTCTCTCTCTCTCTCTCTCTCTCTCTCTCTCTCTCTCTCTCTCTCTCTCTCTCTCTCTCTCTGTGCGGCGGGCACAGATGGGGGCTGCACCGATAGTGACAGAGGCTCTATTCCACACAGTGACATATTGGCATAGGCTATGGGAGCTTCCACTTGATAGATATCCCCGGCTAGCCCTGGAGTCCTCGAGACAATTGACACTTGAGGGAGATACGGAGTGCTGGTATGCATAGGTAGGCACTTGGTTTTGCCCGAGACAGAGGACCATTACATATGCCGATGCCCCGTGTACTATGAGATTCGGGGGAGGTTCCACTGCCTCTTCCGAGCTGGGTTCGGACCACTTTCCAAGATCATGGACTTCCCAGATCAGAGATGCCTGGGACTTTTTCTTCTAGAGCTCCGTAGACATAGGGAGTCCTTAGTGAGATCCAGATCACCTGTACTTGCTCGAGGACCAGCACAAAGAGCTCTCACTGACTTCTTCCATACCAGCACTCCGAGGGCCGATCCACCCATCATACCCAGATCACAGGCTAGTGTAGGAGCTCGGCCGAGAGGTGTGACACTCTACAGAGCCACTGAGTTATGCAGAGCTCGACGCCCCAGACCCCATGGCACTCGCCCACGGCCACACCACCACAGGAAGATCCGGGCCATCATCTCCCATCATCGCAGGACCTTCTCGCGCCAGCTCAGTTTTACCACCTTGAGCACCATGTCACAGCAGCCCATGAGGGATGTATTAGGGTGATATGAGAGCTCTCTGCTCATGTACCTAGATCAGATTTTAAAGTTCTAGATTTTTGTTATCTTTCTTTATTACTATTTTGTACCCAGGATTATGTACCTCATGGATATGATGTAACCTTTTGGTCTCATAGGTCATTTTGGCCTTTTGAAGACGTTAATACAACTTTCTTTCTTTTCTTTCTTTCTCTCTGATACAGCAGTTATCTTATGTCGTGCTCGTCTGCCACGCCCACCAGGATCCCAACCACGGCATCCTCACCATCGCCAGATCACAGCCATTATTGCTCGGCATTAGAGGCACCTACCTCGCTTCTATGACCTCTTCATTCTAGACAGCCCCATGGTAGAGATACTTGATCTAAGGAGAGGGCAACACTTCAACTGATCAGCATACATGGATCTACCTGATATACATTTTTTAGTATTTTCTATTCAGTATCATCTCGGAGTCTTACAGTTTTGTTCTTATAACTGTAGGACAATCAATTTATTGTACTTTTTAGTCTCATTTAGTTGTTCTCTTTGATGAGACACCAACTTCAGATGTACTCTCAGTTTTGGTCTCATAGGCCACTATGGCCTCTTAGAGACGTTAATATATCATTTCATTTCATTTCATTTTCTCTCTGTGGATGGATGTACTTGTCTTCTCTCTCTTTTTTTTTCATGAAATGGTGTTTTATATTATATGTAAAAATGTACATCAGCCACATGGCTCACACAGAACCTATGGCCCCAAAAAAAACCCCCACAAAAGATCCTCTAAAGGATCATGACCATGCAAACCTGTACACTAATAAGAAAGCCTCCTAGCCAAATAAGCATCCCAGATAAAAGCATCAAAGATGAACCAGCCGAGCCGCCGTAGACCATAACGAAATAACATCTTCATCCAGTAGCTGAGTTGAGAGAAGAGAAGAAAACTGCCAAAGCAGCAAACCACGGATACGTAGAATGTGCCCATGTATTCCAGACAAGGAATCAAAGGTGAACCCATTCCGTGTAACTAACTCTCTCTCTCTCTCTCTCTCTCTCTCTCTCTCTCTCTCTCCTTTATACATAGCACTTGGGCTCTCCCTAGAGATAGATATGCTCACTTAGCCCTGGAGTCTTCACGACAGTTGGCATCACAGGGAGACGGATCATGTTGGTATGCACAGATGACAGCTTCGTTCCAGCTGCATGGCTTTAGTATGGACAGGCTACCTCCATTTCAATACTCCCTGGACGCACCCTCCCTCTCTCTCACACGGGCAGAGATTACCAGACTTATCAGGCAGGATTTGATTCAGCTGGACACTAGGAGGACATGGATACAGCCGCACACGAGCTTGGTACGAAGATGGCTTTCTATAGAGATCATCTTCTCCAGCTCACGCAGGATGGGTTTGTGATTAGACCCAGCTACATGGATACTCATCTTTCTCATGGGGTACAGTGTGCTATTGGTCAGATGCGCACATCCTCACACCAGCTAGAGATTGAGACTGGCAGATTCAGAGGAGTACCAGCTGAGACCAGGATTTGTCAGCTGTGCCAGATGGAGCCAGAGACAGAGTTACATTACATATGTCACTGTCCAGTATATTATGAGATACGAGGCCGTTTTCACTGCCTGTTTAGAGAGGGTTTCAGACCACTTTCTAGAGTCATGAGATACCAGGATCAGAGATGCCTCGGATTATACTTGCTGCAGCTGTGTAGACATAGAGAGGGTCTCTTGAGAGGGAGGGGATCAGAGAGGGAGAGACACCTACAGAGGCAGATTACAGACTTCTTTCGACCAGAGATTGAGCAGTCAGGCCAGCAGGCATTGCAGCTAGCCCCAGAGTATAGCCGCACCAGAGGTACACTGATTGATCGGGCTATAGAGCTGGGGCGGTCCAGGCGCCCCAAGATGAGAGGCCCATCTCGACACCGGCGGAGACTACAACAGAGGATCAGGACCATACTAGCACGGCATGGGAGACGTCCAGTCAGAGTACTCACCATGGAGGACATTGAGGATATCCACCATCGACCGATGAGAGACATCTTTGGATAGTGATGTGTATGATGCTTACCTTTGTTGCTGGAGTTTTCCTCCCAGATGTTATCCATTAGGAGCTCCTAGTACCGTACTTTTCCTCATAGTTGTTTTAGTTTGAGTTAGTTGTTTAGTTGTTTTTAGCTTTTCTTACACAGACATTGTATCAGATCCACCAATTGTTGTAACCTTTTTGGTCTCATGGGTCATTTTGGCTTTCTGAAGACGTTAATATATCATATCATATCATATCATTTCATTCATCTCTCTCTCTCTCTCTCTCTCTCTCTCTCTCTCTCTCTCTCTCTCTCTCTCTCTCTCCGAGGACAGTTGCGCACCTCTCCACTCTGGCCTGTGCGCAGGCAGTCCCCCCTGTTCTGTTCTGTGTGCACCTCTATGCCTGCTTTGTGTGCCTCTGGCTGCTCTGCCTGCGCTGCCCACCTGCGCTTCAACATGTAGCCTGCACGCCTCTGTCTACACTGCTCTGCCTGCTTTGTGCGCCTCTGATTGCTCTGCCTGCGCTACCCACCTGCGCTTCAGCATGTAGCCTGCACGCCTTTGCCTACGCTGGCCACCTGCGTGCCTCTGCCTGCTCTGTGCATAGGGCTTTGCCTTTCTTTTCCCACCCACCTATGCTCAAGCCTCCAAGGCAGCAACTAGGGTAAAACATGTCTCAATCCCAAGAGGGAGAACAGGATGGTGAGACAGCCTTTCACACCCCCACGAAGGCACCAAATGCCTACCGCAGAAGACTAAGGGAAGGGATCATGTCCCCTAGCTCACGAAGGCTTGCGAAGATGGCCCGACGAGATGAGGCCCTTTATGAGGAGATACAACTGCACATAAGGATAGAGATGAACACCATGCAACAGGAGCTTGAAAAGGAATGGACCGAGTAGATGCATGCCCAAAGGAAAGTGATACGAAACGCTAGCAAGCCCAAGTACGGGTTGAGATGGAATTAGCCCAAGCCTTGATGCACACGGAAATGAAAAAAGAGATGCAGCAATGGAAGGATGACATGCTCCGGGAGATTGGGACAATAGTTGCATCGTACAAAGGCACTTTGAAGACATGTATGGTTGACCGCGAAAAAGACATCACAGAAATGCAAAACACTTTGGAATCATGTAAGGCAAAAGTGGCTGCAGATGACAAGGAAATGCATTCATGGGCTGAAATTGCCAGTGCCACAAAGAAACAAATTGAGGAAGTCAACCCATGGATTGAAGTAGTAAAAAAGCAGAAGGATACACCAATCAATAAAGTAGAGGTGATGAATGCTACATTGGAAGAGGAAGCCAAGAGACGGGCATGTGCCTTACATGTATGCGTAGTTGGGTGGGAAGATAAGGGAAATCCCCAAGAGGATGCAAAAGCTCTTGCAACAAAAATTGGAGCCACTGATGTACCCATTACTGGAGCATGGCGAGTAGGCAGAGATGAAACTAGGGCGAAGATATTGATCATCAGGTTTGGTGACTTGGAGAAGAATAAGGCCTTCCTCTCCAAAAGGATGGCCCTTAAGGGGGAAAAGATTTATTTGGATGAGGACCTTACACCGGCACAAATAACACACCGGAAGGAACACATGCCGCGTGTGCTTGAGGCAAGGAAAGAGGGAAAATGGGCGGTATACAGAGATGGCCGAGTCATCATTACCGAAAGGAGGCCCGCTTGACGGTGCGTGGCCTATGAGACCTTGCGATTCACGGTGTGGAATTGCAATGGAGCCCTTAGAACAGATGCAGGATACTTTGAGGATACTTTAAGACACAGTGATATTGCTATGTATACGGAGACCCATCAATGCACAAACAAGAGGCTTCTTGACGTGCGGGGTTATAGATGGGAATCAATGTTCCGCCCTCAGTCACGCACAGTGGGAGGTACCAAAGGATCTGCAAGAGTGGCAATACTTTTCAGGGAGGAGCTTCGTGACAAAATACATGTGGTACATAGAGATGCAGATGCAAGGTACATGTGGGTCCGAATATGCAGAGGGGGGCTCCGCGAGCTATATGTGGCGGTATGCTACTTCCCCCCAGCCCACTCCAGGTTTGCACCATCAGGAGAGTCGCCCTATACGCCACTATATGATGATATCATGAGGTTTGCCAGCATGGGAGACATATTACTATTGGGAGACTTTAATGCACGTACAGGCATAGAGCTGCCAAAGCTGTATGATAGTCAAGAGGCTATGTACCGGGAGATCACAGCAGAGGATGTAGGGTTGCAGAGATCAGCACAAGATGAGGGGGAGATTACAGGCATTTTCTCACACTTGGGAGTGCACATGGGTTGGTCATATACAATGGCCTATCGAGATGGCAAGGATCAAATGCTCTCACACTGGAACTCTAAAGGGGGAGCGAGCACAGTGGACTACTTGATGGGATCTCCTTCATTGATACCTGATGTGCGAGGTTTCACGATTTCCAATCGGCCCATTGGCATAGCAGCCGATCATGCATACCCATAGTTGTCACGGTACGAAAATACGATACGGTACGGTACGATACCGTACGGGAATATTCGGTACGATATGAAATTTTGGGATACGGTACGATAAAATACGGTTTTTATTTTTTACACTTACAAGCTATGGAGCTTCAAGCTTGAATGTGAGGGAAGGTTGGGAGGGGAGGAGTCTACAGTGCTTGAGAAACCAGTACATGGATATGTGTCTCTCCCGGTTGGATCTCCCGATTGTCTCCAAAAAAGAACCTGGATGGGTAATGCAATACCAAAGGTCTCCCAGTGTAGCGTTTATGACTAAGGGACCGTCCTTGCACAAATACGAGGAGTGCATCTAGGGTGATAAGTTTAGGGACTCCTCTCTAGATCAAAATGGCCATGTCCAAATGTTCTCCTTTGTGCATAACTTGAGAATCTAATTGTCTAGCCTACCTATACCAGGGATCCCCAAGTGATGTAGCAAGATTCTCTCATCCTACCAATCAAGTGTACACTACCAGTCTGCCTCGCCAGATTTTTTAGGTCTCTCCACAACCCCATATGGAATACTGAGTGGACACGAAAGTTGCGAAGTATTGCGAGCATTTGGGATCTTCGTAAAGCAGGGTTTCTATTTTTTTTAAGCATTCAGAAATTTTTTTTCAAGGAAAAAAAAAATTTGGGGGAAAAAAAAAAACCTAACTCGTACCGTACGATATCGTACGAATTCGTACGGTATCGTACCGTACAACTCGTACGTACGAATAGGTTCGTACGCGTACGAGAAACAACTATGTGCAGCATACCTGAGTTTCACACTAGTAGGTAGATCCCGGAGAGATGGGCCAGCCACTCGTCTACCTAGGTACCCGAGATATCAGTTTACACGTGAGACAATTGGAGTTTACCGAGATGTAGTATCTGATGGCTTGTTTGCTTTAGACCCGCATAGCCCTCTGGACGAGATCACGAGAGGATTGGCAAGTGTACTACATGCATCTGCCTCATATGCGTTTCCCTGCACTATGAACTCCCCCCCCCCGGCCGCCCCCCGCAACACTGCCCCACAGAACAGTTGGTATGATGATGAGTGTCGTGAGACACGAGCACAGCTACAGCGTGAGATTGCCATTGGGACTCACACGCATAGACAAGCCAGGATGATCTTTCAGCGCCTTGTGCGGAGGAAGAAACGAGCCTACCTAGCTAAGCTAGAGGAGGAGATCTACCAACTCTTCCTGGGGAAGGACAGCAAGAGGGCATGGAAGATGTTTCAGGAGAGACAGCCTGGTACTCCGATTACTGCACCTGAGGCACGGCATACTTATGCTAGAGAGCTATATGATGCACCAGGACAGCTCCCCACCCCCCCTCCATTGGGAGCTAGACCAGCTAGCAGCACCTTTTTTACTATGCGGATGGTGCTAGATGCGATAGACAAGTTACAGAATGGAAAGGCACAAGATCATGATGGGCTAGTTGGAGAGCACTTCTCATATGCGCGCGACACTTTGGCTCCACTCATCGTACATGTGTTTAATCGTGCCATTTGTGAGGGTTTCCCGGCAAGCTAGACAGAGCATATCATTTTTAGGAGTGGGGACCCCATGGTACCGGGCAATTATAGGACGATCATGATTGGTCATTACTTGGCCAAACTATATGGCTCTATATTGGAGTTGGAGATGAGCCGCTGGGCAAAGAGGCATGGTCATCGAGCACATGGATAGGCCAGCTTCAGGGGAGGATTTACTACCTTGGATCACATACTAACACTTCGGGCACTTATTGAAGAGGGCAGGGCACAAAAGAGAAGGATATACTGCTGCTTTGTGGACTTCCGCAAAGCCTTCGATACCATACCACATGCCAGGCTTATGCACAGATTGCATGACATTGAGGTACCCGAGGATATGCAGTGGGAGATATATGCTTTGTATGAGTCTATGTGATAGGCAGAGTTCGAGCTCCAGGCGGACTATCCGATATGGTGACCAGCACGATAGGGGTGAAGCAAGGATGCCCGCTATCGCCCACCCTCTTTGGACTGTACATTGATGTGGTCTCCGATTATGTAGACAGATTGGGAGGCCTAGGGGCATGCCTGGCACGGGTGTTGATACCCATCTTGTTATATGCTGATGATATTGTTCTAATCTCAGACTCTCTGGAGGGATTACAGAGACATTGGATGCATTACAGGCTTTCTGTGCGGATAGAGATCTGACAGTGAACCTTGGGAAAACCAAGGTTATGGTGTTTAACACCACACAGGCATGGGTGATGAGATCAGAGCCTCAGTTCACTTTTCGAGGGGAGCCGGTTGAGTACGTTAGGTCATATGTCTACTTGGGAGTTACTTTCACAGGACCGTGTTTCTCCCTCAAGGAGGCAACAACAACTAGATTAGCTCGAGGGCTGCAGCCTTGGGGCACTTGAGAGGCAGTGTGCACACATACAGTTTCAGGAGCCACGCACCAAATTGTGGCTATTTGATACGCTTGTCACACCGACCCTCCTGTACGGAGCTCCAATTTGGGAGCCCAGCTGCGGATTGAGACAGGGTGATATGTGCATCAGATCTTGGATGACCACATTTGTTAGCTATGTTACCAGGAGGCAGAGGCAGAGGAGCACTACATTTGCCAATGTATAGTCTATTATGAGATCCGAGGGAGATATCACTGCCTCTTCCGAGAGGGTTTTGGGCCGTTACGCAGGGTCATGGAGTTTTAGGATCAGAGATGCTTGGGATTGTTCCTACTTGAGCTCAGGAGACACAGAGAGAGACCCTCTTGGCAGACAAGAGCCCGAGCCATGATGTACCTACACAAAGGACCCTGACAGATTTCTTCGACACCAGCACTAGCAACCCAGCCCACACACCTCCTGATAGCTCCTCCATTGGGCCATCAGGGCACCGACCACGCTCCCAAGGAGTCACCACTGATAGAGCATTCATCTTATGTCGTGCTCGTCGGCCACGCCAACCAGGATCCTGACCACGGCATCCTCACCATCGCTAGATCAAAGCCATTACCTCGCTTCTACGACCTCTCCATTCTAGACAACCCCATGGTGGAGATATTTGATTCAAGGAGAGGGCAACACTTCAACTGATCAGCATACATGGATCTACCAGATATACATTTTCTAGTATTTTCTACTTAGTATCATCTCGGAGTCTTACAATTTTGTTCTTATAATTGTTGGTCTCATAGGCCATTATGGCCTCTTAAAGACGTTAATATATCATTTCATTTCATTTCTCTCTCTCTCTCTCTCTCTCTCTCTCTCTCTCTCTCTCTCTCATTGTTGTTTTCTCAGATGGAGCTTTCACAATCTGAAAGGATGGGGTGATGGGAATGAAGGCTTTTACAAGGGGAAACTATCAATAAAACCTCTAAAAGGATCGGTTCTTCAAGGATGAGACAAACTGACTTGCTTGCTAAAGAATTCAGGAGGGATTAAAATGCCTGGAGCAAATTCGTCAATAGACTGCAAAAGGTGATTTGACAGGGTAGTCTGAGAGAAGGCAACAGCAAAAAAAGATAGAAAATGACAGGAATCTCTTATTGGCCAGAAGACAAGAGGCTACTTTGAGCTAGGCTAAACTTGAAAGATATGTGTTGCAAGAGCCAGATGGACATCCTGGAAAGTAAAAGAGCCCAAACTGGTAGAATCTTATCAAGAAAACTGCTCTTTAAGGCTAAGCAGGCTTCTTCTAAATACTTCTTTAGAGTCATCCATTGCAAAAGAACTCACTAACTCATATCCCAAGTAAAAGATGAGGAGGAAAATATCATAAAGGACCCTCAAGAGATGGCAAAGAAATGGCTTGTATTCCTGGGAGATATTCTTTGCTTGCAGGAGGACGCTTCTCCTGAAGGATTCCAGGCTGATAGCTGGTTACTGGACATAATCCGTAAGTCCATCTCTCCTGATGAACAAAGTTTGTACCCAATCCTATGTTTTTTCTCTCGCCCATGTATTTTCTGTTCCGCATGCTTCCCAAGGTCTGCAGTTTTCCGTCACAGATCTTATCAATGGACCATGCCACAGAGGCTAGACTAATGGGAGCGTATGCTTCTCTCGCTCTCATGGAAAGACAGTGCTTCCAAGCCCATTTCCAAGAGCCAAGGACCAAGATGTGGCTATTTGACACCTTGGTCACTCTAGCATTGATGTATGGAGCACCCTTTTGGGCACCGAATCTTACAACAGCCAAATGGGCAAAGATAGAGAGGCCTCAAGTCATGATGAATTCCCGTATGATACGCAGCAAACCATTGGTCCCACATGATATTATCCTGGCCGAGTGTCATGTGCACCGAGTATCTACCGTGTGAAGCACGCACACAAGACTAGCTTCGAGGCTTGGGGTAGCTTGGAGCTAGGCAGGCTAATTGGCAAGTTGGGCTAGGGATGGATTGACGGGCGGACGCCCATGTGTGGACGCTCGGTGACCAGCCAAGAGCCCCTAAAAGGGTGGCCCGGGCCAGTGAGTTGGCAATCTCGCAAGACTATGCGAGAGCTCTGCAGTCAGGAGCGTGCATCTAGTGCAGACGTGCACTTGCTTCATGCAGCCAAGGCCGGCGGCTGTCTCGAGGCCCGCGAGGGTAGCTCCGTGGCGGTATGGGACGTCATGGAGTACAGACTAGTCGGTACATCTAGCTAGTTAGCTCAACTCGTGGCTAGGTGGGGACAACCAAGACTTGTGGGTTTTGCCCACGACTCTCGTGGTTGGGTGGTGAGTCAGGCCTGCACCCCCTTCATGGTTTTATGGCTTTGTTTTGCAGGTTTCGGGTCTTGTTGCAGGTTTGCCCTTCGAGGAGACCCTTGGAGTTTTGACAGTGGTATCAGAACATGCCTTGGAGAACGAGCAAGTTGGTAGGTAGGAAAAGAAAGAGGTCAAGAAGAGGTAAGAGTTCGGCTTCCTGCTGTTTTTCATGTTCACTGCTGTTTTTTCATGTTCACTGCTGTTTTTCATTAGTTTGCATCGTTGGAACCTGAGTTGGGTTGTGATCATGGAGAGGGTCGCCTTGGACAGCACAAGAGAGCTGGGCAAGGTGAGAAGAAAGCCAAGTTTTGTCGGCGTTGAGAGAGAGAGAGAGAGAGAGAGAGAAAGAGAGAGAAATGAAATGAAATGAAATGTTATATTAACGTCTTCAAAAGGCCAAAGTGACCTATGAGAGACAGAGAATCAAGGCGACCTGTTTTTTTCATTGATGTTGTTCACAGGTGGCGGGCAGCCCAGGTGCACCATTGTTTTTAGCTCTCCCCATTTGTTTTTGGAACTCCACATTTTTTTTAGCGCTAACGGGATCCTGACGCGTTTTTTCACAGCAACCCTCCTTTTTTTTTCTTACACGCATCCAGCGTTTTTTCACAGCAACCCTCCTTTTTTTTTCTTACACACATCCAACGTGGCTAAAAACGACGCTTTTAGAGTGGCTGAGAAAAACACGACCAACGGGGACTATATTTTTATATATACTGCATGGGTTTAAAACCCTTCAGCGTAGAAGTTTTTTTGTTTCTTTTACGAAAGCTTCTTAGCGTAGGTTTCTTGTGGAGTTCTCTTGCACGTCGCAAGTTTGCAGCAGGTTGTGTTCTCTCTTCCTTTGGCAGCCAGCTCTCCTTTGTCGAGCCATACGGCTTCGTGGGTGCCTTGATCTCGGAATTTCGTATAGAACTGACGAATCCGTCGACCGGAACCATGCTTCCATCGATGAAGAAGGATCTGCTCAGGCTCAATAACTTCGGCCTCGTCTACCATGTATGGCTGCTGTTCATCTAAAACATCAAACACATCAAACACTTCTAGACCAACATATGGTTTTAGCCAAGAAACATGGAAAACATCATGCATTGTCCAACTGGTAGGCAACTTTAACTTCATGGAGACATCACTTAACTTCTTAACTATTGGAAAAGGGCCAAAACTACGGAATGAAAGCTTGGAACAACGGTTGCCCACTTGTTTCAATCTCTGTTTCATGATACACAAATAGACCCAATCCCCTTCCTTGAAGGGGACATCTCGTCTAAACTTACATGCCTGTCTATGAACTGAATGATGGCCAGGCTCAAAATTGAGGGCCAAACTGGGTTGAGTACCAAACTCTGCGGAATCGACATACTGATCTTCTAAGTCTTTTCCAGAGATGTTGAGAATGGTAGACTCTTGACTGGTCAGGATGCTAGTCTTTCTACTAAGGACATCTGCTACTGGGTTATGCTGACCAGGGATGTACTTAATCATTCCTCCAACTTGTTGGAAGAGTTGACCCTGTCTAGTGTGTTGAGCACTCCACTGGGCACTTGGCATCGTCGGGAGCCACTTAAGTGCTTGGTGGTCTGTGGTGACTGTGAAAATGTGTCCACCATAAGGAACATGTTTCAAATGTTTGAGAACTGACTGCTGTTCTAGCTTGCCCTTGAAAGTCTTGGAAAGACAAGAGGGAAACTTGCTAGGAGGTTCTGCTAACTGTGGGATACTGGGTAGGAGATCATCCTTAAAAATGTCTGAATGAGAAAGGAGATCTGCCAAGCGGTTATCGATGGGATAGAAGCTGTCTGAGCATAAATCAATGCTTCTTCTGCTGCTCCCTTGCACATAGCTCATCGGGCCTAGAGATGAGAAATCATAGGAACGCCAAGAATGCTCCTATCTCCCCAAACCATGACAGGCTCAGGAAAACCTTTAGAGATAATAAAGGTGTCCTGTCCCCAATTGGGAATAGGTTCATAATGACGAAACCACTGGATTCCTAAGATCATGTCACATCCCAAACGAGGAGAGACAATGAATTCTCGCTGGAATGAGGCCTTTTGAACTTGAAAAGAAAACTGTTGCGCCTTCTGAGAGATGTGGGTGCGGAGACCAGGTGTAAACCCCTCTACCTCCAAATGATAGGGCACTAAGGTACAGCTCATGTTGGTAGTAGCCAACTGAGGAGAGATGGCGTCCTCAGAACTGCCCATGTCAAAAAGGATTATGAACTATCGGCCCTTGGCAGAGCCATAAGCTCGGATCAGGCTTTTCTGTGTGGTTGTTGCCTCACCCTCTTGCTTAGCATCAAGTACCACGGATGGCATGGAATGCATAGAAGGTAAGATCTGAACCGCATTGGTGGTAGCAGGCAAGTCTGGAGGAGCGGGGGATACTGCGGCAACTGTGGCAGAAGGCTCTTTGGAGGCTTTCTCCGCTTGTCTTTTTGGACAGTCCTTACCATGCCCAATGGTATGACAAAAAAAACATCTGTTTTCTGACTGATACTGTCTTTGCTCCTCTGGAGGAAGATAGCCTCCAGTGATGCCTGCTTGAGCCTTTTCCTCAGGGGTCTTCTTAGGCTTGGATTCCTTACCCCCTGAACTAGAGCTAGGACTGTTGTCTGTCTTAGTGTCTTTAGAAGACGAGTTACCCTTCCCCTGTTGGGGTTTGGTACTGGACTGAGATGATTGCTTGGGCTTGCCTCCGTTCATCTTCATTTCTTCATTCTGAGCGAGAGAGCTCGGTCATATGTACTTGGTTCAAAGTTACGAACTGTGAACCGAATGTTAGAGTCCAATCCACGAATGAATTGCTCCATCTTAGCTTGCTCAGATAACCCTAACTGATGTGCTAAAGTAATAACCTTATCGGAAAACTAAAGCACTGGGGATCCGTTCTGTCTGAGTCCATAGAACTGGGGATCCGTTCTGTCTGAGTCCATAGAACTCGTCTTTCAAACTGGTCATGTACTGGGACGGAAGAAATCTGGTCTTCAGGCCATGGACAAAGATGTCCCAGTCAAAGGCTGTGATACCTGTGGCCTGGTCTGTACGAATACTAGACCAATGCTGCCACCAAGTGACTGTCTCACCAGTGAGATGGGGAGCCGCTAAGTGGACTTTGTCTTGAGGGTCTGTGATCCTAGCTAATGGAAAATGAGCATTAAACTGATGAATAAATTGATTAACTGATGAATGATCACACTTACCATCATACTTACTAAAGTTTGGTTGACTGCGAATGATGGTGGTTGATGCTGCTGCGGACTGCTAGCTGGTGACACCTATGACTAGGGAGACTGAGGAGAGCTGCTGATACCTCAAGTGCATGGCCTCCTTTTCCCGTTGGTGCTCGAGTAACATACGTTCTCGATCAAGCTCACATTGGTGTTCCCGAGCGGCGAGTTCAGCCTGACGCCGGTCTTCGTCGGTCCTGCGTTGGGCTTCCTCATAGTCCCGTCTTTCTGCTTTTTCTCTTTTCCTTCGGGCCTCGTCCTCTCTCCTTTGTTGTTCCATCTGAAAGAAGAGGGAGATGTAGTTAGGTGCTGCTGGAGGTGTAGAAGGACGTGCTACTACCTCCAAGAGTTGGAGACGCTCCATGAGCAGTTGGTTCTGAGCTCTAAGAAGAGCTACGGTGTCTGCTGTAGGCGAAAGAACAAGGTCTCCTTCGAGGGAGACGTCTTCCGGCTGATGAGTACTCTCTTCTGTAGACATGATGCTGAAGTCGGTGGTCGTGCCGGAACGCAATCTAACCATCCAAGGATGCCCCCATGCTAGGATACCGTGTGTGTGGACAATCTGAATCTGATACCAATGTGATATGCAGCGGAAGTCTTTGTATTGGAAGATCCTGTCACACAAATGCTCACACCATCTTTTGTATCCTGAGTTTCGTGAGTTTAGCAATCCACTTTAATACTTCAAACTTTAAAGAGATATGAGAGAGAGATATGAGAATTGTACACCAGATTGGGTCCCGAATTACCCACTGAAGGGCCCCCTATCCCCATAACGAGATAGTATTTGCTTTATTTCTTTAGAGAGAATGACTGTGAACTGTAGATAAGCCAAACGCAAGATCTCGGAGGATCGGAGATTGGCTGAACTGTACACGGCTGTGGAAACACCTCGATGAACTGATCTCGAGCCTATGCACTCTTCCCAAGGGCATGAGGAAGGGCTGCACACCTGAGGCTGAGAAAAGGAGATAGTGGACTGTTCTAAGCTATGTTAGAATGCTGTAAATGCTTATGAATGCTGTGTTACCTTCACTAGATGACTGCTACATGTATGGATGATGCACAGAAGGCTGGATACTGATGTAAATTGATGATTCAGGGCTGAGAACTGCTGTAGACTGAAATGCAGACCTGTAGGGATGCTGCTGGACTGAAACGCAGGTGAAACCGATCCCATCAAGTGGGAAAGACTCCGTTGGACACCCACACACGTAATAGCACAACTTAATACCACAATTTGAAATGGACAACTTAATTACAACTTGAAATTGAAATGAAATAAAATGAGATAGATTGACACCAGCACTGGGGCCGGAACGGGCCGACCCCCCCCCTCTCAATATATGATATATTTATTGGGAGTATTTAACAAATACAATGCTCCATGGGTTCCAAGACGCAGATGATGTCCATGTACAAATGAATACAGTACCAAACAATAAGCTCGAAGTAGATATTTGAAGTAGAACGACCACTAGCGTGGTCCAGTCTCTACGGTCCTGTGCTTTCACTGGACTCCGCGGAGAGCACCCAACTGGTGTTCCAGGACCACGCACAAACAGGCGCTCCCGTACTAACGCCTGGCTCTCCCGATCTCAGCACCTTTGGACCGAGGGGTGATGGCTTCTTTTATAAATATTAAAGTGGAGATAACCAATTGATTTGGCTGGCTCCCCACGTATGGATGTGGGCGGCCAGTTCTATGGGGGTGTGGGTGGGTGAGCATGCACCCACCCCCACACACACACTTAAGTGGGGCTCCCCACCTTGGCCCCTAAGTGGGTGCCCAAAGGGGGTGCCCACTTTTAAGTGAGTGTGAACGAATGACCTTATAAAACAAAAGGTTAGAAATATTAAATATTAAACCAACATGTGCAATATACTTACCACCTGTTCACATGCACCAAAACTCGTCAGGAGACAGAGCAGACTTCACGACTCACTGGCAAGCGTACTCTGATCTGTGGGCGCCAACAGTCAGGGTACCAGATGTGCAGCCAGCAGCCAGCACAGACCATCTAGAGATGGGGCGCACATGGCTGTATTGTCTGAACTTGCAAGCGCAGCAACCTGTCATGATGTACGTGGTGTTGCATGGGCTGTCAACTAGCAGCCAGACACATAGGAAGCCAGACACATAGGAAACAAGAGGCATCATGTGCAGGTTCTGTAAGCAGCAAGCGCCTGTCTGATATGATTGGATATACTCTGAGCTGGGCGCCCACAGTCAGGGTACCAGACGTGCAGCCGGCACCATAGTCACAGGGAATGGGCATTTTTAGACTTGGGAATGTTGGGGATGGCAGCATCTTCCCATTCCCATTCCCGTCCCATGTCACTCTAAAGTCACAGGGAATGGCCATTCTCAAGCTTTTCCGTCCCCGTTCTCCGTCCCCATTTCGCGTCCCATGTGACTATGGCCAGCACAGCCCATCCAGAGATGGGACGCACATGGCTGTATGGTCTGAACTTGCAAGTGCAGCGGCCTGTCAAACAGGCCGTACAGGTCTGGTTGACCGTACAGGCACTGAAGCAAAAGGGTACACGCTGGTCAGCACGCCGTACAGAGGCACCTGGCCGTACAGGATCTGCAGCATGCAAGGGCAGGCTGGCGCACATGAGAAGAGCAGTTGGACAGCAGATGGCGCATATATATATATATATATATATATATATATATAGAGAGAGAGAGAGAGAGAGAGAGAGGGCAATGCGAGTTGTTTTTTTGAGAAGAAAAAGAATCCTTTATGCCACTTATAAGGTTATTGCTTTTTTAAAAACCCAACAATCATGCTATTTTACTATAAAAAAACATGGGGCTGTTTTTGTTGAAAAAAGCAACAGGTGGGACAGTTTTTTAGTGCCCAGTTTATAAAAGGCCTTTTTTTTGGAGAAAAAGCACTTGAGTGTTTTTTAAGCCATAAAAAGGGACGGCCTTGGGCCCTTTGTACTCAGCTCGTTATGGAATCGACTGAAGGCCCAGCACGAGGATTTGTCACCGGATCTTCATCTCGTGTGCGAGGAGTACAAGTGGGATACTTTGTTTTGCATGCTTTTCTCCGTAGTGCCTTTATTAAGCTCAAAATTTGGTTAATACTTAATAAATAGAGACGAACTACAATACCACTAAAAGACATGGATCAGTAAAGAATATTGATATTATCTTCTTACCACTAAGTTTGTATTTTTTATGGATCATAAAGATTTATTGTACTCGGATTATATAATGGGTCGCATCATCACGAGATGGTTAGTTCTGTTGATGGATTTTGATTTCATGATCATGGTGCATAAGGAATCTTAACATGTTCTCACAAGTCGTATGCCAAGAAATCCAAATGGGGAGCCAGCCCATGGGCACTTCTTGATGAAAATCTATTGAAGATAGATCTCATGCTAAAGTGGGTTGCATCACAAGATGGTTACTTCTATTGATTTCATGAGATGGTGTGCAAGCGATCTCAACATGTTCTCACAAGTCACATGCCGAGAATTCGAAATGGGGAGTCAGCCCATGGTGGGTGTAGGTGGGTGTAGATGATGAACTTCTTGATGAAAATCTATTCAAGATAGACCTCATGCCAGAGTGGGTCACATCACGAAATGGTTACTTCTTTCCCTTTAGGGTAACATATGGAGCAGTTTAGGAATTCTCTGTGTGTAGTTCCGCAGATGTAGTTAGGTTGTGGTTTTCTACGTGACAGTTGGTTGATCACAAGATTGTGAGCTCCATTAGGACAAGACTTGTCGGATGTGTGGACATGTGTGAATTATTTCACCATTGATTCCATAGGTTTACCAGTATTGTCATGTTTCCACAGTCATACAAAAGGATTTTTATAAAAGTGTCATTCTTACTAAAGTTGTCTTTATGCCTAATTAGATGCGTAAAGAACCTGATTTCGGAGACAGTTGATGCAGGTAGCTGCTTTCTTCTTCTATTATTTTCGAGAGTGGACATGTCCTAAGTGGGGAGGAATGTTATGTACCTAGCATAACCGTTCGGGTTAGGGACTCATCTAGCAGGGTTAGGAAAGCCCTTTGATTACGAAAAGCAGGCTTAGATGGGTAACTAAGGTTCAATATTAATAAATCCAAGGTTATTGGCTATTTATGACTGGACTGTTATTTATAGCAACAATCAGAACTATATAAGTGAGTCTTGGGTTATTATTGATTCATTGTGATATGGACCTGAACCAAGAGGCTTACTCCTGTGTCATGGACATGGAGGATCACGAGTAGTCTTGCTGAGGGTCCCTATGGGTAGCAGGCACTAGGCACTGGTGGTATGGGATGCCAGGACTGATTGGCAAGGACTCATGGGAGGGGAACCTTTAACCCCTAGGGGGAGGTTTGCAAATGCGAACCTACAGTTGGGTGGTGAGCTTGCATACACCCCTTTTATTTGGTTTTTCTATTCTTGTTAATGCTTGATCTTGCTAACGCCCTTGGCCCACGTGTGAATCCTCCGGGTCCCCACACCCTAGCTAAGCCCTTACTAACTTCGTCAGTCCACGTCCCTAGCCCTTACCTTACGCCTCTCGAGACATAACATACTTCCCTCCTCCTCTTCAATTCATGTCCTCGTTAATGCAAATACCCAGATCCGAACACCCGTCCATAGCATCTACTCAGTCTTAGTGTAAGATTCTCAAACTTCTCATCTCTCTCATGTACAATTATGAGGCTGCCTCATGCATCAATAACAGACCATCATCAGAGAGTGTGTGATGAATCATAAAACTGGTCACCCTACCAAGAAAGTCTCTTATCTTGTTGTCACTCCCAGACTAGCACTACTCCTCACAGTTACCAAAGCTTAACAATGCCAAAGCATAGAGTGTCCCATACAAGAAACCTAAGATCCTACACGGGAATACACTTTGGCGTCACATACCACCAAAGCACACCCCACATAAAACCCCCGTTCAGCATTGCCATCGGTGGAATGGCTAACTTTGCCCTCTACAATCCAACCTTGAAGCAATCAAATTCCCCTCTGAACACCAAGGTCAAACCTTAGGTCAACTTGCGGGTCAATCCAATCCATGCAAAGTCAATGATGAAAGATATCACCATGTTCACACCCCAAACCTTCTCCCTGGCTTCCATAGTCGGTGCAGTTCGCTATCTCTAAGCCATCCGGAAACCTCGGCCTAGGCATCTTGGATTATGATCATCACCACAAGACAACCTAACTCGGCATCTTGTCCTGGGTTATGCCAACTTCCAACAAGAGTGCCTGCCACCTGGTGGCTTTCCAAATAACATGAAGGGTTATTGGTAAAACTAGGTATGACCTCTTCACCATTTTAAAAAAAACTATCCACTCATGTGGAAGAGTAAGAACATGCAAGAAAACTATATAACATCACAGTTCGGCAAAGACCTCGAAAAATTAAAAATTAGGGGTTACAAAAAGTACAAAAGAAGTACTTGAAAGTAAGCATCACAACTTAGGGTCTATGAAGTTAAGACTAATGAGCCAATCCTAAACTCACCCATGTGCGCAAATTCAAACTTGAATCCCACTTAGCAAAAGCCTCCCAACACCACTTGACAACCCTATGGTCATCGGTTGTTCAAGGCATGGAGCACTCATCAAGTTTGGGCCCAACACTATCCTCCCCCAAGGGATCCTCGATAATACGCTCATGGTTATCTGCTAGCATTACTGCTGGTAGCGGGTAAAATTTTAGCCATCCCAATGGCTTTAATTGCTCAAAGTCATCAACTCCACATTGTTACTGCCGGATGACTTCATGGAATTACTGCCCACTGACTCCATATAGCTCTGGTGCACACAAAATCATGGGTGCTAACTTCGAGATAAGCAGTGACAGAAAGGTGACGGGTTATGAACTGGAAAGAAGTGAGAGGCTAGAGAAAGCCTTATAGGGTAGATAAGAAGGGTGCGATGAGGAAAAAGTTCCTGTGAAGGCAAGGGTACAAAACCGCCTCGCACTTGAGAGAGAAGCACCTAGGTATCCCCAAAAATATGAGCAGCTCCTTTATAAGAGAACTATGGGAATAAAAAGCAAGGAAAAAGCTGTCCCTCTTTCAGTGTTTTTTTTTTTAAGTAAAGATTTTATTGTGAAACTCCCAAAGTAACCTTCCCTTATTTTAAATAAAAGCAAACTTGCCCCACTTAATTAAAAAAAGCTTGCTTGCTCTTTTTTTATAACAAAAACCTGGCGCCCCTAAAAACAATCTTGCTTGCTCCTCTTTTTTTTTAAGCCACGCTTTTGCTTCTCTCAAGCACCTGCGAGCTGCTCTCTCTCTGTGCATACCCGCAAGCTGTGCCTTCTCTCTCTACCCAGCTGCTGTTCTGGCCACCCTGTAGACAGGCTTTTCTGTCCCCATACAGGAGGTACTTTTATGCCCCCAGGCTGACTGCATATGGGTGCCATGTCTACTGGTGACCCCCTTGAACGTGTCTACGCCCCTTTGATCTGCACACTATTGGCTCCTCTGGCTGTCTCTCTTGGCTGGCCTGACCGCCCATGTGGCTGGCTTGTTCACAAGCCTTGGCTGGCCATCTCAGCCCTCCTGTTGGCTAGCCTATCATGGCCGCCGTAGGGCTTGTCCAGCCGCCATCATGGCTGGCTACCTACCGCTGCCTCCATCTCACGTGAGCCTGTCTACGCCTTGCTGGTCCTCTGCAGAGAGGTTCCCAGCCATAGATATGTTGCTCATGGTGAATTCTAGGACTACAAACCACTGCCTGATTATCTTGCAGGCCCACGGGTACATCAAAAGGATATACAGCCTCATAGAGGCTGCTCTTTTACCTTTGCTCCTGAGTCCTAACCTATGCACATCCATGCTCAAGGCTCATGCTTTCCTCGTCTCTCTCACACATTGAAGTGGGGAAACCAACCCACATGAGGGTATTGTTGCATACTTCCTCTATGCCTCCGGTTCTAGCACTTGTCAAATACATGCTCTGATACCAATGTAAGGTCTCCACATACCACGCTCAAGGATTATCTGACCTAGAACCGAAACCCTAGCGAGGTTTCATAGAACCAACATCGTACACATGGCATGACCGCGAAGACCTCATCTTGCTAGTGCCCTTTGCCCACATGTGAACCCTCCAAGCTAGCGCCCTTTGCCCATATGTGAACCCTCTAGGTCCCCATGCTGCAACAAAGCCCTAACCCTAACCTGGGTCAATCCACGTCCCTAGCCGTTACCTTAGGCCTGTCGGGACGTAACACTATCTCTGTTCATCTTTGCATTTTGCACAGTTCTGAATACATGTAGTTCTTCCGGATGTGACACTGTCTTATCCGCCTCGATGTATCAAGGTTGCACACAAGCCGCACATGGGTATCTCCACTAGGGCTCACTACGAAACTCCAATTCTACAGAGAGCATTTTTTAGGAGTTTCACAGGATGGATTTATTGTGAGCCCCAGCTATCTTTAGAGGCACATTTCACATGCCATGCAGATCACCATTGGTCAACTACGGGTATCACCTCACTATCTACAGATTGAGTCCGGCAGACACAAGTTTCACAGGATGGATTTATTGAGAGCCCCAGCTATCTTTAGAGGCACATTTCACATGCCATGCAGATCGCCATTGGCCAACTACGGGTATCATCCCACGGTCTACAGATTGAGTCCGGTAGAGCAGATCACACCCCTCTGAAGGCACGGGTATGCACAGCAGGGGAGGTCGAGACGGAGGAGCATTACATGTTTAGATGCCCATCTTACTAAGAGATTCGGGGAAGATTTCACCCTCTCTTCCGAGACAGATTCAGTGCTCTCACAGGGTAATGCATTACGAGGACCAGAGATGCTGGGTCTATACCTACTCGAGCTTTGCCGCCTTGGAAGGCCATGTTCAGACCGCACCTAGGGAGTCAAAGCCAGTGAGATGCCTCTTGGACATCCATTGCAGACTTCTTCAGATTGCATTCGCCCGCCCTAGAGAGTATCATCAAAGACTTACAGGTCATACAAGTCAGAGACTAACCCCACCCACTTGCAGGATCCTTTGGCCCCACGCACCCATGGCGTCACTAGTGAGAGAGCGTGATCCCTCCTAAGAGCCAAACGGCCCCGCATCTGGGGATCTAGGCCCACCACCTATCAGCTGCAGATCTACGATCGCTTATGGAGGAGGATGGTACTATCATTGGATGAGGAAATCAGGTATCTCTGGTCATCTTGCTCCAGGATTTTCAGTACCACATGCACATGGGAGGCCCACGCAGTAAGTGGTCTTCCTTTCGTTTCATTTTCAGTACCATATGGAACTTTTGTAACACGTGTTGGCCTCATACGCCCATTGGGCCTTTTGTAAATGTTAATAAATTCTTTCTTTCTTTCTCTGTTTACGGATATTTTCTTTTAGTTTTACTTTCAGTACCATGATGATGTATTCCATGGAAATGATGTAACATTTTGGTCTCATGGGTCATTTTGGCCTTTTGAAGACATTAATACAACTTTCTTTCTTTCCGTGCGCGTGTGTTAACACACTCATAGCACTAGCAGCCTTACATGCTTATTGAAAATTTACAGAAACTTAGTAATGCCAATAAGGGAGAAAGTCTTCTACTTGAGTCTTGGGCGAAATTCCAAAAACAAAATTTTACAAAAAGGTTGATCATTTGATTGACTGCCAAGCACCATGTCTATTGGTTTGGTGGTGTTAGACCATGATTATAGTTAACGAGACCCAATGGGTCATTATCATGAAATATTTACAAGAACCATTAGTGTGATTGACTACACTTGATTAAAGTTAGTAATTTGAATGCAACTTTCTCATCCCACCTTACCCCCCCTTCTCCTACACACGGCCATGTTATCACACAAGCACCTTGGGCATTCTTGTCTTCTTCAATGACATGACCAAAAAGCCTCACTCTTGATGTGACCTGTATGCTTCTCTCCACCTTGGTTCAACTTGTGAATGAGCTTCAAGCCAAGCTGGGAATATCCAGTTTCAGAAAAAATCCAATTAGGGCATCACTCTGCGCTCTGTGATAACCTTAAATTGCATATCCACACAGACTATATGTGGCCTATTTGCTAGGGATTCTACAAAAGACACCACGTCTGCCTGGTGGTTTCACATGAAAGCTAACAAGCACTCTCTGTCATCCTGCTCGTATAGTTAAAAATTGTGCGTGAGCCACAAGGAGCGATGAGGTTAGACTAATACTAATTAGTGGATCTAAGGAAGGATAATTAAAGCTTGTTATGTCCCCAAAAGGCATAATTAGACTCGTAATATTGAAGAGGTTAGACTAATGCTAATTGTTGGCTCTAATAAAGGATACTTGAAGCTAGTTGAGTATTAGTGAAATACTAATTAGATGGGCCAGTATAATTTAAAACCTCCATAAATCTTCAGGCTGCACCCCGATCAGCCTCTTGGAAGATCCAATCCAGGGGAAGAGAGCAAAGCATACATGTGTATACAAAAAAAACAAATCAGCCCTCACAATAGCCTACAAGTCACTAAAGGTATACTCAAGTTGCACAAAGCCATGGTAATTGTGTGTGCACTGCATGAGGACACAGATGTGCGTGTGTGCATGAGCGGGATTTGAAATAGAGACTAACCTGTCGTACCAGGAGCTCTTTGCTCGCTATAGAGCCCCATTGACAGCTTTTTACAACCCTGCAAACCGAAGAAAGCATTAGCCTTAGACAAAGAAACAGATTATCAAGCACATAACATTTCCAACGGAAATGCTGAGCCCTAGCAACAAAAAAAGCCCTAAAAAGAAGTCACTTACCTTCAGTATTTTTTTGTAGGTGTTTGGACTTCCTCGAACTCGAGTGATGACTTCTAGGATGGCAATGTCTGAAAGAGAACTCAAGGCTTCCCCACGAAAACCTAGAGTTGTTACACCACTCTCAAGGTCTACCAAGTCATGTAGCTTTGAAGTTGCTATAAAAAGATAAGAAGTGATTCTAGATTAGCCCTTGTTAAAGAGCTGCATAGAGTTATGTAAAAGATTGGTTAGCAGGGGTTAAATAGTTCAATTGGGAATTTCATGACAATCATATGCATATATACATGTATACATACATATAACCTACACACACACACACACACCCACACATGTACGTACAATCACACACACACACACACACATGTATGTACAATCATACATACACATATATATATGTACAATCATACATACACTGTCATGTGCACGATAAATGCCATGGACATTTTCAGGTGCTGATCCAGAAGAGGCAGCCAGATAAAGAGTATGAACCAGGTAGAACCAGGATGATACTTTTGGCAGTGTAGACTAGAGAAAGACGTGGAGAGTAAGCTAAAGATCCGATGGCTGTCGGCTGCAGGACAGGTGTTGCTGGCTGCACACAAGGCTGTCAGCTGCTCACTGAAGTCGTCGGCTGAACCAAAGGACGGGGGCAGCAGCAGGCGCAAGGAGGAGGACCAGCCGGCTGCGTTAAAGCATTTAATGCATTTATGACTGGCCAACCAGCAGTCGGCCAGCATTCCAAGTGTCCAAGACCCATATAAATAGCCAAGGGTGCTCATAGATTGAGTCATTCATTCCACTAGGGAGTGGATCAAGTTCTAGGACAGATTTTGGTGTGTTTCCACCTTTTATGAAGATAGCCTAGGGCTGTAGCAAAGTACCCTTTTTGTACCATATGAATATACTGAATTTCCAACACATCTCTCTCTCTCTACTCTCTCTCTATATCTGCGTTTTGCGTCAGATGTCTTCCAAGAGTGTTTAGGGCTGAAAGAAGACTCCCCAAAGCTTCCGCGTGTTACATTGGTATCAGAGCATCAGGCTCAGCAAAGCTAAACACTGATTCAGTCCCCAAATGATGGTGTACAGGTCCAAGGTACAGGAAAGTACACGGATTCAAAGCCCAAGGCAAGGAACACAGATCGGGAAGAACTCCCAGGAGGTTGGCATGGTGGTGTTCCACAGTGCCAAAGGGGATGGCAGTCCTGTGAGCCAAATAGGTTCCCGGGCAACGGTCCCAAGGGAGGTTTATCCTACAAGGGTGATGTGAGAGTGCCAGACTCATTTCTCAGGAAAGAAGACCAAGATGGTGTTCAGAGTCAGGGCAGGAATGGATTGTGGACTAGAGGAAAACCGATGCATAGATCTTCGTCAGAGACAGAGTGGTTTGGAGAACAGGCCGGGTTTTCAGAGAAAAAGGGTTGCCAGGGATGGATGATGACAGAGGGACTTCAGGAAAAGATTGGAATGATGACAATCATCCAAGAGCAGGTTGGAATCCCATCATCAAGTTTAGCAGAGGGGGATGTCATGTGCATGATAAATGCCATGGACATTTTCAGGCGCTGATACAAAAGAGGCAGCCAGATAAAGAGTATGAACCAGGTAGAACCAGGATGATAGAGCACTTTTGGCGTGTAGACTGGAGAAAGACGTGGAGAGTAAGCTGAAGATCCGATGGCTGTCGGCTGCAAGACAGGTGTCGTTGGCTGCACACAAGGCTGTCGGCTGCTCACTGAAGTGGTCGGCTGAACCAGAGGACAGGAGCAGCAACAGGCGCAAGGAGGAGGACCAGTCGGCTGCGTTAAAGAACTTAATGCATTTATGACTGGCCGACCAGCAGTCGGCCAGCATTCCAAGTGTCCAAGACCCATATAAATAGCCGAGGGTGCTCATAGATTGAGTCATTCATTCCACTAGGGAGTGGATCAAGTTCTAGGACAGATTTTGGTGTGTTACCACCTTTTATGAAGACAGCCTAGGGCTGTAGCAAAGTACCCTTTTTGTACCATATGAATATACTGAATTTCCAGCACCTCTCTCTCTCTCTACTCTCTCTCTATATCTGCGTTTTGCATCAGATGTCTTCCAAGAGTGTTTAGGGCTGAAAGAAGACTCCCCAGAGCTTCCGCGTGTTACACACACACACACACACACACACACACACATGTATGTATGTATGTATGCATGTATGTATATATAGATTGAGGATATCCGCCATCGACTGATGAGAGACATCTTTAAATAGTGATGTATATGATGCTTACCTTTGTTGCTGGAGTTTTCCTTCCCAGATGTTATCCATTAGGAGCTCCTAGTACCTTACTTTTCCTCATAGTTGTTGTTTCAGTTTCAGTTAGTTGTTTTAGCTTTTCTTACACAGACATTGTACCAGATCCACCAATTGTTGTAACCTTTTTGGTCTCATAGGTCATTTCGGCCTTTTGAAGACGTTAATATATCATTTCATTTCATTTCTCTCTCTCTCTCTCTCTCTCTCTCTCTCTCTCTCTCTCTCTCAGCGGCCCATGAGGGATGTATTAGGGTGATATGAGAGCTCTCTGCTCATGTACCTAGATCAGATTTTAAAGTTCTAGATTTTTGTTATCTTTCTTTATTACTATTTTGTACCCAAGATTATGTACCTCATGGATATGATGTAACCTTTTGGTCTCATAGGTCATTTTGGCCTTTTGAAGGCGTTAATACAACTTTTTTCTTCTTCTTCTCTCTCTCTCTCTCTCTCTCTCTCTCTCTCTCTCACCATGGAGGACATTGAGGATATCCGCCATCGACCGATGAGAGACATCTTTGGATAGTGATGTGTATGATGCTTACCTTTGTTGCTGGAGTTTTCCTCCCACATGTTATCCATTAGGAGCTCCTGGTACCGTACTTTTCCTCATAGTTGTTTCAGTTTCAGTTAGTTGTTTAATTGTTTTTAGCTTTCCTTACACAGACATTGTATCAGATCCACCAATTGTTGTAACCTTTTTGGTCTCATAGGTCATTTTGGCCTTTTGAAGACGTTAATATATCATTTCATTTCATTTCTCTCTCACACACACACACACACACACACAAAGCCAGGATTCAAAGCGAGTAGGCATCTGTCTATGACCAGGACGAGCCGACCATGCAAGAGATAGACTCAGAGGAGATTGGCTTAGCCATCTTCAGCGAGATGTCCCGTTGGCCTTCTTCCGGAGCTCTCACATGCTTCCCACATGGTGGAGGCTCCAGTATATTGGATTACCTGTTGGTATCTCCGGCTTTAGTCACATCCATACCTGCCTTCACCATTCTCACCCACCCCCCTTGGAGCCGACCATGCCCATCTCTCCTTCAGCCTCAGCTTTTCCTAACCATCCTCACAACCACCACCCATCTCCCACTACACCCAAATTCACTTCCACCATGATGGGGACTCGACTTACTCCAACCATCTCTACCGGCATCTAACATATGTAGACCCCAATCTGCACCTAGCCGACCTCACCTCTCAGCTCACCACAATCTTACACACCTCCACTATAGCCACATTTCCATCCACTAGCCGATCCACCGCCAAACCCCCTACCGGCACCATGCCCCAAAACGATTGGCATGACAAGGAAGCCGCACAACACATGAGCATCTCATACACAAGGTTGCAACCAGAGCGAGATGCTCAAACCACTAACCAATACACAACCAGACGTAAGAAATGAGGACATGTTAAAGGCCAATACAAGCACTTATACCAATCTCTCAAAGATGTGAACTCTAATAACGAGGGCTAGAAAAAAATCCAAGACAAACACCCACCCACACCCATCACATCTCCATCCATATGGCACACACATGCACAATCCCCGTACAGGGTACCAAATTAGCCCCCCATCCCACCACCATCACATCCACCTTTTTCACATCCCCCCTGCAGGGGAAACTCTGGCACCCCTCCTGGGCCATATGTTCAACCGGGCTCTTTCGGAAGGCTTCCCACCCACTTGGATAGCACATACCAACACGCCCATCCATAAAGCCAGCAATCCCATGGACCCCAACAATTACAAAACTATTATGATTGGCCACACACTTGGCCAAACTTTATGGGTTAATACCAAGGACATGCATGTGACATTCCCTTCTGCTAAACTTGATGACAAGGTGGACACTCGTGACTCTGTCATCCTTCCTCCTTGGATTGCTACTGACTTTGAACTGCTACTAACAAGCAGCGGCAGCTTGGACGGAGAGATTGGGGGACGGACGAAACTGCAGCTCCCGGAAGTTCTATGCGCCGACAGAAGTTCACTGCCAGACGGACTACAAATAGCCGACGGACGAAATGATGCAGGAAGCTGCTTGGTGACTTTAATGCTTGTACATGGCTAAGCCCTTGGTCAGCCCCCTCTCGCCCCCACATATGCTTCATTGATGACTTCAATGATGAATGAATGATTGATTATGACGTTGATGCTGATGCTACTGCTGGTATTGCTTCTACTGATTGACTTAAATACTGACTTAGCTGATGATTAACCAGGAATTAAGATTGGTCATGCAAATGATTAACCATGGCACAAGCATGCACATGACAGCTCCATAGACTGTATGATGATGATAGTCCCATTTTGTATTATATGGCTCAGATTTGACATTCCCAACTCATAGCTCTAGTCTTTGTTTTCTTTGTATCATGATGAGATTACATGGATACTATTGTATCACTTTTGGTCTCATAGACCCATAGGGTTTTTTAATTACGTTTAATATAACTTTCTATCTCTCGCTCATCAGGTTCCTGATGCCACCAGCAAGACAAGCCTTCTTATACAGACGGGCTCCCCTCAAGAGCACACAAGTGTACATGGGGGATGATCTCACCCCAGCACAGGTGGCACACCGACGTAAGGCGATGGTTACAATTTATGAGGCCCGTAGAGCGGGCAAGTGGGCTGTCTACAGAGATGGTGGGGTCCTTATTTACTAAGCATCATCCCGAATAGGGACGCGGAGTCTATGAGACTAAACACTTGAGATAAGCATTATGGAATTGCAATGGCACCCTGTGGTCTAATCCAGGAGGTTTGAACGAGATTCTCCCAGGCAAGGATATCATTTTCTATACAGAGACTCTTCAGAGCCCTGAGAGGGGTTTTACCATACATAGCCAGGTATGAGTGGGAGTTAGCTTTCCAAGGCAAGACCCGCACATTAGGAGGAGTACATGGCTCAGGAGAAGTAGGAGTCCCTTTTACACCCCACCTCCAACAGATTCTCAACATCATCCAAAAGGACGAGTATGCACGATATCTTTGGGTGCGACTACAGCTTACCAGGGACAGAGTCATCCCCATTAATGTGTGTTATTTTGCACCGAGCCACTCCCCTTGCGCCGCACAGCATGGCCAATCTCACTGTACTTACCATATGTGGGAATATTATGGAGTGCTCACAACTAGAGGAAGTTTGTTGCATGCGCGGAAGCCTTACTTTACTAATCCAGAGCCCTAAGCTTGATTACAAACAGGATGTTGAATGACCATGATTAAGATAGAGGAGAGAAGAGAGAGACAAAGTTGGTGTTAGGGTTTTATTTGTATTATAGTACAAAAAGGTGACATGAATGTCTGTGCACCTTGGTCTACCCCATAGGGGTTACCTGTGGCCTTCTACATGCTTCTACTAACTTCTAACTTCTTCAAAAGGTGATTGATGTTGATGCAAATGCTGACTTATGCTTATATATCGGCTGAAGGTGATGGTGCCCTCCCACAGTCCTTGGTGATTATGCCATCACCAACACTTTGCTCGGGTCCCCCTTTTGCTGCTGACTGCTGTAGGAAAGCTTCTTTGGCTGCCAACTGGGTAACCATGCCCTCCATAATGCTTATCATGCTGTCCTAAACAAGGAATACATTGTTCATGCTGAGGCTAATGCCATGGCACAGGCGTGCACGTGGCATCCTCTCCTGATAAACTTGATGACGGGGTGGACACTCTGCCATCCTTCCATCCTCCCTGGACTACTGACTTTGACTTAATGCTTGAATTTGACACTTTGCTTGAACACCTTCCACTTCTAATCTCCACTTTCAAGTCTTGCTAAAGAACTGAGCATTTGCTCCATTGTTGTCCCTGTTGGAAATAAGTGCACACTAGGTGTACTATTTCTCTAGTCTAGTTTCAGTTGAGTCTTTGTGTCTTGAGTCTAGTGCCATGTGGCACCTCTACATTTATCCCATAAGTCAGTCTACTCAATCTTGTACTTCTCACCTATATATTGTAGGTGTCACATCAATGAAAGCATCAATCTTGTGTCTTGTCTACACTCATCTCAAGGTAACTCTTTGTCTTTCATTTGTTCTTGTTTCATTTCTAGTTTTGCTCTTGCTTTCATATTTTCAACATGGTATCAGAGCAGGCTGCTTCTGCCCTGTATTGCCTGCCATAGCTTCAGGCCACCATCTCCCTAGCTGCACTCAGCCTGTAGGACCAGCCTATTCACATTCTGCACAGGCTGCGCCGACCTGAACAGCCTTTTCACATTCTGTCCGCCCTGCGCCGACCTGAATCTTCTGTCCGCCAGTTTTTTTTTGCTGTCCGCCCTGCGCCGGCCTGATTTCAGTAGCTGCTGCTGCCCGCTGTACTGTTGCAGCTCTTCTTTGGCTGCCTCCTTCATCAACTCAAGGGTGCGTATCATCTCAAGGAAGCTGCAGATCGACTGTCCTCCTAAACGAGCTATTTTGCTGCATTCAGTTCTGCCATTGCTTCCTCTTGAAGAGTCTACAAGGTACTGTGCATTGTCTCCATCAGTTTGCTGGTTAGTCCTTTTCTTATCCTCATATCTGCAAACTGCTAGTTCCTCATGCTTCGATGGGCTGTCAAATGCTATGGCCTTGACAAGTGGTGAGAGAGCCGGCTTCTAAAAATAGTTTGGATCTCTTCTTTCATTCATTTCTGCAATCTTGTAAGGGAATAGACACTGCCCTTGCATTTTAGCAAGAGGTAAGACCTTCCCACATGGCCTCTTCTACTCATTCTCTCATGTCTATCGACAAATTCAATGGGTCCAACTTTCATACTCGGCAAATCAAAATCAAGTGCCATCTTATGAAAGAAAGTCTTTGGGACGTTGTTCATCCTGCTGCTCCCGAAGATTCCGACATTGAGCAAGTTATCACTTATGCTCCCACTGCCAAGAATGACAAAGCCTATGCTATCATCTTGCTCGGTCTTGGAGATGATTACATTCATCACATCTCCGACATACAGTCTGCTTCTCGAGCATGGATCACTTTGGATACCCTTTTTGGACCCCGCTCTAAAAATTCTAAGATTGCACTTATGATCTCATTCTTTGATCTATATATGCAGGAGGGAGCTACTATAGCCTCTCATGTCAATTATTTTCGCAGTCTTATGGTTCAGCTTGCATCAGTGAAGTCCCCCATCTCCGAAGATATTGCTATTGCTGTGCTTCTCAAAAGCTTACCTGACACCTATGCTACTCTTGTCACTACCTTTAAGTATCACAATAATCCTACTCTTGAAGGTATCATCAATGCTCTCCAAGAAGAGGAAAGAACAAAACAACAAAAGATAACTGACACTGCATTTTTAGCAAAGAAAGGAGGTTCTAAGGTAAGAAAGCCTTGCACCCATTGTGGAAAAACTAATCATATGGAGAAGGACTGCTTCAAGGCTCATCCATGCACCATTTGTGGCCCTGATAATCACCGGGAGAAGGACTGCTACTCTAAAACCTCTACATCAGCCCCTGCATCTACCTCAGCCCATGTTGCTGCAGCATCTACATCAGCAGATCTTGCTGTTCATTCCTCACATGATGAGGAATGTGTTGCCATATATATATAGGCAGTGATGTGTGTGAACACACTTAGGACCGCCGGGGCACTTTTTCCCTCTTTAGGAGGTTTTTTCCCCCGGCTTGTATATACGCCCATCCTTCTAGGGCTAACTTATCTTTGTACATTGACACAATCTAATACACTTTGTGTTGTGTGCATTCTTGCTTCTTCTTCTCCAAGCTTTGTGTGCTTTCCTGCAACCCTAATTCCAACAATTGGTATCAGAGCAGGCATCGGCTCCCAGGGCTACACCGTCAGCACCCTCCGACTCACGTTCTCCGATTGAGGTGAGTTTTCACGAGCGCTTGCAGGTCCCTATACTCTGCAAACGTACTCTATTGTGGACCGTGCTACATAGCACGAGTTGTTTTCTATTCAGTCTTTGCTTCATTACAGGCAGCTTTTGCATCAGTTTCAGTCAGTGGCCATGGCTGATAACAGCAATGATGTATTTCGCATGTTGTCTGCTGAAGACAAACTGGATGGAGACAGCAACTACCCACTTTGGGCATACATGATGCAGCATGTTTTGGTTGCAAAAGGAGTGTGGAACATTGTGCAGGGTATGGATGTACGTCCAGGTTCTGTGGATGTAGGATCTGTTGAGGATGTTGCAGGTTCTAGCAGCTCTACTGCTGGTGCTGTTTTACCCACTGCTGAACAAGCTCGTTGGGATGGTAAAGATGCGCAGGCTCATGCCTTGATTGCACTTTCTGTCAAACGTAACATCACCCCACATATTCGTTCAGCTAAAACAGCAAAACAGGCTTGGGATATTCTAGCTGGTTTGTATGCAGGTCGTAACGAGGCAAAAATCGCTTACCTGCGTAAAGAGCTAGAATTGAAGATTATGCAAGAAGATGATGACATGAATGTTTTTCTTGCTGAGATTAAAGATCTCAAAGAACAGTTGATTTCTGCAGGTGAGATTATTCCTGATCATTCTCTTGTGCAGACTGTTCTTGATGCTTTACCTAAGACATATCAGACTTTTGCTTCCACATGGAGACTTCTTAATGAGGACAGACTTGATGCTGTCAAGTATGATACTTTCGTCAACAAGCTCTTGCAAGAAGCGCAGTCCAGGCAAAACAGGGCCAGGCAGCGTGCAGTTGATCAAGCATTTATTGCTGCCCAGCAGCAGCAGAGAAGAAGTGGTAAGGCAGCCCCTTCCACTGTTTCTTCTCCTATTAGTAGGTCTGCAACTTCTTCTCCTTCCACAGGTAGTAACAATAAGTCTGAGAAGGCTCTTGATAAAGGCAAGAAAAAGACCAGGTGCAACTATTGTAAGGCAAATGATCATGTCATTAAGAATTGCCCTAAGCTAAAGGCTAAAGAGGCAAAGAAGAAAGAGTCAAATGCAGCCACAATAGCGGATGCTTCTACAAATGCAGATTCTGCAAATGTTGTGCAGGATACAGAATGGGCGTTTAGCGTGTATTGCCAGTATGACCCATCTGTACATGATGCATGTTTGGCAGTCTCATGTTTGGTATTTTGACAGTGGTGCTACAAAGCACATTACCTCGCATCGTGATATGTTCACTTCTCTTGAGGCTGTCCCTAATGGGAATACTGTCACATGTGCCAATAATGCTTCTTACCCAGTGAAGGGCGTTGGTAAAATTATGCTTACTGCTGCAAATGGCAGCGCTTTCACACTTTCAGATGCTTTGTATGTGCCAGGGATAAAGAAGAATCTATTGTCTGTCTCTGCGCTTGCTAGACTTGGATTTGTAGTCAAATTTGTGGATGACAGATGTACTGTTCATGATTTGACTTTTGGTGATACGATTATTGCATCTGGAACCTTGTTTCGTGGGCTGTATAGGCTCAATTCTTATGACAAGTGTGTGGAAGATTCAGCAAATGCAGTTTCTGATGAAAAGGCAGTTTCAGATGCAAAACTATGGCATGCTCGTTTTGGTCATCTGAACTTTGCTAGTTTGCTGCGTTTGCAGAAATTTGATATGGTTGCTTCATTGCCCCCTCTTGAGGCACCATTGAAACATGTTTGTGAAGGCTGTATTTTGGGCAAAATGCAGCGTTCTGCGTTTCCAAAGGATGGTTCTGTGCGGGCCACTCGCAAATTGCAGCTTGTACATAGTGATGTATGTGGGCCTATGCAAACTCCGTCATTTGGTAAACACTTGTACTTCGTGACTTTCATTGATGATTACTCAAGGCATGCATGGGTAAATCCACTGAAGGCAAAGTCCGAAGTGTTATTGTGCTTCAAACAGTTTTTTCTTATGGTTGAAAATGTATCCAATTGTACTGTGGGCACCCTCCGTACTGATCGAGGGGAGGAGTACATGTCTAAAGAGTTTGATGCATTTCTGGCTAGTCGTGGGATAAAACATCAATGTACAGTGCCATATACCCCTCAGCAAAATGGTGTTGCTGAGAGGAAAAACATGTCACTTATGGAGATGGCACGATGTATGGTCAAGAGCCAAGCTTAGCCACATGCGTTTTGGCTTGAGGCTGTCATGTGTGCTGCATATGTACTCAACAGGTGTCCCACTAAGGCCTTGCAGTCTATTACTCCATATGAAGCTTGGCATGGCAGGAAGCCTTCTATTGGTCACTTGCGTGTCTTTGGTTGCTTGGCCTATGCTTTAGTGCCTGTGCAACAACGCAGAAAATTGGATGATAAGGCTGTCAAATGCATTTTTGTTGGTTACAGTGCTGAAAGCAAAGGTTACAGATTGTATCATCCACAGTCAAAGCGTATCTTGATTAGTCGAGATGTTGTTTTTGTAGAAGATGCTGTGCAGCCTTTGTTATCATGTACCAAAGAGACAGGTGTGAGCTCACGGGATGTATTTGATACATTGTTGCCCCTGTTTACAGGTGGGAATTCAAATGTAAGTCCTAATGAGGTAAATATTCAGCCTATGCAGATTTCAAACGACATCATAGATCAGCCTATTTCTGATGCAGATTTACAGGATGTAATTCATGAGGATAGGGCTGAAAATGAGCAGGCTAGAGGTATGCCTAAATGGCTGGTGCAAACCTTGCGTGATAGTAAGATTGATGCACCTATGCCTAGTCGTACTCGTTCAGGTTTTCAGCATGCCTCTTATGCATCAGATTGTTATGCTTTGGCTGTGTCTAGTATGTGTGAAGAGGAAGAACCTCTTTCATTTGATGAGGCACAAAATTCAGAAAATTGGTTGGCTGCAATGCAAAGTGAATATGATGCTATAATGAAGAATGGTACATGGTCTTTGTGTGATTTGCCTATTGGTAAAAAGGCCATTGGATGTAAGTGGGTTTTTAAGTTAAAACGAAAGCCAGATGGCAGTGTTGATCGCTATAAGGCTAGACTTGTTGCAAAGGGTGATGCTCAAGAAAAGGGCATTGATTTTGATGAGACCTTTGCTCCCACTTGTCGTATGACTACCATTCGTAGCATTTGTGCATTGGCAGCTCATAATGGTTGGAATGTACATCAGCTGGACATAAAGACTGCGTTCTTAAATGGAGATTTGCATGAGGAGGTGTATGTATCGCAGCCTCGTGGTTTTGTTCAAAGAGGGCAGGAAAACAAAGTGTGCAGGTTAAAAAAGGCTTTATATGGTTTAAAGCAAGCTCCACGAGCTTGGTATGAAAAAATACATGCATATTTGACTGCACATGGGTTTCAGAATAGTCCAACAGAAAGCACTTTGTATGTTAAACGTGTGGATGGTGTACATCTAATCATTGCTCTCTATGTCGATGACATGCTGCTCACAGGACCAAATGAGAGTCATATTGCTGATTTTAAGGCTGATTTGAATGCCTCTTTTGAGATGTCAGATTTGGGGCATTTGCATCATTATTTGGGGATACAATTTAAGCAGTGTGATGGAGGTATTGCTTTGTGTCAGACAAAGTATATTGAGACATTGTTGCGGAGATTTGGCCTTGAAGACTGCAAGCCTATTGCTACTCCAATGGAGACAGGTTTGAAGTTGAGTCTTCATGATGCTGGAGATCACTTTGATGTCACACTCTATCAGACAGCTGTTGGTTGCCTCATTTATGTATGCATTACGAGGCCGGACATTCAGTTTGCAGTCTCACAGGTGAGCAGGTTTATGCATAGCCCAGGGTCTCAGCATTGGAAGGCAGTTAAACGCATCTTTCGCTACTTGAGTGGCACCATACATCTTGGGTTGTTTTATCCCAAGGGGGGATCGTTGCCGCCAGATTTACATGCTTTTTCGGACTCAGATTGGGCTGGTTGCTATGACACAAGAGTGTCCACAAGTGGTTTTTGTTTCATGCTCGGTAGCTCATGCATATCTTGGTTGAGCAAGAAGCAACCTACTGTGGCCACTTCTAGTTGTGAAGCTGAGTACAGGGCAGCTTTCACAGCTACGGTTGAGTGTGTGTGGCTCAGACGGCTTATGGCTGACTTGGGTGTTGGACAGGAGTCTGCCACCTCTATCTTCACTGACAGTCAGAGTGCATTGGCAGTTGCGAGAAACCCAGTTTTTCATGCTCGCACAAAGCACATTGAGGTGCATTATCACTATGTCAGGGAGAGACTCTCAGCAGGAGAGATCAGCTTGGCCTATGTGCCAACACAGAACAACCTCGCCGATCTTTTCACAAAGGCGCTTCCTCGTGAGAAGTTCGAAGCTTTCCGCAAAGCTTTGGGCTTGCTTCCCTTTGTGGACTGATCTACTTCGGGCATGGCACTCCCCTATACATGAGTGCCAGCTCTCGTTCACACCATCACTCCCAGGGGGGATTTGTTGCCATATATATATAGGCAGTGATGTGTGTGAACACACTTAGGACCGCCGGGGCACTTTTTCCCTCTTTAGGAGGTTTTTTCCCCCAGCTTGTATATACGCCCATCCTTCTAGGGCTAACTTATCTTTGTACATTGACACAATCTAATACACTTTGTGTTGTGTGCATTCTTGCTTCTTCTTCTCCAAGCTTTGTGTGCTTTCCTGCAACCCTAATTCCAACAAAATGGGCTTTCTGATTACTTCACCTTTCTTGTCTACCACTTTGACCACCGATGATGTAGGTCACATGATGAGGAATGGGCTTTCTGATTACTTCACCTTTCTTGTCTACCACTTTGACCACCGATGATGTAGGTCAAGGGGTTCTAGTGTCTTACTCATTATGCTTTTTGACCTCTCTCTTGTCCCTACCCAAGAGGCAGAGATTGCCCTTGAGGAGGGGATATCTTCAAGGTCCATCTGTTTGTCTACAATCAGTCTTCTGTCTATCTAGTCTTGTCTGTCTGTCTATCTGTTGTCTGTCTATCTGTCTATCAATCTGACTGTGTCTTGTTTTAAGATCCATCTTGTCCCTATCCTTGTGGACCCATATGAGGATATCACTTGAGGAGGGGTTTCTCAGGATCTTTTGTCTCTCATGTCTTGTCTCTCAGTCTATCAGTCTTTATATCTGTCTTCTAGTATTGTCCATCTTGTCTTCTAGCTTGTCTCTCAATCCTTGTCTAGTCTCTCTGTCTTGGTCTTATCTTTTGTCATGTCACAGTCTTGTCTTTTTGTCTTCCTCCTAGTGTCCACTTAAGGAGGGTGTTGGAAATAAGTGCACACTAGGTGTACTATTTCTCTAGTCTAGTTTCAGTTGAGTCTTTGTGTCTTGAGTTTCCCTTGACACAAGCGGCGGGTCACCTTCCAGAACTAATCATGCCAATTGCTAGGCCTTTGGAACTGATCTGAGAGCTAATGATGTACTCGTTTTGAGTACATACCCCCAAAGAATGTTTTCCTCTAGCTTCGCCTATTGCAGACCACTCCATATGCTACCCTGGCTGCATTCTTCTGATGGATCTGTGCACCTCCTTGGGACTATGCCTCTAATTCAGTTCCATGATTGCATCTATTCCAATGTTGTCCCCTTGCATGTATCCTTGTCCCTAAACGCACTGACTTCTGATTGATGGATTGAGGTTGATTTCAAGGCACCTAACTGAGGCTACACCTCATGTTCCTCGGAAGCCACTTAGGTACTCCTTTGAGGACCTAACTTCCATGGGCTAAATGTTGAGGATTCACCTAATGCTCCTAAATCTTGATGCTTCTTAACTGCTTGCGTTTACCTTGCTTGGACTTGTACACCCCTTAGGACAATGCTCTTGAGAACTCCGACAATGCCCTTATTGTACAAGTATGACACCCCTGGGGTGGAGATTGGTCTTTGTGCGATGAAGATAGGGTAGGTGTGGCTGTCACAAACTTCCTTACAGCTTCTATTTTTCTATTGTTCATGTGTGGCATGTGGAGCCTGACATGACATACATGTATGGTTGGTGTAGCCTGACATGGTGTGTGTGTGTGTGGCATATAGAGCCTGACATGACTAAACATGTATGGCTGGTGTAGCCTAACATGATAGTACATGTGGCTTGTGGGGCCTGACACGGTGTACATGTATGACTCATGGAGCCTGACATGATGTAATTCCTTGGGACTAGCTATCTTGGAGATCTTCTGTACTTATGTTCTGGGAAGATTCCGGAAGGATCATGAGCCCTGGACATTTTATTGGATACAACTGTGCAGATGGGATTTTCTTCCAGTTTAGCTGCACTCGTGTGTATGCATGACCTTGAGCATCCATCAGTTTCAAAAAACCCTAATTTCTAGAAACCCGCATTATTTGTACCGGATTAGACACTGACATGGGATACGTTCCTCTTAAGACCTTCCCAATTTCAAAGCATTAAATGGCTTCCCACATGT